>NC_136807.1:51013547-51161047 GCF_951216825.1 Electrona antarctica
GTGAATTGGCTCTTCATATTAACGTGTATAAATACATTTATTTTTCATTGCATTGTAGTGACTCGAGTTGACTCGGTGGGGGGGGGAGGAGTACCGAGTCCCTTGGTCCACGACCGAGTCCAAGTCCAAGTCAAATTAAGGGTCGAGACAGAGACGAGACCGAGCAGTCCAATGTGGTCTCGAGACAAGTCAAGGACTCGAGTATATACTACAACACTACTAGCTCTAGTGACCATGTGTTATTATAATGTGTTATGAATTGCTGCTGTGTGTTCACAGGAAGGGGAAGACGCACAATGTCTCTTCTGAAGGTAGCAAGCACCGCCTCATGGACATGGTGAGTATAAACCGCTCTGACCTGGAGGGGGCGACAAACGCTGGATTCACACCGGACGCGGCGGAAGCGTTGCTGCGAAGCGCCGGGTGTCAGGGTTAAGACTCATACATAGTCTGGATTTTTGGTGGTTAGGTGACCACCGAACTACAACATGACGTCACAAGCCGTGGTGAAGAGCAAACCACCGCCACCGCTCCAGCCCTTCTCTCTGTTTTTACTCACCACTGCTCAACGTTATTTCAGCTCCGGTGGTCACCTCACCACCGAAAATCCAGACTATGAATAGGCCTTTAGTTATAAAGGATAGAGTGAGGACCGGGAACGACAGCCCCGCCCCCTGCTATTCATTTCAATAGAAGTTGCTCAGTGGCGGTTTTGAAGCACCCGGAAGACTGCCCCGGAAGTACCATTATAACTCAATGGCTTGAGCGAGCGGAAATGGCTCGAGCGGTCCGAGTTGACGCACGTTACGCACATGCCGTCACTGAACGTCCGTCCATCTCCATTAACGTGCTGCAGTTCCACTTTTGGCCAGTAGGTAGTGGCAGCTTCAACGTTAGCCAGAGCCCTTCAAGGGGGCTTGGGGTTACCGCACGAGTCTAGCCTCGCGTAGCCAGACATCATCATCATCATCACTGCGTGGATATTAGTTTTGTCCTTCTCAGTACTTTTTCCCCCCCAAAAGGGCCGGTTACAAAAAGATTCAAACGGACTCTATTGGTTAGGCCGACCACCAATCAGAGCAGTGATCATATCGTTTTTAGAAATTAGCCACATATCAAGCTTGTTTTGATCCAAAACGCAGCCTGGACGAAGAATCCCAGATATTAGGATTTGGTACTTTAAGTATCTTTTTACTTGAATACTTTTGCACTTTGTTACAAAATGAATTCTGAACACCAGACTTTTTAACTTGTATTTCTACATTGAGGTATTGATACTTTTACTCAAGTCAAAACTGTGAATACTACTTCCACCACTGCTGCTGCACGCCCCCAGTGCATCCAGCGTCCCCGGCGGGAATCGAACCCGGGACCCTGTGTTCAGCGTTAAGTTTCGACGTTTGAATTGTTTACGCGCTGCTTCCGCGTCCAGTGTGAAACCAGCGTAACTCGATTCAGCAGGAATTAAAACCTTAATTAGTACTCCATCTCTCGAGGAGAATAACAGTTTTACAAGCTAACCTACCACTGACATATATATATATTTTTTGCAACCCCGTTTTTCACCCAGTGTCAATTATCTAATGTAATCCTGGGCGCTACACTTCCTCTGCCAACCTGGGGAGGGCAGCGGACTGACCTCATGCTTCCTTCAATGCATGAGGAGTCCAAGCTGCTTCCCCGGCCGGACGTAGCGCGTGGAAGGAACACGTTATTCCGACCAGTTCCTTTCCCTTCCATCTCCAGGGGGAGGTAGTTTTCGTTTTTCACTAACCTTTGACGGACCCCTTCGCGATTGTACCTCCATTCCATGAAAATCCGCCTGAAATTTGTTTTCCATCGTTTGTGTTTGAGTCGAAAAATATTCCACCGCTGTGATCCGAAACATTAACGAGGAACAGAGCTCAATGGACTACACACCATAGACTACATTGTGCCTCGATTTCCCAGAAGCCGTGAGAATCGAGCGGAAGTGTTTTTTTTTGGGTCACGTGATCCAAACGTGTGACCGACCGGGTTGTCCGACGGAAAAATGTCTTAAAAGTTATCAAAAAACGGCAAATAAATCATATAAAACTAAAGTCGGGAATAGCGTGTTCCGCAGGGAAAGACAATGGGAAAAAAGTCGGGAATAGCGCGAATCGCAGGGGATGTGTTAATACATGTTGAACTGTGTACAATGTGTATTTCTTTTGTCATCAGGGAACCCTAAGGCAGTCTAAACTGTATATGTGTGTATATGTATATGTGTGTATATGTATGTATGTGTGTACATGTCTATGTGTATGTGTACATGTATGTGTGTACTTTCAGGGAATCCTCAGGCAGTCAAGCAAACTTCGCTCCATCAGTAAATCAGACACTGAGATGAACAAGATGAACTGCAATGGCAAAAGTGAGTGTTTATATTATATTATATTATATTATACTAGCCCTTACCCGTTGTGAGATATTGTCCCCCTTGTGGCCACAGGGGGTACTGCGTCATGGGTGTGTTTTCGCATTTTTAATTCACTAATAAATTAATTATTAATCATTAATGTGTAAAATCGAAAAAAGGGCTTCGCTAAGACCTCCATATTATTATGGTCAATGCCTGTGTGAAAAGTGGGAGTGATTGGTGCAGGCAGTGAGGAGATACGGCGGTGTTTCTGACAGACACACACACACACACACACACACACACACACACACACACACACACACACACACACACACACACACACACACATTCAGACATTGTCAGAATTATAGTATGATGATGATGATATTATATTATATTATATTATCGCTATAATGCTATCAGGCAGAAGCCTTGAATCTCAACTGTTGTGAAGTTGGTCGAACCGACAAGGCTCCAAAACGTTTGATTGATTGACAACAAGCATGTGTACAATTTAGTCAAAAGGATTACATGAGAAAACCCAGAGGCGTATTGCCATTGTGATCCCACAATGCTGCAGTAAAAGAAAAACAATACAATAGTATATACAATTCAGTTCTAACATCGTGACTATGTGGATCTTAAAAATCTCTTTAGGGAGGACTTGAAAGTAGAAGTAGACACAATAAATGTTGTGTGACTGTAGGCAACTGAAGTATCTGGACTACACAGAGAGACTGGTTTTCTCTCTATAAAGCCCATAAACAAACGTACCAAAATACTCAGAATAAAGTCTGAAACAGACAGATGAATGAAGGTTTCGGAGTCCAGATTTATTGCATAGAGTACAAGTCACAGCCATGGGGGCAGAGCCCCATGCCTACATCCTTCAGCCTCTCGGCTCCAGGACTACTAACTGTTACAAACATTTGCAGTAGACTTTATACAACTCAAGGACAGAGACATCAAAGACAATAGATGCAAAGGTGGTCCCAGGTTACCCCACCCCCCTGAAGTCTAAAGTGGTCAACATGTCTATATTAGGTGTGGTCACAGCTAAGAACAACAGGAGACCTCTAGTCTAGGTGCTGCTAGATCAAAGTAGGCCTATAGCTATTTACCATAGTGCCAGCTGTGACCTGGTGCCTAAACGTCTATCCAAACACGTCCTGTTGGTGAGGCCTCCTAGTATTATTCAGGCCTACACATTTAGATGTGAATTTAGTCTATGTCTAGTTTAACATGATTTAGGCTATATTGATGAAATGTGGTTCCATCAGATACGACATTCCTCCCTTGATAAACGTACTACACGTTTATCACAAAAGAAAAGGAACCACATTTCGACCCTCCTCCCTTGACACTTAAGAAAAGATAAAATTAAAAAACAACAAATAGGCCTATATGACAAACAAACAATTACATTAGAATTCAAATGGTTACAGAGACAGACAGAAATCAAGGTTACATAACTTCTTCAGGCAATTCTCATTACACACACTATACCTATATAGCTAAATTTCGGTTCAGCATAAGTAGAATCTTTTAGTGTTCTATTAAAATCTAGTCTAAAATGTTGAAATTGACCCTTACCCCCCACTAGGCGTATTCTAGCAGCCGGGTGAAACTTAAGATGAAACCCCCCTTCTGTAGAGTTACTAAGCTAACTTACACAATAACTAAGCTAATCAACACATTAAATACTAGACACAACTATAAAGCGAAATAACATCCTATACTACACTGCAATATATTTTTCTCGGCTGTCCAATTTGCCTAGTATGCAATTAAAAATCACTTTCACAATCATACACAACCTCAATGTCCATCAGTCACAACGCACGGGCAGTCAAGGCTGCGCAGTTCCTTGACGCGTCGCACGGAGATGTGTCCCTTTTCGGCCCGTGTCGTGTGTGCAAATGTGTGGTCAGTACACTGCACACTACACGGCCGCTGTTTGACACTGTCCTCTTGTCCATTTCGAAATGAATTCTACACCCCTCCTCCCTTCAGCCATGAATCACAACACATGACTGACAAAAGCGAATTCACGAGAACCGCGTTGGTCACCAAAGCAGACTGCGTAGCGAGCTTGTAGAGCAGCTGCCTCGCCTTCGCTGAGTAGAGCAGAGCCGACGAAGCGGTCCTCCGCCCCCCTTCGACCGCTGATTGCCGAGTAGAGTAGCCAAGGATCCCCCTCGGATCGCCGTTGAGCATCGCCGCTCCTCGGTGGAGGTGGTCTCCGCCGCGGTGAACGTCGCCACCCGCCACCGTGTTGAACGCCGCCGGTCATGTGCAGCGCACATCATCGCCGTCGCAGTCCCCTCCGTCCAAAAATCGCCGACCGAAATATCTATTAGACCAAAAAACACCAAAGTCCCCGGTCCTGTTTTGTCTGGCGCATATAAAATGTCCAATGACAACGGATTTCGAGCACCAATTGAAGTATCTGGACTACACAGAGAGACTGGTTTTCTCTCTATAAAGCCCATAAACAAACGTACCAAAATACTCAGAATAAAGTCTGAAACAGACAGATGAATGAAGGTTTCGGAGTCCAGATGTATTGCATAGAGTACAAGTCACAGCCATGGGGGCAGAGCCCCATGCCTACATCCTTCAGCCTCTCGGCTCCAGGACTACTAACTGTTACAAACATTTGCAGTAGACTTTATACAACTCAAGGACAGAGACATCAAAGACAATAGATGCAAAGGTGGTCCCAGGTTACCCCACCCCCCTGAAGTCTAAAGTGGTCAACATGTCTATATTAGGTGTGGTCACAGCTAAGAACAACAGGAGACCTCTAGTCTAGGTGCTGCTAGATCAAAGTAGGCCTATAGCTATTTACCATAGTGCCAGCTGTGACCTGGTGCCTAAACGTCTATCCAAACACGTCCTGTTGGTGAGGCCTCCTAGTATTATTCAGGCCTACACATTTAGATGTGAATTTAGTCTATGTCTAGTTTAACATGATTTAGGCTATATTGATGAAATGTGGTTCCATCAGATACGACACAACCCATTCCATGTGACAGCTGCAGAATACAAAAAAGAGGCCTTTCCAATACTACTTTTAACTTTGCACTGAACAAAAGTTGTGGTGCTACTCCCTTTTTAAGTGGTGCAACCAATTCCTTAAGTGACTATGTGTGGCTGGCTGGCTGGGTGGGTGGCTGGCTGGGTGGGTGGCTGGCTGGCTAGGTGCGTCTGAGCACGAAAACAGAATGGTTGTTTTTCACCACCTGTGCGCAACCTAACACACACACAAACACACACGCACGTATTAACAATGTTGATTCCGGGTGTGCCAGTACAGTACAGTGACAGTACAGTACAGTGAGGGGTACAGTAGAGGGACCCCCACATGGTAACTCTGTCATTTCTCAACCGTTTCGGACGCGGGGCGGCTCGCCGGAATCGGGCCGGCACCCTGGGTCTCATGTGGGTCTGGAACCTCATGCTTCCTTCTATGCATGAGGAGTCAAAGCTGCTTCTTTTCACCTGACAGGGGAGAAGTTTCACCAGCCGGACATAGCGCGTGGAAGGAACACGTTATTCCGACCACTTCCTTTCCCCTCCATCAGGCGCCCCAGCTGGCCAGGGGGAGGTAGTTTAGAGACCAGGATTACTGCATGTTTTTTGTGAGGGTATCTACCCTAGGGGATACGGGGAGAACATGCAAACTCCACACAGAAAGGCCCTTTCGCCAACCCCGCCTCGGGTATGGGCACTGATGACGCGGAGGAGAGAACACGCCGCCAGCACCCACAGCGTCCCCAGTGGGAATCGAACCCAGGACCTTCTAGCTGTGAGGCGACAGCACTACCGACTGTGCCACCGTGCCCCTTGGGTGCCTTATTTTTAATAGTCCTGTGAACCATACGCATTTTCATGAACGACATACCAAGGCCACCAAAATGAGTCAGAAGCAGGGGGCGGGCCTTGGTGTGTGTGCTGTTGGCCTGTCGCGTGTCCCCCCACTGTAGAGCGTGCATGTGCACATCTTGTTACCGGGGCGGACCAGGGTTTTTTCCAAATCACCCAAATCTCTGAATGCTCCTTTAAGGAAACAATACAATACAGAACTAACCACGTTCCAAGCCGACTTGATTGTCAAGTTAACTGGAAGCAGCTGTGTTGTTGTTTGTGTGCATGCAAACCACACAGACTTACAAGGACACAACATATTAATCATATAGGTGTACAATATAGAGCACAATAAAAATTCTCATTTTTAAACGGGGCGCATACGTTAGACAGAAAGACGTACTAACACAGTCTGACAACATGCATGGTCTCGAAAGAAAGAAAGAAAGAAAGAAAGAAAGAAAGAAAGAAAGAAAGAAAGAAGAAAAGACACCAGATCATACCGTCAGTTTATGCTCAGTAGGGACAAGAAATATTTGGATTAATGTCTTCTAACAAACAGCCAGTCCACAAATCCAGGCTCCAATTTACGGTCAATGAGCTTTATTTATTTTAGTCCAAAAGTACAGCCATAGATCTAACAATGTCACTGAGTGCTGATACTGTACACAGCATTGTCTCTGTTCCTCTTTCAAAATGATCCGGCACAAATCATCCCTCCAGGCTATTATGCATAGTGAGAACAAAGGAAGATGATGACGACGACGTTTGTTATTGACCAAGCGCAAATTATACATGCGTGAACATGTCATCATCATCACCTTTATTTAAACTCGGGAATACAATTGAGGACAAGCCCTCATTTTCAATGTAGCCGAGGTTATACAATACAACACAATCAAAATACATCCAGTACACCGTACATTAAAAATCAGGGTAAATTACAAGAACTTAAAGCAGAACAGCCAATCAATCAAAAACAATCAAAATAAAGAAAATAAAATGACAGGAACACTCACTGTTAAAATGTTTTGGAGCATTCCTTTGAACTAACTGAATGATGTCAGGGAGCTCAGTTTTAAAGATTTTCGGAGTTCATTCCAAGATGTTGGGCCGCTGACAGAAAAAGCTGCGTTGCCCAGCTCTGTCTGAGCATGAGGAACCTTGAGTTTAAGAAATCACTAGAGCGAGTCTGATAGGCGCTATCGTTCAGTTCCAGCATGGAGCAAATAAAGGCAGGGAGCATCCCAGCAATAGCATTATATAAAAGCTGGTACCACTGTTTATCCCGCCTCTCAGTCAGAGTAGACTCAGTAGAGGATAAAACTGAGTTCACATAAAGTGCACAGTGGTGGGTACCGTAATTATCGCCCGTAGTCCACCTTAAGTCCACCACAGTGTCTAGGCTCTTCAAAAGTGATGGAGCAGCAGACCTATATCACCATAGTCCAGGACTGAGAGACAAGTGGCCTCAATTATAGCTTGTTTTAGTAGAGTCTGGAAACTTATTTCTATACGAAAAAACACGTTTTTGTCTTAGTTTAGAGACAAGATCAACTATATGGTATGTAAAAGAAGGTTTGTCATCCTGCAGCCAAGATGTATGTGTACACGTGTGTCAAAAGGATAAGGCAGAGGAGGTATACAGGAGGTATGGTCTCACCAGAGCCATCTATAATAGAAGAGTTGCGACATTGAGGGGGAAGAAAACAGCCCGGTCACATGGTTCATGTACTCACACGAGCAGTGCACATAGACTCCAATGCATTCCGTAAACTTCCGGTTGTCCCTATTTGAAGCCTTAAATAGGGACTTTCCAATAGAAGTCTATGTAGAAGAATTGGACTGGCCCCATGAAGTGAACGGAGTTTGCGTAACTCTGTCTAACTCTATGGCTCTGGGTCTCACGAGCCAACGTCATACGTCCAGTATACAGACACCTCTGTAATCCATCTCTGAGTGACCATAAACACCACCTGTCGCAAGAAATGGCAAAACGCCCTCGCTCCTCCAAGACAAATGTCCTACAGCGTGACAAATGTCCCACCGCGGCACCGTCGGAGGGAGAGAGATCCAGGTATTAATTAAATCCTCCGGTTTCCGACACCGGGCCGTATATACAAAGTGCTTCAGTGGCTTCTTGAGCAACCAATGGAGCGAGCTGCGGTCCGGCTAGCCAGATTCGTTGAGCTATAGGGGCAGTTTACTGAGAGTTCAGTTTGGTGTTCAGTCTCAGAACGTGTCAAGACATACTTTAGTCCTCTCCCAACTTTCTTCATTTCGGAATAACTCAAAAAGTTACTGTCTGGTTGGACTGTCTGTGAAGTATAGGCTATACAGTAGCTGCCTTTTACAGGTCAAATCAAATAAGAATAAATACTGTTTTAGGGCTGTGTGGATATTAATAGCAGCCTATTATCTATATTGTAAAGAGTATGGATGGATGTAATTACAGTCAATACAGTATAGGGACAACAACCTCTACAGTATGGCAATAGCAGCCTCTAGAATCTAGATAAAGGAAGTTATATGGTAATGCGAACCTCTACAGCACAGGGGATGTATGGATGGTAAGAACATGTAATAATAGCAGCCCTTGCATGCCTTGGCCTTGCAGAGGCATCTGAAAAGCACTGTCCTGGCTGGACAGCGCACACCGCTCTCTAACTCTGAGCTGTCTTCATTCTCAAGACAGGCAGCATCCTCACACCTCTCTCTAACTCTGAGCTGTCTTCATTCTCAAGACAGGCAGCATCCTCACACCTCTCTCTAACTCTGAGCTGTCTTCATTCTCAAGACAGGCAGCATCCTCACACCTCTCTCTAACTCTGATCTTTGTTAAAAACTCATTCGCTGCCGAGATCGTCTTTTGACGATATGATCGCCGCTTAAGAAAATGCATGTTTTGGGTGAATTCGATAGCATTCGCGGGACCTGTTACATATACTGTAGCGATTTTACACTTGCCGTTTCCCCATTTCCGAGATAAACGGCTTTCAAAATAAGACGGTTAACAACACTGAAGTGAACGGCGGAAACCGTGGCAATCTACGAGTATCGATTCAGGCACCAGGTGGCGGTGTCTTCAGCGAATGAGTTCATCTCAAGAGATGCGGGGCAGCATCGTCACACCCTCTCTCTAACCCTGAGCATTGTTATTCTCATGGCAGGCAGCATCCTCACACCTATATCTAACTCTAAGCTTTGTTCTCAAGACAGGCAGCATCCTCACACGTATATCTAACTCTAAGCTTTGTTCTCAAGACAGGCAGCATCCTCACCTCTCTCCAACTCCCGAGCTTCGTTAATCTAAAGGCAGCTATAGCATCCTCACACCTAAATCTAACTCTGAGCTTCGTTCTCAAGACAGGCAGCTCCCTCACATCCCGTCTGGGGCCGGGGAGGACGGGGAGCACACTTACTCGGAGGTTGGCCGCCGTTCCTCCTCCGCCACGGGCGCGCGCACTACTGACGATGCCCTCTATGCCATGGTAGGCAGGGCCGGCCAGACGGACACCCCGGCCCCTCCCGCCGTGCCGGCCAACACGCCGGCGCCCCCCGACCCGGACGGGGAGGGCGCGGAGGGAGGAGGAGAGCCCGAGGTGTCGCCAACAACAGCCCCGCCGCCGCCGCCCCAGGAGACGACGAGCAAGGCCGAGTACGCCTGCGTGCGCAAGCTGAGGAAGGCCGACAAGGCGCCGCAGAAGAGGGACAGCGGCACCGACATGGGCGAGCCGCCGCCCGCGGGGCCCACCCGCCACGCCCCGCCCTCGCACCCGGCCCCGCCTCCGCCGCACCACCCGCACAGCGCCAAGCTGCCCCGCCGGAACATGGAGGCCTACAACCTGCCCACCTTCCCCAAGGTTGGTACCCTTATATGATACCCTAAAACCCTACAACCTGCCCACCTTCCCCAAGGTTGGTACCCTTATATGATACCCTAAAACCCTTCAACCCTTTACCTTCCCTAAGGTTGGTACCCTAAAACCCTTTACCTTCCCCAAGGTTGGTACCCTAAAACCCTTTACCTTCCCCAAGGTTGGTACCCTAAAACCCTTTACCTTCCCCAAGGTTGGTACCCTAAAACCCTTTACCTTCCCCAAGGTTGGTACCCTATACACGATACCTTAAAACCCTACAACCTGCCCTCCTTCCCCAAGGTTGGTAGCATGCGACATAACTTTTCTGTTTGGATGTATAAGGGGCAAACTATCAATGGGAAATTGCACCTAGTTACCACCCTGCCTTTAACATTAATGGCAAGATGGCCACTGTCTGCATATGGTCAATAGCAGGGGTTTCCAGGTCTGTATAGCAGGGGTTTATAGATCTGTATAGCAGGGGTTTATAGATCTGTATAGCAGGGGTTTATAGATCTGTATAGCAGAGGTTTCCAGGTCTGTATAGCAGGGGTTTATAGATCTGTATAGCAGAGGGGCTACCAGGTGAACCGAGAGCAGTTCGGTACGTGGTCTGAGGGGCAGTGAGAGAGAGAGAGAGAGAGAGAGAGAGAGAGATAGAGCAATGATTAGAGGAGAGGAAATCAATAAGACTCTCCACTGTGTCCTGAAGTGTATGTCTGGCCAAGAAGACACACTACCTGTCCGTCTGTCTGATGAGCATTCACCATGGACCAGTCGATGGCATTATAGAAGGACAGACAGACAGACAGACAGACAGACAGACAGACAGACAGACAGACAGACAGACAGACAGACAGACAGACAGACAGACCAGTCGATGGGGCATTATAGAAGACAGACATAGACAGACCAGTCGATGGCATTAGCAGACAGATAGACAGGCCTCCAGGCGGCTGTTGATTTGTTTACAACATCCTGAGCCAGTCTGCTCAGAAAGGCTTATCTCACATCATTCAAAGCATTCTATTTCGTCGAGGAAACTTCTTTATCTATCAAAGCATTTAACCTTTTTGTTTCTTTTTGCTATTGTTTTACGTAAATGAACGCCCTACTCGCACTACGCCTACGGCATCATCATCACACCACCACCAAGGTATCAAAAGCAGCAGATCCACAAGCTCGAAACCCTGAGAAGCATAACAGTTTCGGACATGAGGTTCCCCCCCCCCCCCCCCCCCCCGCTTTATGGTAAATATGAGCGATACGATTATGAATTAATACAAAGCTCAAAAACACATAAAATACGTTCCTGGCGCCATGGGATTTCATGAAAAAGACCTTAAAGAAGTCTGTGGTGTTCAATGAGTTAAATATGATTATGTCTTTGGGGGGCTCCCCAGTTTAAATATGATTATTTTTTTGGGGGGGGGTCCTCAGTTTAAATATGATTATTTTTTTGGGGGGGGGGTCCTCAGTTTAAATATGATTATTTGGGGGGCTTGTGGCTTGAAAAGGTTGAGAACCAGTGCTCACCCCATTCAGGGGTCGGCAAGGTCAGGGCAGTACACCTACGTGCACGCGTGTGCATGTGTGTGTGTGTCTATGGTGTGTATGTGTCTGTGTGCTTGCGTCTATCTATGGTGTGTATGTGTGTATGTGTATGCGTCTATGGTGTGTGTGTAGACTGGATGAGGCAATACCCTGAAACATGCTGGGCCGTGTGTGTGTAACACGTGCTCTCACAGCATCGCTGAGTTCCTTCCTTCCTTCCTTCCTCCCTCCCTCCCTCCCTCCCTCCCTCCCTCCCTCCCTCCCTCCTTCCCTCCCTCCCTCCCTCCCTCCCTCCTTCCTTCCTTCCTTCCTTCCTTCCCTCCCTCCCTCCTTCCTTCCTTCCTTCCTTCCCTCCCTCCCTCCCTCCCTCCCTCCTTCCTCCCTCCCTCCCTCCCTCCCTCCTTCCTTCCCTCCCTCCCTCCCTCCCTCCCTCCCTCCCTCCCTCCTTCCTTCCTTCCTTCCTTCCTTCCTTCCTTCCTTCCTCCCTCCCTCCCTCCCTCCTTCCCTCCCTCCCTCCTTCCCTCCCTCCCTCCCTCCTTCCCTCCCTCCCTCCTTCCCTCCCTCCCTCCCTCCCTCCCTCCCTCCCTCCCTCCCTCCCTCCTTCCCTCCCTCCCTCCTTCCTTCCTTCCCTCCCTCCCTCCCTCCCTCCTTCCTTCCTTCCTTCCTTCCTTCCTTCCTTCCTTCCTTCCCTCCCTCCCTCCCTCCCTCCCTCCCTCCCTCCTCCCTCCCTCCCTCCCTCCCTCCTTCCTTCCCTCCAATCCAATAAATCCATGTCGTTACACCACTAGCTAAATAGTGCTGGGTTGCGCCCCAAAAATAGCAGATCTACAAGCTCACAACGCGTCGCAGTGGGACACGTTGAGAGCTTGTAGATCTGCTATTTTCGTCCAAAAGTGCCCTCTTACGGGATTTCAGCCCTGCCTCTCTAACACTCTCTGCACGTCCCTGCAGGGCCAAAGGCCCCGTGTCCGTCTGTCCATCTGTTCATCCGTTTGTCTACGACCAGCTAACCTCCGGCACCATTGGCCTGGTCGCCCCCCAAATGTTCCCCAAATGTTCCTGTTATAGCGCAACGTCAGGTGTATAGCTTTGTATCTTCATGTCGCTGGCCTCCATTGTAAATTAATGGTAGACTGTAGCTTTGTATGTTCATGTCGCTGCATGGCTTCCATTGTAAATGAATGGTAGACTGTAGCTCTGTATCTTCATGTCGCTGGCCTCCATTGTAAATTAATGGTAGACTGTAGTTTTGTATCTTCAATGTCGCTGCATGGCTTCCATTGAAAATGAATGGCTTAGCTCTGTCTCTGCTAGTGTGAACACAGCATTAGTGTGGGAATCGGAGGATCGGTATTGCGTTGGCTGTAGCGCACGTCTGCTGGTCAGTCTTCGTTCGTATATACTCTCATCTATATATGGTCATGAAGTCATGATGGGTCCAGGCCGAGGTCACGGCTACAATCAGGTGCAATCAGGAATAATAAGGTACAATCGGTCGTAATGAGTTTTGAGCAATCTATGAGCATGCCACTGCTAATGTGTCCTGGAAAAGGGAATTCTGGAACTTTCTGCTGGAACTGTGCGACAGACTCCGGATAAGTGCAGGATAAAGATGCATGGATGGGTGGATGGATGGTGTTAGCGTCCTCTCATCTGTGATGTGTTGCTGCATGTGTAAATGTGTTGTTGTGTCCACCAGGAGGCGGTGTTCATGGGAAACGGGGAGCAGTACATCTGGAAGCCTCCGGAAGACGAGGACCTCGTCTTGCTTCAAAACAAAGGCCTTGTTCCCCTGATGGGGCCTCACGCCATGGAGAGCATACAGCCTAGTGCTGCCATGGTGAGTCTGGGGCCTCACGCCATGGAGAGCATACAGCCTAGCGCTGCCATGGTGAGTCACACTATAGAGGTCACTCTATAGAGAACAAAATGGTAAATGTTGCATTTATATTATATAGTGCCTTTATCCAAGGTGCTTTACATAGACTGTGCATTACATTCACCCATTCACACACCGATGGCGGCGGAAACCATGCAAGGCGCCAACCAGCGCATCAGGAGCAATTAGGGGTCCAGTGTCTCGCTCAAGGCCGGACACTTCGACACTAACTCTGGGGGAGCCCGGGTTCGAACTGGGAACCTTGCGGTTACCATCCGGCCACTCTACCCCAGAGTAATCTATAGTAAGAGAGTGGCGACACTAGCGTTGACTCCCACTCTATAACAATGGAATGCGGAAGTGCTCATTCTATCTCGATGGGATAGTTCCAATGAACTATAGCCCATGGGCACCCCACTTTGCGGCGAGATGAAAGCGTGTCGCCACTCTCGTACCATTCCACTCGGCTCTACCCCTGAGCCACCGCCTAGTGCAGCCATGTCTGTACTCACCGTGGCAGCACTAGGCTGAATGTTCTCCGTACTCACCGTGGTAGCACTGCAGCATGCAGTGCTGCCATGGTGAGTACGGAGAACATTCAGCCTAGTGCTGTGAGTCCAGTTCGGTGTTTGTCGTCTTCACGTTAGACAGACAGACAGACAGACAGACAGACAGACAGACAGGCAGGCAGGCAGGCAGGCAGGCAGGCAGGCAGGCTGGCAGGCAGGCAGACAGACAGACAGGCAGGCAGGCAGGCAGGCAGGCAGGCAGGCAGGCAGGCAGGCAGGCAGACAGACAGGCAGGCAGGCAGGCAGACAGACAGACAGACAGACAGACAGACAGACAGACAGACAGACAGACAGACAGACAGACAGACTAAGCTAAGAACCTATAGGATCTGCCTAACAGTAGAACATCTGTACAGTATACACTATACTATAGAGTGCTATGTCTACAAAAAATGCCAAAGACACACAGCCTTTTGCTGTTAGAGATTTTTTTTTCCACAGACAGACAGACAGACAGACAGACAGACAGACATTTATTGATCCCGAGGGAGATTCAGTTGTCATAACAGCGGCGCGGTCTAGATGAAAGGACGATACAGGTATGGGTATAGGGAAGGGAACAAGTGCAGAAGACAGTATAAAGATGACTTTATACATTTGACCTGGACTGGATTATGCTACTGTATATTATTACATTTTCACTCTACTCTTCTTGATGATTTGACCTATTTCTATCCTCGTTTTCCCCCATGCTGTCGTTCTCCCTTCCCATCCTGAAAACCACACCTGGCGGAAGCTTGCACAAACGACAAACTTGTATTTCACGTACTTCTTTCCCACCTGTAATAATTATTACCGTAATAAGTAACGATCCAGTAAAAAAAAAGGAGCTCTAATGGCCGTGCTGTGCTGCATGTCTGTCCGCGCCCTACAGGTGGCAGAGATGTACTCCAAGGTCTGCAAAGCAGGGAAGAAGAAGCAGCGTGCCTCCGCCGGAGGAGGAGGGGGGGTAGGGGGGCCGCCGCCGCCGCCGCTGCTGCCGCCGGGGCCGGGCTCCCCGCCGGGCGCCAACCTGCAGGGCTTCCGGACGCTGGGCCGGCCCGACCACCGCGGGGACCACCGCGGCGACCGCGACGCGGGGGGCTTCAGCGTGGTGGTCAAGCCCCAGACCTGGGCCAACCCCCAGGAGGGCGGCGGTGGTCGCCCCCTGGACGAGCACTGCTACGAGTCCATCGGGACCAGCGTGGGAGTGGGAGTGGGCGTGGGAGGCGATGAGTTCGGAGGCTTCGGCCTCGGCCTCTGCGACCCGGCCTACGAGAACGTGGACGCCGGGCCATGGAAGCGGGAGCGGCCGCCCAACTCCTGCGCCACGCTGCGGCCGCGCCGCAAGAAGTCCCAGCAGCCCTTGCAGCAGCAGCAGCCCCCTCCGCCGCCCCCCTGCGTCGCCGCCGCCGCCGCCGCCACCGGGCAGCAGCAGCAGCACCTACAGCTGCTGCCCAAGGCGCTGCAGCTGCTGCCCGGGGACAACCTGTACGAGAGCATCGGAGACCTGAAGGCGGGCCAGCACAGCTCCACCTCCAGCACCACCACTATCTTTACGTTCAACGACGGCATGGAGATGTACGTGACGGGACTCTGAGCGATAAAGGGACGAATAACGCTTACGCCGCACTGTGACCCCGCCCCCTCTCTCTCCCCCCGTCTCTCCTCCCCGACCGCCCAGCAGCGCTAAAGGAGCTAAGCTAACGCCTATGTTTTACTTAAAAGAGCACTTTGCCCCGTTTTCAACGTTAGCTTCATATGATTGGTCCTTAATTAATGCTCGTTAGAGGATGGCATCATTTCTGTCTACTCGCTCTGTCTCAGAGGAGGGCTGTGGACAGTTCAGAAATGTCTACTCTCTCTGTCTCAGAGGAGGGCTGTGGACAGTCCAGAAACCTGTCTACTCGCTCTGTCTCAGAGGAGGGCTGTGGACAGTCCAGAAACCAGTCTACTCGCTCTGTGTCTCAGAGGAGGGCTGTGGACAGTCCAGAAACCTGTCTACTCGCTCTCTGTCTCAGAGGAGGGTCGTGGACAGTTCAGAAACCTGTCTACTCGCTCTCTGTCTCAGAGGAGGGTCGTGGACAGTTCAGAAACCTGTCTATTCACTCTGTGTCTCAGAGGAGGGCCGTGGACAGTTCAGAAACCTGTCTACTTCAGAAACCTGTCTATTCACTCTGTGTCTCAGAGGAGGGGATGTGGACAGAATGCTACCAGTGACATCCAGGGTAGGGCAGGTTTGGCCATTTAAAACGGGATTTCTAAACGATTTATTTTTTATTAAAGGCTAATCTATTTCAGCATGGCTAACCTTCCAGGAAATGAAAGGCTGTAGTTGTCTCTATTAGCTTGGGGGATCCCCATCGACGATGTCACTGGTTAGGCGGGCTTCGGAACTGTCCACAGCCCACCAATGAGACACGAGATGGGTAGACAGAAATGGCGGCATCTTATGACGAGCATTAACCTGGACCAATCATACGAAGATCAGGTTGAAAATGGGCGAAGCGCTATACTTAAACTGCGCGCGTGACATCCGCGCACGCAAACTACGTATAAAATCAGGCGTAACGCCACAAGGGACGCCGACTGAGCCCCGCACCCTCCCCCCCCCCCCCCCCCATGCTCACTCACACATACTGTTTACATTCAAATCACGACATGGCGCCTCTCCTCTCCCGAGGCCACGAGAGGCCTTTTTGGGGGGAGGGGGAGGCGCCACTAACGTTGATGGTCAACGAAAGGGGCTATAACAACCGCCGGGTCCGACATGAAAAGGAAGTTCCAATCTCTATATATACCTTCTAAGGAAATCCAAAGGTAGTGAATGACAAAATGAGCACAAAGAAACCGTCGCAGAGCGATTCTTCTGCGGGCGACATATATAGTAGCACTTGTATTTTATTGATAAACTAAAAAAATGCGTCAAAGCACAAGTCAAGTTGAAAAGCCTAAATTCTTCCTCAAATTTTTGTGCGGGTAAAAACAATAGAACAGTTCTACTGTTGAGGGGGGGGGTCCGAGCAGGACCCCTTGGAGGGGAACCGGCCAGTGGTGGAACAAGTACTCAAGAGCTTTTACTTAAGTAAAAGTAGCACTCTATGCCTATACCACAATGACAGAGATACTCTGAAACAAGGAAAACGTACTGCACTCAACCTCCTTACTTAGTAACTTAAGAGAGGATATTTTAGTACTTGTACTTGTAATGTACCAAAATAGTGGCATCAAATGCACCGAAGTAAAAGTTATCCTATAGTTATGAACGGCCCATTTCGCAGTTTGCCATACATTTTTCTTTTAAAAAAACCTTTTAGAAAAGGTCGGCGCGTGTTGAGCTTGTAGATCGGCTGTTTTTTTTTAATAGTTAAAAATATGGGGTGACGATGGCCTAGCGGTTAAGGCATATAAACCACATAAAGGCTCTACTGCAGCTTGACACCCAGCCCGACGGCCTTCACTCCAAAATTAACGTTTTTTTTTGCAGTCGAAGCTTAGCTTAGATGTTGATTAGCTGTTTTTTTTAAACGTCTATATATAGACTGTCTATATATATATCTGTTGAAACGATGTTGTTTCAACGTCTAATCTAAGCCAAAAGCTACAAAAACGAAAAAATCTTTTTTAGACCATTCATAACAATTTTTAGACGTATTTTAGACTAATTTAGCCTAATAGTCTGAAGAATGCTCGTCGTTGAACGTAAAGATTGTGGTGGTGCTGGAGGTGGAGCTGCATTCTTGCAGAAAAAGACCCCAAAATATCAAAATAATAATAATAAACATAAAATAGGGCTTAATTGGTTAATGTATGTTTTGTTGTAATAATCACAAATTGGCAAAGTAACTTGTAACTGATGTTTTCAAACAATCGTAGAACGTAGTCGCCTCTGAGATGTAGTGGAATAGAAGTATGAAATATCGAGAATCCTTTAAAATGAAGTAAATGAAAGAAAATACCTCAAAATTGCACTTAAGTACAACTACTTGAGTAAATGTACTTAGTTACTTCCTCACCACTGGCTATAAATCCTTTAGTAGCACTTCTATAGGTCTGCGGTGGACAGACAGGCCTCCTCTGATTGGTCAGGATGAGGTGGACAGGCCTCCTCTGATAGGTCAGGATGAGGTGGACAGGCCTCCTCTGATTGGCCAGGATGAGGTGGACAGGAGATCCAGGAGGGAATTGAAACGATATAAAAAGGAATGAATTAATAATCAAAAAAAATACTTGAAAGCTCAGGGACCAAGAGTAAAAGAATACAAAAATTATGAGAGTATTATAATGAAAGTTGCACACATTTTTCATTCCTCCTCCTCCACTGAAAAAGAAAAAAAAAACGACTTCAAATTAATTTTGACCATAATCACGTTTTAAAAACGAGCCAGATTATATATATATATATATGTTTTCACTCCCTCCTTCACGTTTTGTTCCATATCCCCACGGACTTGAAAACTGTCTCCACTGCCGTCTGTGTAAAATTCAATGTTTTACTTTGTCGATCCTGTTTCTGCACTTTGCCTGCTACGAGTTGCATGCTTATAAAAGAAAAAAAAACAACAAGAAAAAAAAAAAAAAAAATCAAAGCACTGTCATGTGGTACCTATACCTATATGAATGGTTTATTTTTTAGATTTGTTTCGTTTCGTTTGTTTTTCTATACTGTTGTTGGTTGTTGAGTTATTATTATTATCATTATTTTATTTTTTTGGTGCGTTGCTTTATTTTCCCTCTGGAGCACAGTGTCAGTGTTTAGATCGAGGAGGGGGACTGTTTCGTATCGAGGAGGGCAGGGACGTGCACACATAGACATCAAAGGGGGCTTCAGCCCCTGCCCTTTTACCCGTCTGTAAAAAAACTAAAAACAAAAGCCTTTTCCAGACCGCAAAAGAAATGCACTCCTTTCCTTTCCATGTCATACTGGAATGGCAGCATTCAGGAGAATTGCTTTTTTTTTCTCCACAAAGTCTCCTGAACTTGGAAACGCAGCATTTTGCGTTGAACAAATTTGTTTAGGAATCCAATGTCGTTACACCGCATCTCCAGTAGATAAAGAGTGGGTTTGCGCCCCTGAAAATAGCTGATCTACAAGCTCACAACGCGTCACAACACGTGGCAGCGCGACGCTTTGTGAACTTGTATATCTGCTATTTTCGCTATTTCTTTTGTCCAAAAGTGACCTCTTACGGGATTTCAGCCCCTGCCTCTCTAACACTCTCTGCAGGTCCCAGGAGGAGGGGGACTGTGTGGTATTGAGGAGGGGGACTGTGTGGTATTGAGGAGGGGGACTGTGTCGTATTGAGGAGGGGGACTGTGTCGTATTGAGGAGGGGGACTGTGTCGTATTGAGGAGGGGGACTGTGTCGTATTGAGGAGGGGGACTGTGTCGTATTGAGGAGGGGGACTGTTTGGTATTGAGGAGGGGGACTGTGTCGTATTGAGGAGGGGGACTGTGTCGTATTGAGGAGGGGGACTGTGTCGTATTGAGGAGGGGGACTGTGTCGTATTGAGGAGGGGGACTGTGTCGTATTGAGGAGGGGGACTGTGTCGTATTGAGGAGGGGGACTGTGTCGTATAAGGAGGGGGACTGTGTCGTATAAGGAGGGGGACTGATTGGTATTGAGGAGGGGGACTGTGTCGTATTGAGGAGGGGGACTGTGTCGTATTGAGGAGGGGGACTGTGTCGTATTGAGGAGGGGGACTGTGTCGTATTGAGGAGGGGGACTGTGTCGTATTGAGGAGGGGGACTGTGTCGTATTGAGGAGGGGGACTGTGTCGTATTGAGGAGGGGGACTGTGTCGTATTGAGGAGGGGGACTGTGTCGTATAAGGAGGGGGACTGTGTCGTATAAGGAGGGGGACTGATTGGTATTGAGGAGGGGGACTGTGTCGTATAAGGAGGGGGACTGTGTCGTATTGAGGAGGGGGACTGTGTCGTATTGAGGAGGGGGACTGTGTCGTATTGAGGAGGGGGACTGTGTCGTATTGAGGAGGGGGACTGTGTCGTATTGAGGAGGGGGACTGTGTCGTATAAGGAGGGGGACTGTGTCGTATAAGGAGGGGGACTGATTGGTATTGAGGAGGGGGACTGTGTCGTATAAGGAGGGGGACTGTGTCGTATTGAGGAGGGGGACTGTGTCGTATTGAGGAGGGGGACTGTGTCGTATTGAGGAGGGGGACTGTGTCGTATTGAGGAGGGGGACTGTGTCGTATTGAGGAGGGGGACTGTGTCGTATTGAGGAGGGGGACTGTGTCGTATTGAGGAGGGGGACTGTGTCGTATTGAGGAGGGGGACTGTGTCGTATTGAGGAGGGGGACTGTGTCGTATAAGGAGGGGGACTGTGTCGTATTGAGGAGGGGGACTGTGTCGTATTGAGGAGGGGGACTGTGTCGTATTGAGGAGGGGGACTGTCGTATTGAGGAGGGGGACTGTGTCGTATTGAGGAGGGGGACTGTGTCGTATTGAGGAGGGGGACTGTGTCGTATTGAGGAGGGGGACTGTGTCGTATAAGGAGGGGGACTGATTGGTATTGAGGAGGGGGACTGTGTCGTATTGAGGAGGGGGACTGTGTCGTATTGAGGAGGGGGACTGTGTCGTATTGAGGAGGGGGACTGATTGGTATTGAGGAGGGGGACTGTTTGGTATTGAGGAGGGGGACTGTGTCGTATTGAGGAGGGGGACTGTGTCGTATTGAGGAGGGGGACTGTGTCGTATTGAGGAGGGGGACTGTGTCGTATTGAGGAGGGGGACTGTGTCGTATTGAGGAGGGGGACTGTGTCGTATAAGGAGGGGGACTGATTGGTATTGAGGAGGGGGACTGTGTCGTATTGAGGAGGGGGACTGTGTCGTATTGAGGAGGGGGACTGTGTCGTATTGAGGAGGGGGACTGATTGGTATTGAGGAGGGGGACTGTTTGGTATTGAGGAGGGGGACTGTGTCGTATTGAGGAGGGGGACTGTGTCGTATTGAGGAGGGGGACTGTGTCGTATTGAGGAGGGGGACTGTGTCGTATAAGGAGGGGGACTGTTTGGTATTGAGGAGGGGGACTGTGTCGTATTGAGGAGGGGGACTGTGTCGTATTGAGGAGGGGGACTGTGTCGTATTGAGGAGGGGGACTGTGTCGTATTGAGGAGGGGGACTGTGTCGTATTGAGGAGGGGGACTGTGTCGTATTGAGGAGGGGGACTGTGTCGTATAAGGAGGGGGACTGTGTCGTATTGAGGAGGGGGACTGTGTCGTATTGAGGAGGGGGACTGTGTCGTATAAGGAGGGGGACTGATTGGTATTGAGGAGGGGGACTGTGTCGTATTGAGGAGGGGGACTGTGTCGTATTGAGGAGGGGGACTGTGTCGTATTGAGGAGGGGGACTGTGTCGTATTGAGGAGGGGGACGGTTTCGTAGAGGATGAGGGGAGATATAGTTGAATAGTCAGTCTATGTACGCCAGTGGTTTTCAACCATTTCCATATCAAGGTCCATTATATATTCTGTATATTTGAGCCACGTCGGACCACCATTTGATTTAGATTTAGCCTCTCAGAACCAAAACCTATACCGTAGAATTTGGATAAGATTTCATCCACAATTGACCTATAGCTAAGCCCCTCCCCAAACTGCTATGGTCCAATCACAGCTAAGCATAACATGGGTGAGACAAACCTCTCCACCGATAGTTTGATAAAACATTGTTTTAAAAAATAAATGCCACGCACATATTTTTCCAGTGCATATGGCAGGCCTCGTTGTTGGATTTGGAAGAGTTTTTGAAGGTCTGGTTCCAAAAAAAGAACCAGTATTTAATGTGTAAAATCCACGATATTTACATTGGAACGAATGAGCCCGGCTGGAAAGTGTCCAAGTGGGAGTGTCTAAGTGGGAGAGGGCGGGTCTTAAGCTAAAGGTGAATTCCATGCTGTATTGATGTTGGTATACAGGCTGACGTTGATCAAAATAACAATTCTTCTACATTCTCTATTTGTGTAGACTTCTTGTATAACTGAAGTAATGCAGATGTTTAACAATAATTCAACTCTTGAGAGACACGGACGGGTCCGTTTGATTTCATTTTAATCTCTCAAGAGTTAAAGATCTAGAAGGGTCCATTTGGTTAACCAGCTCTCCCATCATTTTAGCTGGGGGGGGGGGGGGAGACCACCTGGAACCCCCCCCCCCTCAAGGACCACTGATTGAGAACCACTGGTATAGACACAAGGCTGTTTTTAGCGGGTTGGGTTGAGAATATAGCTGGACCGTCTGGTTCAGGATATACACAATATGAAGACGACTGCTCGGGTCGTATAGACGGTTTCACACTGACCACAACAGCAACGGCAGAATCACAATAAAGCAAAGCAAGACTATAGTCTTTAGGACAGGGGTTTTCAACCCTTTTCATGTCAAGGCCCATTATTTGTTGGGTATTTGAGCCACGGAACCGACCGTTTGATGACATTTAGCCTCTCAGATCCAACACTAACAAATATGTTGTGGACAAAGATTTTGTCCACAATTCCATTCTGTATCGATGTTGGTACCATTTAGGAGAGATAACAGGCAAACGTTGAATTGTGTAGACTTCCTGTAAATTAAGCAATGCAGATGTGTAACAATAATTTTAAGTTAAAGATCTTTAAGGGCCCATTTGGTTAAGCAACTCACACTCATTTAGCATGGGGACCACCTGGAACCCCCTCAAGGCCCACTGGTGGTCCCCCCGGACCACTGGTTGAAAACCACTGCTATAGGAAAACAAGACAGGTCTATATGCAGAAAAGGCAGGTCTACAGGTCCCCGGTCCCCCCCCCCCCCCCCCCCCCCCCCCTGCTTGCAAAACGGTCCCGGGGGGGCACCAAATTGGGTCATAGCGTTAATCCGCCCCTGGGCGTGGCCTATAGACTAGATCACACTATTCAGTTCAGAACGAGAACCAATCGTAACGTGAGGTGACTTATATACACATCTACGCCTGGTGCTTTGAATAACCAATCATATCACTGTCCCAGTATGAAGGACCGCCCTAAAAGTCTTGGGATTGGCCCTGCGGTGCTGCTTTGCTTTTTAAACTTGACGACCATTCAGTGGTCGCCAAGGTGGGGTCCAGGGACCCCCCGGGGGTCCTTATAGGTTCATAGGGTTTGTAGGTTCAGGTATTGCAGTGTTATAAGTAATACCACTGGCCCGCGGCGCAGTCCAAAGAAACACAACAGAAGGAGACAAGACTAGACTACAGAACAAGATGAACTCAGTCACACTGTCAGGCAGTCACAAGAGGGGGTTCCAGCGGGTCCCCCGCAAAACATCTTAATGCAGCATCAAAAATAAGTTTTATCACTTTGACCCTATATATATATATAAATCGGCTATTTTCACAATATCTTGAATATGTTAGAAACGTTTGGAATATTTTTTAAACATTTGAACGACACAAATCTGGTATTGTGGCGTGCCTGGCACAACATATTTTCAGATACGGCACGGCCAAATCCATATTCACTTGGGGGTGGGGAGGAGGGGGGTCCTTGACATGAAGAAGTATGAGAAGAACATGGTTTAGATAGATAGATAGATAGATAGATAGATAGATAGATAGATAGAGGTACAGAATTAAGAGTAAGGGAAGAAAGTCTAGTGTCGTATCTACAGCAATACATGGCAATTAGTATAACTGTCCTGCACTGTGCAGGGAAAAACAAACACCGTACTGCGATGTGACGAGACCACCACCATTTTCTTCTTTTTTACTATTTTGAAAAAGATTTTTGAATAGTTCAAAAAGCTCAAAACATGTCGATTAAAATGTTTCTCAAAATAATAATAATAATAAAAAAATGTGGGGATAAGGGCCATATACTTATTCTGGAGACTTGACATTCAGTAAGTGGGTGTTGTGAAAAAACAACAAAAATAAAAACACCTATTTGTCCGTGAACGGACATGTTGGTGGTGACCCCTGGTCACGGGGGCGCTAATAGGCCTACGTTTGGGAACCACTGGACGAGATCTGACGTTGTTGAGTCTAGGTTGAAACCGTCTATAGGTGGAGGTAGTATAGCCCACACACATCACCACCACCACCATATATTCACCACTATCACTGTGTCATCAACATAGTGTCATCAGCATATATAGTCGCTGCCTTCACCACGACTCACCAAGCTAGTAGAACTGATGTGTGTGTTAATTATCCCAGTCCCCACTTCCATCCAACTGACATTTTCTTTCTTTCTTTCTTTCTTTCTCTCTCTCGCTCTCTCTGTTTATCAGTGTTAAAAATGTTAAAGCAAAGCGGTTCGGAAAAAAAAACCATGACAATGTGAAAGCGAAGAAAAAGAGTTGCTAATAAAGGATCAAGAGTTATCATATACACAAAATGACGACGCATTAAACAATCCTGGACGATAACAAAACAAAACAAAAAGAAAAAGACGATATTATCTGACCAAAATATTCCCCCCCGAGGAAACAAAATGTGATTCTTGACTGTATGTTGATGCAAAATGTGTGTTATGTACAAATACAAAAGAGAAAGAACAATAAATATATCATCGGTGTCAAGAAATCTATCTTTTACTATTTATGTTTTAATTGTGTATTTTGGAATGACTTTAAAAAAAGAAAAGAAAAAAATGATGACACAATTTGCAAAGCAGCTTCCAATGTAAATTTAATTGTACCGTTTTTTGTTTTTGTTTGTTGGTTTATATTTTTGGAGCCATGAAGCCACGGTGCATATAGAGAAATCCCCCAGTGTCGATTTAGACATCGGTAACTCTTGAGAGTGTTACAGACGGAACCAAATGCACCGTTACGGCTTCAATTTGGTTCCATTTGTAACCGTCTCACAGTTAAAGAAGGGTGCTTCGAGTGATATTTTTTGGGTGAAAACAAAACGTTTAAGAAGGGTGCTTCGAGTGATATTTTTGGGTGAAAACAACAACGTCTATTGTTAAAAGATTAACGCTCTCTATTCTGTTGTTCGGTAACAATGGTCTCCCATAATGTCTCCCCGGCGGCTCTCTTTAGTTGACAGAAAATACATTTTCAGGTGGGTTGCCAATTTCCTCCAGTCAGGAGAGGAGCTTTTCAGCTTCAATGTTTAATAGTGTCATCGGGAGAGAGAGAGAGATCCCGAGGACGATAATGAATCGGCTTGTTTCCCCACTTTTTATCACGTTCAGTTTCACTTGCTCATCCTGTATTAGTATCCTTTCTCTGTATTGAGTTCAACTCTCCTGATTGGATAAAAGTGGTATATCCCCGGGCGGGAATTCTATTTTCTGTTTTTACTAAAAAGAGCGGGAGAGACCGGGAGACCCCTGTTAGCGCACAAACACGTCGTCTATAGCAATGATTACTGAATATAGAGCCGTTGAACTCTTATTTTAAGCAAAGAACTAAACAAGAAAATCACTCAGTGTACCGTTTACCATTTCGTAACTCTTGAGAGTGTCAAGAATGGAACCAAATGGACCCGTACGCATACGGGACCATTTGGGTTCCATTTCGTAACACTCTTCAGAGTCAAATTAACACTTTTTGGCTGTGGGTGGGTCGGTGTGTTCATTCTTTTTTGAAAAGCCCAGCTAAGTTTAATGTGGCAGCTAATGTTGTGTGTTTGTTGCTATATTTCAGACTTTACCTACAGGGTCTTGTACTCCAACAGCGTGTAATTAAGTGCTAAAGTGCAAAAGATTGTAATGTTTTATATCGAGATTACTATTCATGAAAATGTCAGTCAAGTTTATACTTTTGTAATAAAGTGGCACTTTAAAAAAAGAGACCTTTTATGTCATACATAGAGAAGCGATATTTCCCCTCGAGTACGTTGTCATATTATTATATATAGCCTTATGCTTTAACCCATTTATGCCTGACGTAAAAAAATAAAAAATAAAACGTTCGCTCTGAAAGAATATATATTCAAAGATCTGTGCCGCATTTTTACGATTTTTCAAAAAAAGCAGACCTACAAGCTCGTAGCGCGCCACTCGGTGGCGCGCTACGAGCTTGTAGATCTGCTATTTTTCAATAGCTAAAGTATAACATAATGCTTATAGTTAAAACACCAAAAGGGGTTCCCGGCCGCGCAATTAAAACATGATTAAACTGAATTGAACAGCGCCATTTGGAAGAGTTTGCTCTGCCATCTAATACTAAATAAATGATCAAAGTGTTTATTACCGTATTGCCCCGAATATAAGACGGCCCCCATTTTTCCAAGACTCGTTTGCGGAATTGCGGAAAAATAACATTGGATGTCTAATAGTCTAGTCCACGTTTTTTAGGATATTTCCATTGAAAAAAAAAAGTCTTATATACAGGCCAATAGGGGTAATCATTTAATCTAAGCATAAAATATGATTCTAAATATCTATACGTCTGACCTCAAAGCTTGCCTGTAGATTCATGTCTTGATGAATAAATAGCCTACATACGATTTATATTAATTTATTAAGATTATCGAAAGCCCAAATGAGCAATATTCCATGTTATTTATACAGACCATTAATGTTTTCATTTATTTGCTCATCTTGTGTACCCAATATTATGTAAAAAAATATATCTTCCATGTTCAATCATGTCTTGTGTGTACAATCTCACAACCTCATTGCAATGCACATGGTCTTTCTCTCTCTCTCTGTGTGTGTGTGTGTGTGTGTGTGTGTGTGAGAGAGTAGCCTATCCATATTGTTTCATCTGCATGAATGTATTGTCTGTGTGTGTGTGTGTGTGTGTGTGTGTGTGTGTGTGTGTGTGTGTGTGTGTGTGTGTGTGTGTGTGTGTGTGTGGCTGTGTGTGTGCGCGCGCTTATGTTCACATGAGTGCTCAATAAAGGGGTGTGTGTGTGTGTGTGTAGCTGTAGAAAAAAATAAAATAGGTCACCCCTTAAAACAAAAAGCTTGCAGTCAACGTGGCAACCGTCTGCTGAATTCTCATTGGCTGTGGTCAACGTGGCAACCGTCTGCTGAATTGTCATTGGTGGCCAAGTCTCCATAGCAACAGGTTAACCTTGAGGCAGCAGTCACATGGGCCAGCGTCTTGAAGGAGACAGCGTATATGGTCACATGACCTGGTCACCTGACCTGCCGTGCCACACACACTGGTTCTCAAAGTGGGGTCCGGTGACCCCCCAGGGGTCGTCCTGGAGGGAGGTTCCAGGGTCCCCCTTAAGCGCAACCAGGATCTGTTTAACCACGTTAAGCCTATTTTATACATCAGCTTTTTGAAAATAGCCGATCTACAAGATCACAACATGATCGCCACGTTGTGATCTTGTAGATCGGCTATTTTCAAACATTAATTTGTGAAAAATCTTGGGGAAAAAAAACTGTGAAAAAATGTTGGGAGATTTCTTTTTTTTTTTTACACAAAATGTTGTGTGTCCCCATGGCGCTAAATCATTTTCAGATAGAGGCCAAATGTATATCAATTTGGGGGTCCTTGTGGTGAAAGTGTTTCAGAACCACTAAACCCAAAACACGCTTAATTTCAATTTGCTTCATAATAATTAATAAAAAATAATAATTCTGTTCCGTCTGTTTGTGTATTTAATCTATTATTACGAGAGCGGTGCCCATTGGGAACGATGCAAGTTGGAAATGAATGCCCCACACCCAGTTATTACTAGCGCGAGCAGAGCGTGCGCAAACACGTACTGTTTCCGGCTGCGTATGCCGGTGACACCCCTCGGGCCAATCAGGGCGCTGCATGCGTACGTCGGCGCGTCGCTCGGCCAATCAGAGCGCGAGTTGGCAGCTTGCTGCTCGTATACGTCGGTGGTCCCTTTGACCCTTCGGATCGCCTCCTTGTGTTGGTGGCTTTGCTCAGGGATTGGCTGATGACGTAACTACGTGTGTTTATGTAAAAACATGTTTAAAAGACGTATGTGGATGACGTAATCAATTTAAGTTTATTAACTATATATGTCAGATGTGTCAATAACTTGATTGGGGTCTGCTTATAGCGCAGTAGTTGACGGTGGAGAGCCGGGGGAGCCAAACAGAATGTAAGTATAGGCAAGAGTCAGAGATACGTTGTGCGCTCTGCTCGCGCACAAGTATGGCCAACTTGTGTGCAAAGCCAAGTTGGCACAATTAAGTTGGCAGCTCGACAGAGTGGAACGCGTTGTCAGGCATGCCCAAATATGGAGTCTATATGCAGATGTCAGAACAACATTGTGATGTCAGAACAGGCCAGCTCCATTATATGGACATAATGAATGGCATTTTTATGTCATTCATCTTAAAGGGATAGTTCAGATTTTTTTAACTTAAGTTGTATGAAATACTTGCCATTAATATAGTGGTTGCAACTGTATTAATTGATTGCACGAGTCCTGTGGTGGGAGTTCTGCTCTGGTTTTGGTGAAATATCAAGTAGTTCCGGTCATTTTGTGGGGGGCACTGGGGGCCACGCAGTAAAAGTAAATTAATCCACAAAACTAACGTCATTTGTATTGTTGACCTATTTCTAAAATATTAGTGCAACTTCCGTTCTTTTTTTACCCCTCTATCACACAGAACTATGTTTTTTGTGTCCATATCACTACGCCCAAAAAATAGTTCCATGTGATAGAGGGGTCAAAGTTGAACGAAAGTCGCGCTAATATTTTAGAAATAGGTCAACAATACAAATTACGTTAGTTTTGTGGATTCATTTACTTTTACTGCGTGGCCCCCAGTGCCCCCCACAAAATGACCGGAACTACTTAATATTGACCAAAACCAGAGCAGAACTCCCACCATGGGACTCGGGCAATCAATTAATACAGTTGCAACCACTATATTAATGGCAAGTATTTCATACAACTTAAGTTAAAAAAATCTGAACTATCCCTTTAAGGGTCAACACATTCTATCAGGTGTGATCAGTCCAGTCAGAGCCTGCAGGGAAGAGAGGCTTTTGTGCTACGGACTCACACCGGACTCACACCGGACACACACCGGACAGTCGGACACTGCACTGTGTGGTGGTGTGGAAGTTGGGACGCGTGTCACATTTGACACGGTGAGGCGAACGGTTTTCGAGTCGTACACACAGAGACATGGTGCATTTATAGATAGATGAAGATGGTGCTGAGTCTGACTGGCGTTTCACAGCATGCAACAAGTGTAAAATGACTTATACTGGATCTCTTGTCCACTAGTCCCTTCCTAACATTTTAGTCTAGTTTTTATTTGTTGACAAAATTGTCAGTATATTTAGTCTCGGTTTTAGTCATCATAGCTTAGTTTTCACTTAGTTTCATACGCATATTATTCTGAAGAAAACCTGGAAACTGGACATTCATTCAATGGATTTTATGATCAAAATAAGAACATTATTATATGTAAAAAAAAAAAAAGAAAATCTAAAATTTGCCACAGACAAGACCAAGTCTGTGTCACGGAAACATTGGTTAATGTTCTATGACTAGAGCTTTATGTATGTGCTTTCTACAATGGCTCTTCTGATGACATTATTATAATTGTTATAATGATAAGAACAATTCATCTTATTATTATCATTTACTACAGCATTTCATTTCAACATACATTTCAGTGTTGGTGTGATGTGTCTGACATACATAATAGACACAGTGGAAGAAGCATTTAAATGCGTGCTATACTGACCCCTTCAGGCCACGTGGTGTATAACCGAGGTTGTGAGCCACAGAGCCCCATTTGAACAGATTTGTTGCCAGGTGCCTCACTCAAGGAAAATATCTTAGTTGTTGGATTAAATGATTTAAAAAAAAAATCACGTTGTGAGCTTGTAGATCTATACTCTTTTTGGTGAATGTTCCCCCCCAGAATAGGTTTAAGTGCCGCTCGTTAATATGCCACAAGGTGCAATGTAATTCAGGTGGTGTCGTGGATAGAAAAGTTTATTTACAGGCTGTTTTTACAGACGGTGTTTTTGGCAGCAACGTTAGATTTTAGTTTTAGTCATTAGTCTCTTGAATAGTTTTCATTTAGTTTCAGTCACATTTTAGTCACCTGGGATGTTTTAGTATTAGTCTAGTTTTAGTCGACTAAATATCATAAGATTTTAGTCGACTAAATCTACAGGTGATTTAGTCGACTAAAATGTGTTTTGGCGGGCCTTGATGCCGTCGTAATGACTGATTTTACACTTGCTGAAAATAGCCGATCTACAAGCTCGCAACGCGGTGCACTGTGAGCTTGTAGATCTGCTATTTTCAGCATGCAACTAAGTGTAAAACAACTTATACTGGATCTCTGGTCCACTAGTCCATTCCTAACATTTTAGTCTAGTTTTAATTTGTTGACGAAATTGTCCGTATATTTACTCTTAGTTTTAGTCATCATAGCTTGGTTTCCGTTTAGTTTTCGTCAGTGGAAAAGGGTAGTCGACGAACAATTATCGTCTTAGTTTTAGTCGACAAAAAAAACACTGGTTGGAGAACCTCTGCTAGAGGTAGTCGAGGACTTCAAAGGTATCTCTATCTGGGAATGGAATGCTTCCACGGATCGGAACAGGAGCTGAAGGGTCCGGAGGGCACTTGCCTTAGAATTCCCTTCATGGGACGAGGAGGAGAGTGTGGAAATCTGATATGGGAGAAGAACGCAGGAGGCTGCCGGCTGTTCATGGCTACAGAGGAGTCAGTACTGCTGTATATGGACCCTCACAGTGGAGTCAGTACTGCTGTCTGGACCCTCACAGTGGAGTCAGTACTGCTGTGTGGACCCTTACAGTGGAGTCAGTACTGCTGTATGGACCCTCACAGTGGAGTCAGTACTGCTGTATGTATGGACTCTCACAGTGGAGTCAGTACTGCTGTATGGACCCTCACAGTGGAGTCAGTACTGCTGTATGTATGGACCCTCACAGTGGAGTCAGTACTGCTGTATGGACCCTCACAGTGGAGTCAGTACTGCTGTATGTATGGACCCTCACAGTGGAGTCAGTACGTTTGTATGGACCCTCACAGAGGAGTCAGTACTGCTGTATGGACCCTCACAGAGGAGTCAGTACTGCTGTATGGACCCTCACAGTGGAGTCAGTACTGCTGTATGTATGGACCCTCACAGTGGAGTCAGTACTGCTGTATGGACCCTCACAGTGGAGTCAGTACTGCTGTATGGACCCTCACAGTGGAGTCAGTACTGCTGTATGGACCCTCACAGTGGAGTCAGTACTGCTGTATGGACCCTCACAGTGGAGTCAGTACTGCAGAACGTGGAACTGTACAGGGACAAGTCCTACAGGGTCAGAGAGAGGGAAGGATGAGGCTGGCAAGGCACCGCGGTGCGGCGGGCACCCAGAGGCACTGACACTATGGGAGCCAAGGCAGGGCACCACGGTGCGGCGGGCACCCTGAGGCACTGACACTATGGGAGCCAAGCCAGCCAGGGCACCGCGGGCACCCTGAGGCACTGACACTATGGGAGCCAAGCCAGGGCACCGCGGTGCGGCGGGCACCCTGAGGCACTGACACTATAGGAGCCAAGGCAGGGCACTGCGGTGCGGCGGGCACCCTGAGGCACTGACACTATAGGAGCCAAGCCAGGGCACCACGGTGCGGCGGGCACCCTGAGGCACTGACACTATGGGAGCCAAGCCAGGGCACCGCGGTGCGGCGGGCACCCTGAGGCACTGACACTATAGGAGCCAAGGCAGGGCACTGCGGTGCGGCAGGCACCCTGCGGCACAGACACTATGGGAGCCAAGGCAGGGCACCGCGGTGCGGCGGGCACCCTGAGGCACAGACACTATGGAAGCCAAGGCAGGGCACCGCGGTGCGGCGGGCACCCTGAGGCACTGACACTATGGGAGCCAAGGCAAGGCACCGCTGTGCGGCGGGCACCCTGAGGCACAGACACTATGGGAGCCAAGGCAGGGCACCGCGGTGCGGCGGGCACCCTGAGGCACTGACACTATGGGAGCCAAGCCAGGGCACCGCGGTGTGGCGGGCAACCTGAGGCACTGACACTATGGGAGCCAAGGCAGGGCACAGCCAGTAAAGGATGAACTAGTTTGAAGTCGGGAGGCTTTTTAAACAATGCAACGTCAGGACTCTGCAGGGGAGAAACCTTTGTGCGAAGTTTGATGTTTGTGTCTTCAACAGTGTGACACTGGCCTACAGTAAAACACACAACAGAATGTTTTGTACGCATAATTTTTTATTTTATTGGTGCTTACTGTATGTCATTTATAATAATACAGATGACTAGTCCATACATATACTGTACTGTACCAGTACAACTCATTATGTTAAAACTTATTCTCTGGTTTATTTCAAATGTACGAGCATCACATTTCTTCAGAATAACATCTGTTTAATAATAAATAATAATAATAATACAACATTAATTCATGTAAAAACAGTTCCATCTATTCTACCTGAGTCGGTGATTATGCATACATTTAAATTAGAGCAGCATTATGGAATGATAGACCGACACTGAATCGGCACCGTTCAATACCCAATTCTGATTGGTCGAGCAAGGTATCCTGCTGTCCGTTAGTTCCGTTTCAAGGGCCCCCGGCTTAATAAATATATGTATTATCTCTACTTAAAAGCCAAAAGGTCAATGTCACTGTTTTAGTGAACCTGTGGATATAAAAAACATCACAGCAACGTTCAGATCAAAGATCAAAGAACTCGGCCAGTTGAAAAAAACCTGCGACAGACTCCCAAACCTTATGGTTTAAACAGGGTTCCCCAATAGCGGCCCGTGGAGCGCCCCCTTGTGGCCCCTGGAAGATTTTTTTTTCAAACTGGGCATCCTTTTCAGGATGCCCAGTTTCAGGGCAAGACCTCGACCTCGCGCGTGCGGACTCGGCCCCCAGCCTGGTACCCTAGTCAAAATATGGCCCTTGAGTTCATAGCAACAGCTTACTTCTTTGTCATCGTCATCATCAGCCAACCATGATTTTGTATACAGCTATACAGTACAATGAGTACATCTATACGGGATATATTCCATTTTATTTATATTACGTTCTATTAATTCGCCAAATGTCTGTCTGTCTGTCTGTCTGTCTGTCTGTCTGTCTGTCTGTCTGTCTGTCTGTCTGTCTGTCTGTCTGTCTGCCTGCCTGCCTGCCTGCCTGTCACTCTTTGGCAGGTGTAACTCGTAAACCGTCTCCAACCTTAGCGTGTGAGTCTCATAGACCCCCTTAGGGGTCCTTGAGGGAGTTCCAGGGGGTCCCCAGCTGTCAATTCGGGCGTCCTTGACACAAAACAGTTTTGGGAACCACTGTCATAGACCCCAAAGGTGTCCCGTCCGTCAGTGGCATGCACAGATAGACACTAGGGGGTGCTAGAGCACCCCCTGCCCTTTTGGCAATGTGCCCTTTTGAAAAAAAATGAAAAAAAAACTTTTTTTCTTCTTTTTTTTTGATTTTTCAAAAATAGCAGACCTACAAGTTCATAGCGCGCCACTCGGTGGCGCGCTATGAGCTTGTAGATCTGCTATTTTTCAATAGCTAAAGCATAACATAATGCTAACACCAAAAGGGGTTCCCGCCCAAAATGGATTAAGGCAACCGGCCGGTTCCACGCGCTGCACAAGGTGCCCTTTTTTAACTTGAGCACCTGCCCCTCTAAATGTCTGTGCACGCCACTGCCGTCCGTGGAATGGCAATCCGAACAGACCCACGGTTTGGATCGGCTTCCCTGATTTGCCAACCCAAACCGTCGGCCTCACGGATTGGACCAAGCGTCACGTCACGGTTGGCGCCGCTTAGCCCTGCATGATTCCCTGATAATTCCCTGATTGGCCTAAAACCTTTACATACCACGTCCGGCCCCCCGTCGGCCGAACTTGGCGTTAATGCTTGTGCTGCGTAGCCAAGTGACAGCGGGTTGGCATGGAACAGGAGGTGGACAAACGCCATAAAATGGAGGAATGTGGTAGAAGAATAGCAGTATGTTGGGACGGGGAGAACATTCAAACATGTGTGACCCTAGTCTACAACCTTCTAAAACAGTTTAATCTCACAGAAAGTCTTTGATCTGAACGGTGCTTAATGAGCAGTCACAAAATAAATAAGCTACAGCATATAAATATGATAAAAAAATATCTCATTTATATGTCTCAATTGGCGATTACCTGTAGCATATGTTAAACAACCCAACACAAATGAGCAACATTTGCACGGTGGACGGAAGAATTATACAATGTATACAAAGATAAAAGTACTGTAAGTGATATTCTTTTTAAATTTAAAACAAAAAGCTTTCTTAAAAGGTGAAAGCTCTAGAATCAGTGCTAGAATAGAGTGTTTATTCAAGCAGAGGTCTCCCCATCTCTCCAGCTCTTTAATGAAGACAGATTTACCCTTTTTGCCAGAATCATAAACTCGAGATATTTAAGACTTTTAATACCCAAATATCACTTAGACTACCTTTAACTGTGGGTTGCTACTTGCTAACATGACGGCTCTTCCTCCATGTCACGCCAGTTGTCAGATCCGTCCGTCCCAAAGTACCGGTCCCCAAAGTCCCCTGGAATCACATAAACATGACATATGAATACACACACAAAGTACCGGTCCCCAAAGTTCATTAGTACCATTAAAACTGACTCTGTCTGACCAGAATGGAGCAGAGCCTTCATTAGTATCATTGTCTCCACCAGGCCGAAGGCATGGGGAGAGAGTATGTTTTGCACTCCGTCCGTGTGTGTGTGTGTCCGTCCGTGTGTCCGTGTGTCCGTGTGTCCTTCCGTCCGTCCGTTACCAGCTAATCTCTGGCACCGTTAACCCGGTCGATGCCAAACTTTGCACACACACTCCCTGGATGCCAACGATGAACCTCTGCCCCACATTTTCCAGAACGGCCTGTTATAGCGCCACCATGAGGCAGCTTTTCACATGTTTTACCTAAAACTGCACCGATCTGCGTGAAACGTTGCATGCACACTCCCTAGAGGCCAAGGACAAACCTTTGACCTGCATTTTCCGCATCTGCCTTTTATAGCGCCACCAGGAGGCCGACTTTTGTAAAACACATTTTTGGATATTACTCCTCCAGATTCTGTCCAAAAATCTCACAAATCGTTACAGAATATCTCTATGGTCATGTGCTCAAGTCGGATCTGTCCCATATTTCATATTCCATCCTAATTGGCTATAATTGGCTTTCACAGTTTGCAAGATTGCCCCGTTTTGAACAAAAGCCTCAAATCATGAACGCAGCATGCAATTTACGTGAAATCTTTCACACATTTTCCTACTAGGCTGAGGAATATATCCCACCCTTTTCACATTGGCCTGTTATAGCGCCACCAACAGGTTGATTTTTGCAAAACACATTTTTGGAACAAAATGCCTCAAATCATCCAATTGCCATCAAAGGCAAACATGTTTATATTACTCCTAAACATGTTGCCAAACATCTCACACAGTCCTATCCTCCTGGTGGAGACCTGTGCCCAGAAGGGCACTTTTTCTAGTTAACACTGAGTCTGTTTGACCAGAATGGAACAGAGCCTTCATTAGTATCATTAACACTGAGTCTGTTTGACCAGAATGGAACAGAGCCTTCATTAGTATCATTAACACTGAGTCTGTTTGACCAGAATGGAACAGAGCCTTCATTAGTATCATTAACACTGAGTCTGTTTGACCAGAATGGAACAGAGCCTTCATTAGTAGATCAGCGGTAACACCTGTGAAGGAAGTAGGGACGGGACCTTGAGTTCTTTCCAAAATGGCATGTGTGCATAGAGCCCATTGAGAACCACTGCGACACACAGTCGTACGTATATCAATGCCAGGGACGATATGGACACTACCACACAGACATATCGATGCCAGGGACGATATGGACACTACCACACAGACATATCGATGCCAGGGACGATATGGACACTATACGACACAGACATATCAATGCCAGGGACGATATGGATACTACCACACAGACATATCGATGCCAGGGATGATACGGACACTATACCACACAGACATATCGATGCCAGGGGCGATACGGACACTACCACACAGACATATCGATGCCAGGGACGATATGGACACTACCACACAGACACATCGATGCCAGGGACGATACGGACACTACCACACAGACATATCGATGCCAGGGATGATATGACCACCACGTACGCACCGATGCCGGGGACGAGGTGCAGCCAGTCGTCCAGACTCTTGTCCACGGCCGTGGTGATGATCTTGATGTGAGGGAAGGCGTACGCCACCGAGTGGACGCCCAGCTCTGCCATGAGCAGAGAGACCAGCACGATCCTGTCCTCCTGGACATCATGGTCCTACGGGGGACAGACAGAGGACATTAACACTGTCCTCATGGACATCATGGTCCTACGGAGACAGACAGAGGACATTAACACTGTCCTCCTGGACATCATGGTCCTACGGGGGGACAAAGGACATTAACACTGTCCTCATGGACATCATGGTCCTACGGGGGACAGCTAGAGGACATTAACACTGTCCTCATGGACATCATGGTCCTACAGAGACAGACAGAGGACATTAGCACTGTCCTCATGGACATCATGGTCCTACAGAGACAGACAGAGGACATTAGCACTGTCCTCATGGACATCATGGTCCTACAGAGACAGACAGAGGACATTAACGCTGTCCTCATGGACATCATGGTCCTACAGAGACAGACAGAGGACATTAGCACTGTCCTCATTGACATCATGGTCCTACAGAGACAGACAGAGGACATTAACACTGTCCTCATGGACATCATGGTCCTACGGGGGGACAGAGGACATTAACACTGTCCTCATGGACATCATGGTCCTACGGGGGACAGACAGAGGACATTAACACTGTCCTCATGGACATCATGGTCCTACGGGGAGACAGAGGACATTAACACTGTCCTCATGGACATCATGGTCCTACGGGGAGACAGAGGACATTAGCACTGTCCTCCTGGACATCATGGTCCTACGGGGGGACAGAGGACATTAACACTGTCCTCATGGACATCATGGTCCTACGGGGAGACAGAGGACATTAACACTGTCCTCATGGACATCATGGTCCTACAGAGACAGCCAGAGGACATTAGCACTGTCCTCATGGACATCATGGTCCTACGGGGGGACAGAGGACATTAACACTGTCCTCATGGACATCATGGTCCTACGGGGAGACAGAGGACATTAGCACTGTCCTCATGGACATCATGGTCCTACGGGGGGGACAGAGGACATTAACACTGTCCTCATGGACATCATGGTCCTACGGGGGGACAGAGGACATTAACACTGTCCTCATGGACATCATGGTCCTACGGGGGGACAGAGGACATTAACACTGTCCTCATGGACATCATGGTCCTACGGGGAGACAGAGGATATTAACACTGTCCTCATGGACATCATGGTCCTACGGGGGGACAGAGGACATTAACACTGTCCTCATGGACATCATGGTCCTACGGGGGGACAGAGGACATTAACACTGTCCTCATGGACATCATGGTCCTACGGGGGGACAGAGGACATTAACACTGTCCTCATGGACATCATGGTCCTACGGGGAGACAGAGGACATTAACACTGTCCTCATGGACATCATGGTCCTACGGGGGGACAGAGGACATTAACACTGTCCTCATGGACATCATGGTCCTACGGGGAGACAGAGGACATTAACACTGTCCTCATGGACATCATGGTCCTACGGGGGGACAAAGGACATTAACACTGTCCTCATGGACATCATGGTCCTACGGGGGGACAGAGGACATTAACAGACTGTCATGGTGTATACAGTATATATCTACGTACCAGCAAGCCCTCTCACAGCCATCATGGAGGTGTACAGTCTATAGTACAGTACGTACCAGCAGAACTCTCACAGCCATCATGGAGGTGTACAGTCTATAGTACAGTACGTACCAGCAGAACTCTCACAGCCATCATGGAGGTGTACAGTCTATAGTACAGTACGTACCAGCAGAACTCTCACAGCCATCATGGCGGCGGCTCCCGTGGACACAGTGCTGTCCATCAGGATGACGTGGTCGTCACTGATGTCTTTGGGCAGACGCAGGTAGTGAAGCTGATGGAGACACACGGGTTACCATGGAGACGGAGGGAGGGAGGGAGGGAGGGAGGGAGGGAGGGAGGGAGGAAGGAAGGAAGGAAGAAAGAAAGAGAGAAAGAAAGAAAGTCACACATCTTTGCAACAAACAGTGCAGCAGCAGCATCAAACAGCAAAAAAAATTTGTTTTAAAGAGAGTGCAAAAAAAGAGCAAACAAAGAATAAAATAGTACAGTATCATCATATTTTTTGTGCATATGTTTTCCCTGTAGTAGCAAAGTTAGGTGAACTTTGTTTAAACCACTTCGTAGACTATGTTCCATCCAACAGATTAAGGAAGGTGAACGAACAACTTCACAGTAGACTATGTTCCATACAACAGCTTTCATTATGACATGAAAAAGCGAAAATTCAAAAGAAATTCAATGGCAGTCAAATTTAGTCACAGATTAAGGAAGGGGCAATGCGAGCATAATAGTGCAAGAAGAGGATGGAGGTGTGAGGGAATGGGGGGGGGTGTTAGAGTTTTCCTTGACCCTGTTTCGCTTTCGTTCTCATCAGTTCATTCATGTATCACTATCTCTGCAGTTCTTCTGTAGATCTGACCTCGGGCTCTCCAGAGGATGAGGATCTATAGATCTAACCTCAGGTTGGTCTGGATGAGGATCTATAGATCTGACCTCGGGTTGGTCTGGATGAGGATCTATAGATCTAACCTCAGGTTGGTCTGGATGAGGATCTATAGATCTAACCTCAGGTTGGTCTGGATGAGGATCTATAGATCTAACCTCAGGTTGGTCTGGATGAGGATCTATAGATCTGACCTCGGGCTCTCCAGAGGATGAGGATCTATAGATCTAACCTCAGGTTGGTCTGGATGAGGATCTATAGATCTAACCTCAGGTTGGTCTGGATGAGGATCTATAGATCTAACCTCAGGCTCTCCAGAGTATGAGGATCTGGAGATCTAACCTCAGGTTGGTCTGGATGAGGATCTAGAGATCTAACCTCAGGTTGGTCTGGATGAGGATCTATAGATCTAACCTCAGGCTCTCCAGAGTATGAGGATCTAGAGATCTAACCTCAGGTTGGTCTGAATGAGGATCTATTAGATCTAACCTCAGGCTCTCCAGAGTCCATGTTGGTCTGGATGAGGATCTTTCCGATGCGAACGTCCTTACAGACCGCCCTGAGAGCAGGCTCCATGGTCTCCCCCGCCCGGAGAACGGACACACCGGTGATCTGCACACACGCACACGCACACGCACACACACACACACACACACACACACACACACACACACACACACACACACACACACACACACACACACACACAACATGAACACAACAGGCACGCCTGTGGTCTGCACATACAACACAACATGGCCAGACTGCACCGATGCGCAACTATAGTCACAACTCCTTGCAACAAAACAGTTGGACGGGAACCCCTTTTGGTGTTTTAAAGATGGAGTGCCGTGATCCACCCTAAAACATGATCATCAGGTCTTATTGTTATATAAGGAGGAAGAATTTTTTCAAAAAAGTGTAGGCCTACACTACAGTATTTGTTAAAATGTTGTTTTTATGTGGGCACGCCCACCAGTTCATTAACAAGCTCATAGCGCGGCACTCACGAGCTTGTAGATCTGCAATTTTACATATTTAACATGTGGCGCATGTTGCAGGGAGAAGGAGTTGCATGTTGCAAGGAGTTGCACTTGTGCGGACTGGCCTTAAAACGTTTTTTTTTTGTGTGAACATAACAGACACGTGTCATCTTCTACACACGTATGTTCAACATAACAGGAGACACACACGTTATCTTACACACGCATGGTTCTCAAACATTTTACATTTCAATGACCTCCCAGAACTCTGACAGACAGTGTACAAATGGAACCAAATGGACCTGCAAGGGTCCGTTCCAGCACCATGTGGAGTCAGAACGACATCACAACGGTCACTCACCCCTTTCCCGTTGTTGGTACGACCTTCGTAGCCTTGACCTTGTGGAGTCTGAACGGTGCACGGCTGTTACAAACAAACCAAACAAACCCAACTTAGTGAATTGAACACACAGGACCACAATGGATACAAGCCCCCTGCAGGGCTTTTTGTGTCGTGCTATTAACAATCATTGAAAAACATGCCTCTGACAATCTGCAAACTGGTATTCAATCAATACCACAACAACAACCAAAAAACGGACACGCGCACACCGCCACACGCACACACACAAAGTGACTTTCTGGGTGCCGCCTAGCACCACAATGCGACATGTTGTGAGCTTGTAGAGCAGCTATTTGTTTGGCTCGTGACACCGTTGTACTACAGAGTATATATAAACAATTTAGGCATTTAGCAGACGCTCTTAATCCCAGAGCGAATTACAGTAAGCAAGAACAACACATGGCAATACATCAAATACATAAAAATAGCCATCAAGAATCATAAGTAACAGAGTAATATCTATATAATGAAACCATGTGTTCTTTAAACTCACCTGAGACGGTAGGAAGGTGAGAGCGTGTTCTATCAGGAGCCTCATCAGTCTCTTGGAGTAGAAGATGAACTCATCTCGGCTGGTCTCCTTGTTCCTTCAAACAAACATTACATTATATGTAATTTGGTTGGATTTACAATAAATGTTCATGAGGAGATTATCCAGTGTGCAGACAGTTCTTTTATTATTTATTATACTGTTGTTCAGAAACCTTGTGTCTCACAGACTGACACAGTGTATTCCTAGAACTTGAAATGTCCTTCCTTGTAACACTTGGGTCATTAAACCATCTAAACTAAAATGTGGAACAGCCGTTAAGAGATGTGAATCCCTAGACTCCTTCAAGACCGCTTTCAAAGAGCACCTATGGGTTGCTGCAATTTGAAACTGGCCCCTGTACAAATAAGTTAACCCCCCCCCCCTACATACTGTACACTGCACCGTACATCATTATCAGTCTTAATTGTATCCTTGAACTTCTTGTTTAAGCCCCAACATGACTGGATATGCAGGTTTTGTAGCAGTTGTAGAAATATTAGACCTTAATTGTCTAATGTTAAAGCATGTTCTTCTAATCATGCAAAGTATACTTTTCTTAAATACAAACTTTTTATATATTTTGGGGAAAAATAGCCAATTTAACACAGAGGTGCCCACTCTTCCTTGGTGCCCAGTCTGCCCACCTATCCTGTTACCGTACTGTAACTAAACTGTGCCCATGATATGAATAACTAAATATGCGAGTAGTTTTTCCCACCACTGTAGATTGGATAATGTTCCCTGGCTGGAATTTTAGATGCTGGGGTTCTCAAATGGTTGTGTACACATTCTGAGTTGTTGTCCAGCAGGTGGCAGTAAAGGGTTAACAGCTACAGTTGCTCAATGAGGAAGTGAAATGAAATGAAATCTGGAGAAACGAAAGTTTGGTGGCAGCGACACTCTCTCTAGTCTAGAGTCTCTATCTCTCTACAAAACCTTTCAACAAGACGTTGTACACACAAAGTCTACAGAACCTTTCAACAAGACGTTTTACACAAATACTGACAACTTAAACATTGGTAAGTAGGCTACTGCATTTAGTTAATGATTTATCCTAAACAAGGAAACCTGCCTATGTCAGTCAGTCTGTCTATTAAAGTCTAATCCTGATTTTTCCTCACGTATGACCATCATAAGCCCGTTTCTCACTTTTAAGTTTAATTAATATTAGTCAGTTTTTATGATTTCATTTTTTTCATTGTGTGTGTGTGTGTGTCCGGGGCGGGTTTTAGCACTACGCAAACTACGCAGCTGCGTAGAGCCAAGAGGCCCCGAGAGTTCTCCCTGAACTCGGCCGTCGCAGCCCCCCCCGACGGCCGCGCGTCGCTTCCTCCTCCCAAACGGAGTCACTTCTTTATCCTCCCGGACAAGCGACGCCCGGCCGTCCCGTCGTGGGGCCCCCTGTTGTCCCCCTCTGGGGCTGAACCTGCTGCCTGGCCGCATCATCAGCGGCGCGCATCGCATGTAGTATGAATCCACCCGTGCCGTGCACTGCAGAATTAGAGCAGATCTACAAGCTCACAACGCGTCGCAGCGCGACGCGTTGTGAGCTTGTAGATCTTGCGTTGCGCCGCCGCGCAACGCAGTCGAATTATACATACAATGGAAACCGAACATAAACAAACTGAACACATGTAGGTTAGTTGAGTGCACAACCGCTCACCTCACAAACAAAACGACTTGTCACTCGAGTGAAGTGAAAAAGGTAGGCTGTGTCATGTCATGTATATGACTGTGGACAAAAAAAAGGTTTAATTTCAAATAATTTATCACGCTGCACGCATGGACCGACGACCAAATGAGAGGGACCTCTCTCTCTCTCTCTCTGTCTCTCTGACTGTCAGTCCAGTCAATGTCATGATTTCACAATTTTCTAATTAAATTTTGACAAACTGTCTGCAGGCAATCAAGCAAATGTGATACTTAATAATTATAACAAATAACCAAATAACCAGAAAACCAGTAATTTGAGCTGCACTGCAGGGCAGACTGGTTTCTTTAACAGGGACAATACAAAAAACAATGTATAAAGTTGTAAAAACATGAAATTGGGTACAGTAGTTGTCTTCTCTATATCACAGTCTATGGACTTTGCTTGTTAGTCCATAGATTTTGCTGTTCCCTAAAGTGCTCTGTTTGTTTAGTTCACTAAAAGCAGTGAGGCAGCCACAGTGGGCACATGTTTTAAGTTAAAGCAATTTATTCCCGAATCCACATATTGTTCCTGATGAACAAACTAAACATTTTCTCATACTTTATCTAAAGCTTCTGTGTTGCTTTAAATAATTATATTATCAGTATTACATGAATGTGAATCAGTGAATGTATTTGTTTTGCACTGGCATAGTAATGGCATCTACTTAATTAGCCTATTTGTTTTCTATGATCTCATCAGGGAATTGAAGTTATTAATATATCTTGCTCAATAATATAGCTTTGTACTGATTGATAAAATCATAAAACAAAATCTGAGATGCTTATTTACTCAATGTTCATATCTTGCTCAATACTGAGTGTAGATTTGTACTGATTGACTCAAGTATAGTTAGTATAACCTTGTATCCCCATCCCCCGCAAAATGTGTCTAGCACCCCTAAAGTGCCCTTTTCAAATTTTGGCCCCTGCCCCAAATCCCTGTGCACGTCCCTGAGCTAATGGCACAGTTTTTTCAGTACATGCATTGTACAGTTGGGGCGTGGGGGAGCTCACACTGTACTTTGTCTGCTATGCCGTTTTGCCTGGTAGTCTGCTATGCCGTTTTGCCTGGTAGTCTGCTATGCCGTTTTGCCTGGTAGTCTGCTATTTCGTTTTGCCTGGTAGTCTGCTATGCCGTTTTGCCTGGTAGTCTGCTATGCCGTTTTGCCTGGTAGTCTGCTATGCCGTTTTGCCTGGTAGTCTGCTATGCCGTTTTGCCTGGTAGTCTGCTATGCCGTTTTGCGCGCACGCGCAAAGCACACACGGCCAATCTTCCGCGCGCGCGCGACGCAAGGGCCCCCTGACAATCCTTTGCTTAGAGCCCCCTGAATGGTAAATCCGGCCCTGTGTGTGTGTGTGTGTGTATGCTGCGTGTCTGCGATTGATTACTTTGCATGGACAAGCACAGGGATCAAAGTCTGCTAAGAAAGCCTCTTTTATTGGCTTGTTTCGTGTGTGTCTGTCTGTCTGTCTGTCTGTCTGTCTGTCTGTCTGTCTGTCTGTCTGTCTGTCTGTCTGTCTGTCTGTCTGTCTGTCTGTCTGTCTGTCTGCATTGTATGTACTTACTCAAATAACATATTCCTCCAGTTTTAACATATTTACACTGACTCCCGGTAACCTTTTAGGATTAAAAAATACCTTAATTGTTTTTGAGGCACTTAAATTGTGTAGCACCTTTGACCTTCCTACGTTTCTGATTGCCTGACAAAATATGTTCCAACCTTTCAGCATGATCACAGGTTTAAACAGACAGGGGTGCCATTAAAAACTCTGAATTATTTTTCTGATTACACTAACAGTTCTTATCTAAAATGCAAGAATCCAATAATGTAAAAAGCAAATCTAAAATCCACTATCATTTAAGAGTCTGCACATCCCGCACAACCAGTCTCCTTAGGTCATCTAAGTGCTGCTGGCCTCCTCGAGGTGCCAACAATGAATTATAAAAAACATGTGGAAGCACCTTTCTGCTTTTATAGACCAATGGCCTGGAACAAGCTCCCATTAGGCTATAAGACAGCTGGGCAACGACAACATATAGCTTTAAAAGCAAAGCCCCAGACCCACTCTAGCTTTACCTGTAAATGTACATTAGTATATTATCATTCAATAGGTAGAGTCTGTGGTTCCTTAATGAAGTGTGTATCTAAACAGGTGACAGGTAGTCTGTGTGGTTAAATATGAAAGTGAATGAACAGGTGTGAGATCTGTGAGAGTCTGTAATCCTTCTAAATGTCATGTAGGGATGTTTTGCTGCTATTTTCTTGTATTGTTTTAATGTTGATCTTGCCTCCTTATTATTATTTATTCTGGATCATGTTTTTTGATCTTATTGTATTTAATCTGGTTTAATATTATTAATGTTTTCTTTTTTTTGAGGGGCCCCTCCTATATACAGGTTTAAAGTTGTTTTTTCCTTAAACAAACATTAAAAACGCCATTGAAATAGACAGAGTTTAATGTTTGTATTGTCCATGTTTGTTTTGTCTGATAATGACATCATAAAAGATGTATACACATTGGTAGGGATTGTGGGATTGTGTTGGTAGATTTGTGTTGGAAGATGATAACGGCGCCCCTCACTTCACATGGGTGTGATTTGTTTTAATGTAAAGCACTTTGGACTGCATTTGATGTCATCATAGGCCAAATCTTTGGCCTATTGGTATTGGGTATATGTTTGCATGATCACCTGTCTAAGGGAAGTGATCATTTCCTCTACCTTGGTCCTACAGGCCTGTTTAAAAAGATGCCAGTGATCTGCATATTCTTAGGGAGGGGGTCAGGGCATTCCACATCTGGGTGGCAGTGCTGTAGAAGGAGAATTTACCCATGTTTGTTTTATAAGTGGTTGGTACCAGATCGTTGTTCTAGCTCACTCTAGTATTGAGGCTGTGGGTGTTGCTCACTTTTTTGAGGTACAGTACATACCTGTGCGAAGTAGCATCCAACTAAAATTGTTTCACTTTTTATTTTCAGTGTGTAGAAATGGCGTCTGCCAGCAGTCTCCTGTCTGAAGAGCAGTTCCTGTGTTCTATCTGTCTGGACGTGTTCACTGATCCAATCAGCACTTCATGTGGACACAACTACTGCAACACCTGTATCACACATTACTGGAACAGCAGTGATGTGTGTCAGTGTCCTCTATGTAAAGAAACCTTCAATATGAGACCAAAATTGTCTGTTAATAAAGTCCTCTCTGAGATGGCTGATCAGTTCAGGAAGTCAAAGCAGCAGAGACAAACTTCCAGCACAAACCCAGAACCTGCTGAACCAGATGAAGTCTCCTGTGACGTCTGTACTGAGACCAAACCCAAAGCCCTGAAGTCCTGCCTGGTGTGTCTGACCTCCTACTGTGACATTCACCTGGAGCCTCACCTGAGACTCGCAGGGTTAAAACGACACAAACTAATCGACCCTGTGAAAAACCTGGAAGAGTTCATGTGTAAGAAACACGACAGACCTCTGGAGCTGTTCTGTCAGACTGACTGCGTGTGTGTTTGTCAGTTCTGCACTGAGTTAGACCACAAGTTACATAGAATTGTATCCCTGAAAGTGGCATATGAAGGAAAGAAGGCAGAGCTGGGAAAGACAGAGGCAGAAGTTCAGCAGATCATTCAGGAGAGACAAGTGAAGATTCAGGAGGTCAGACGCTCGGTGGAGCTCAGCAGGAAAGCTGCAGACAGAGAGACAGCAGACAGTGTGCAGGTCTTCACTGCTCTGATCAGCTGCATTGAGAGAAGCCAGGCTGAGCTCATTGATGTGATCGAAGATAAGCAGAAAACAACAGAGAAACAGGCTGAAGGCTTCATCAAAGAGCTGCAACAAGAAATCACAGAGTTAGAGAAGAGAAGCTCTGAGCTGAAGCAGCTCTCACACACTGAAGACCACCTCCACCTCCTCCAGAACTTCACGTCCATCAACACCCCTCCACCCACCAAGGACTGGACAAAGGTCAATGTCCCTCAGTCTTCATATGCAGGGACTGTGAGGAGAGCTGTGGGGACTGTGAAGACAGCTGTGGCTCAGCTGGAGAAGACACTCAGTCAGGAGATGGAGAAGAACCTGCATGATGCTGAGCTGAGGAGGATCCAGCAATATGAGGTGGATGTAACTCTGGATGCTGATACAGCACACCCCTACCTCATCCTGACTGAGGATGGAAAACAAGTGAGTTGTGGAAAAATAAAGAAGAATCTCCCAGACAACCCAGAGAGATTCTCTCAATTAGCCGGCCTCTTAGGAAAACAAAGTTTCTCCTCAGGAAGGTTTTACTATGAGGTTCAGGTTGGAGGGAAGACTGACTGGGATGTAGGAGTGGCCAGAGAGTCCATCAACAGGAAGGGAGGCTTCATACCGAGTCGCAACCATGGTTACTGGGATGTACGGTTGAGGAATGGAAATAAGTACACGGCTGCTGCTGACCCTGATGTCCTCCTCCCTGTAAGAGAGGAGCTCCAGAAAGTGGGAGTGTTTGTGGATTATGAGGAGGCTCTGGTCTCCTTTTATGATGTGGAGACCAGAGTTAATCTCTACTCTTACACTGGCTGCACCTTCACTGAGAGACTATATCCATACTTCAGTCCATGTTTTAATAACACTGGTAAAAACACTGCTCCTCTGATCATATCTCCTGTCAATCACACAGATTAGACTAATCCGCACCAAAAGGTTGTTTTTCATTTAAAACAAATGTGTGTATAGAAGGGTTCATACAGGTTTGTCAGTCAAATATATCCATTGTTGTTCGTAACAGATCTATCAACACAATCACTTAATTGTACATGTCTGAGGTTTAGCCAAATCATTTCTTTCTTTTTTTAGCTTAAAATATATTCCTGACTGTTTAGAATCTTTCTTTCTCGGTAAAAGGACTATATATTATATTTTTTATTTTATGGCATTCAAGCGGAAATAGTTGATCTATACAAGCTTACGACATGTCACAACGTGTTGTAAGCTTGTAGATCTGCTATTTTTCAACATGGAAACGTTTGACGACTATGTGTTGTGTGAGCTTGTAGATCTGCTATTTTTGGTGAAGAGATTTTGTGTAGAGGGGGTAAAATAGAGCATACCAAGTACAGTGCCAACTTTTTAGGCCCGATATGTTGTCTGATTCCGATTATGCTATACCGATTTATATCGGGCATCCCTAGTTTGATTGTATTGCTTTGTTGTATTGTTTCTTGACCTGTACAGCCCTTTGGGTTTTTTTGAGCGTGCTATAAAGTTTGATTTGTTGCTGTATGTACTTTATGGCAGTGGTTCCCAAAGTGGGGTCCGGGGACCCCCAGGGGTCCTTGAGGAAGTTCCACGGGGTCCCCCAAAGGATAGTTTGAACTGTGGTGTAATGTCATTACCTGGGTGAACAGTACACATGAATGGTGACGTCATATTCAGGTGCCCGGATGTTCATTATGCAAACAAGCTGTAGCTACTTGTGAACACGTTATATATTGACCTACAAACAATTGCTCAGTAAACTATATTAACCCAAGCTCTCGTAGTTCTCCTTGCCTCTAAATAATAACACAACAGGAACCAAATAGACTCTTGTGGGTCTGAAATTCTGAGAGTGTACAAATGGAACCAAACGGTCCGTTTGGTTCCATTTGTACACTCTCAGAGTTAAATTAACATTGATTATTACAATATAAATTGGGGTCCCAGAGATAGAAATGCCATTAAATGGAGGGTCCGTAGACTAATATGCATGTCAAACTGGGGGTCCTTGAAATTAAACGGGTTGAGAATCACTGTTAGAGCCGTAAGAATCTTCTCTTATGGGAGGTCCCTGGCATATCTTTTCAAATGGGGGGTCCGCGGGGCTAATTATTGTCAATTTGGGGGTCGGTCCTTGACATGAAGACGTTTGAGAACCACTGCTTTACACGGTACGTACCGGATGATGGTGTGCAGGCCTCGAACCTGCGGCGTGCTCTCCAACACGCTGAGTGTCTGGGGGAGGGGCTGAGTCTGCTGCCCGGACGCCAACACCGCCCTGCGTGGGGGAGGAGGTGGATGAGTCAATATGGTCATGTGACTTCTAACCATTTCATCAAGCCATTTCATAGATATTTAACCCATTTTGAGCGGGAACCCCTTTTGGTGGTTACATACATTATGTTATAATGTAGCTATTGAAAAATAGCAGATCTACAAGCTCATAGCGCGCTATGAACTTGTAGGTCTGCTATTTTTGAAAAATCGTTAAAATGTGCCTCAAATCTTTCCTGTAGAGCTTTGTCGCTCTACACTGTATAAAGTGTCTTGAGACAACTTGTTGTGATTTGACACTTTCATAAAATTGAATTGAATTGAAGGTACGGTTCATTTGGGGGTCTTTGACATGAAGATGTGTGAGAACCACTGGTCTGCAGCAATGATAAAAAACAACAAAAAGGTGGCTTGATGATTATTATTATTATTAATATATTATTATTCCACATGTCAGCAGCATCCTACCTGACACTGAGCTCTCGCTGCATGTAGGGAGTATAGGGTGAGAGAGAATACAAACCATTTATAACAAACATTTGACATGTAGGGAGTAGGGTAAGAATACAAACCATTTATAACAAACATTTGACATGTAGGGAGTATAGGGTGAGAGAGAATACAAACCATTTATAACAAACATTTGACATGTAGGGAGTAGGGTAAGAATACAACCATTCATGACAAATTAGCATTTTACAAAGCTGAAAGTAGCAAAATGGCATGTTCAGATGTCAATCTAAAACGCCTTCTAAATCCTTATCCATCTATCCATCCATCCATCTACTTCGTCATACAAGAGTGTTACTATTTTCACTAGAGATGTCCCGATACTATATCAGCATCGGAAAAGTATCGGTATCGGCCCTTATTGGTCATATCGGTATCGGTGAATATGCCAGTCTAACCTCCGATCCGACACAGGGGTAAGGGGTTGACACTAGGCATGTCCCGATACCGATACTTGTATCGGAATGCCCTCCGATATGCCCTTATTTGGTCATATCGGAATCGGCAAGTACGCCCCGCACCAATCCGATACCACATTTTATTTAATCACGTAATGCGCGCAGCACGGTGAGACGGGGCCGCCGGTATTGAAATCTCCAGCCGTAGGTGTGAACGCCTTTGCCGACGTGCGAATGGGGGACAATTTAAAACAAAGGCGGCTTGCTGTAGTTTGCGACTAACATAAATTTGCATGCACAAGGGCTGCCATGCAAGTAGACTATCTTTTGTTGTTTTTCTTTCTCCCCCTCTCTTCGAAGTTAGACTGGACAAATAAACTCTAAACTGACTGGGCCACGGTGGTCTGACGCTCATGGTAACTTGCGCCGTGGGTGGAAAAGTTTGGTTACATTTGAATGCATCTGTCAATAATGCATTGTATTAAACCCAAATGCGATACCTTTGCATCATGTCTGCACCGAGTCGAAACAACACGGGAGCCGTCAGCTGTTAGCCTGGCGCGGCCAGACTCATAGCGAGGATTCACTGACGCTTCCTCCCCGCATATGATATATATTTGCGGGGAGGAAGCTTAGTTATAATATCTCCCGCAGATCGATTGAATAGTCTCACATAATATGCGACGTATTCAATGTGCATGCAACTTATCAATCTATCGTTGCTGAAAAGGCAGAGCTACAAGCTCACAACGCAGTGCAACCAGACGCGATGTGAGCTTGTAGACTGGTTATTTTTGGTGCGTGACACCAACGTACGATGATGTATACATTACGCATTTAAAGTGACGGTACACAATTAACAGTTCCCTCTGTCTGTTAGAAAGGTACTGTATAAAAGGCCCTAGTAAAATGTAGTGCAAAGGGATGTCTTGGTTGGTTAAAATAAAGAGAAGATTATTAAAATATAATAAGCATATATATAATGTGTGTGTGTGTGTGTGTGTGTGTGTGTGTGTGTGTGTGTGTGTGCGCTTGCATGCAAAGTGGAACATCACCAGGGCTAAACTTCACGTTATTCTATGTGATAACGCAACCAACATGAGTACATGTACTTTACACTTAAAAAAAAAAAGCATCGGTATCGGTATCGGCTAACACATAAATTGTTGGATCGGAATCGGATCGGAAACGAAAAAAGGGTATCGGGACATCCCTAGTTGACACTATGGCAGGTAAATACAATGTTGGGGCATGTGGTGTTTGCTTTAGAGTTGCCCGAGTCAGCCACACGGTGGCGCTGTGGAACCAGCAACTCACCTCCTCTACTATAACTATAGTGTCACCATAACATTCAGCCACACGGTGGCGCTGTGGAACCAGCAACTCACCTCCTCTACTATAACTATAGTGTCACCATAACATTCGGCGCTGTGGAACCAGCAACTCACCTCCTCCAACTGACTGTGGACATGTTGCACTATCAGGTCAATGGCTACCATGTTACCACCTCCTGAGAGAGAGACATAGAGAGAGAGAGAGAGAGAGAGACATAGAGAGAGAAAGAGAGAGACGCACGCCATTGCGCGCACGCACACACACAGCCAATTAAGATAATGAAAATAAGTACTATAATTTACAGTAACTTCATACCTCCTTTCTCTGTAATATATTTCTAAACATATTTCAAACATTTTGGGAAAAGAAAAATGTATGTTTCTATACTATCAGAGGTGATCATACTTTTCCATTTCAAATACCCCCACTGAATTATTATGCCACCGACCCCCATCTCAAAATATTTTGTTCCAGGGACCTCCCATGAAGCAAAGACTTTAGTAAAAAAAAGAAAACTGTTACAGTACAAGTGAGAGAAACGGGGCAAGGAGCGCCCGGTTTCGGGTCGTGTCCCGGGGCCATTGGGGGGCCCCGGGCTATTGGGGCCTTTTGTCTCCCTTACGGGAGCACGATCTCCCGCGCCCTCACTTTTTATCCTCAATATGTACAGATTTTGCTCAGCCAATCAAATCAGCGCTATAGTATTGGGTGATCAGCCAATCAAATCACTGCTAAAATTCACACGCACACAGACAAAGCTGGGCATAGGAGGGGCTAGCGCCTCCTCAAAAATATAAAAGGCTCAAATTGGTCCAGAAAGTGTCGTTCTGAGAAGCAACATGTGCCGATAATGATCTTACTTATTTATTTTTGTATGTTTTTTTGTGTGGCTTTCGCCTATATTTTTTATGGAGGGACAGACAGTAGGCTGACAGGAAATGGGGAGAGAGATGGGGGGAAGACATGCAGTAAAGGCCGTCGGGATCGGGAGTCGAACCCGCGGCACACTGCCAGACTGGATTACCAGCCAAGGTGCCTGGACCACTGAGCCATGGCCCAGGCCATAATGATCTTACTTTACCTCTTGGCACCACGATGTCCGCCAGCCTCATGGTGGGCTCGATGTACTGCTCAAAGGCCGGCTTCACGAACTGGTTGTACTGTTTGATGACGCCCTCCATGTCCCGGCCGCGCTCCGTGATGTCCCTGCGCAGGCGGCGCACCAGGCGGATGTCCGAGTCCGTGTCCACGAAGATCTTCATGTCGAGGAGCTGCAGTGACACCACAGCGCGGATAATCACCGCCATTATATTATTATAACCCATTCAGGCCTGACGTCGAAATACAAAAAAAAAGTTCTCTCTGAAAGAATATATATTCAATTCAATTCATATTCAAGATTTGTGCCGCATTTTTACGATTTAAAAAAAATAGGAGACCTACAAGCTCGTAGCGCGCCACTCGGTGGCGCGCTATGAGCTTGTAGATCTGCTATTTTTCAATAGCTAAAGTATAATATAATGCTAGTTAAAACACCAAAAGGGGTTCCCGTCCAGAATCCCATTCAGGACGGGAACACCCTTGGTGTTTTTTTTTAACCATTTAGACCTGAGGACGATTCTACAAATGTCTTCTAAATCCTGATAGTTTTCTGAAAAACCCCTATGTTTCTATGTCAGTCGTTCTCAAACATTTTCATGTCAAGGACCTGAAAATGTTTGAATTACATATTCAAAGATTTCAATAGCTAAAGTACAACATACTTTAGCTATTGAAAAATAGCAGATCTACGAGCTTGTAGATCTGCCATTTAAAAAAAAATCACACCCGTGTGAACTGAGTGGTGTAAGGTCTGTCTGACGTAATGAAATCATGTCTGACGTAATGAAATCACACCCGGGTGTGATTTCATTACCTGGCTTTGTTTGTGCAGAAAAAATTTGCATTGGTTGCTATGTTCACCCTGTTCACCCGGGTGTGATTTCATTACGTCATTACAACAGGGTGAACATAGCAACCATGCTCATTTTTTCTGCACAAAAAAGCCAGTTGTAGGAGTGGTTTACACCACTCAAAAATCTTGAACACACATCTTTCTAGCGCAACAGAGCTAGCTGATGAGTTTCAGACCGTTTCACTTTGCAATGCAGCGCGAGACCACCTAAATGGGTTAATCCATTGAGACCTGGAACGCATCCATGTCACGTTAGCGTTTAACCACATTAACCATTAACCCATTTTGGGTGGGAACCCCTTTTGGTGTTTTAAACATTATGTTATAATTTAGCTATTGAAAAATAGCAGATCTACAAGCTCATAGCGCGCCACCGAGTGGCGCGCTATGAACTTGTAGGTCTGCTATTTTTGAAAAATCGTTAAAATGTGCCTCAAATCTTTCCGAAAATTGTCATGATTTAGAAAACTTTTTTTTTTTAATTTCGACGTCAGGCCTGAATGGGTTAACAGTCATGGATTCACCATAATTAACTCAACACTGTCACTGTTGATTTTCACAGGAACTCTTGATTTCGTTTGAGTCTTTTGAAGACAATTTCATTAGTCATCTGAAATGGTTTAGTGTTTTTTTCATTGGCACGTTTGACTGTCAAGGTTTCGATCAGCCTCTAGGAAAAAACCCTAAATACAAAGGGAAGACATCATTGCACATAACAACCACACCAAGGGGTCTAATGAAGTACTGTCAGTACCTCTTAAACACATGAAACATGAAAAATCACAGCACTCCATCTTCAAACAAAGCATACAAGGCCAACATGAATTTTCTATCAACGTTCCAACGTTCAATCCCCAAAACGCAATTAAATCATTAAACACCATAATTTGTTTTGACAATTAATCAACAAAGACAAACTGTCGTTTCACGCAGGACGAACAAGTCAACGGGTGACTGTTTCATGTAATCAATACCCAACAGATCTCCAAACCTGTTGTTTTGGGGAGAGCTGGTTTCAATTAATTCAACTTCTCTTGTGAGTTGGCTAGTGAGATGCACCCTTAGGAGACAGTTATACTTCATTGCGCAACAGTATTGCACAGAGAGAACAGCTGATATACAAGCTCACATCGCATTGCGGGAGCCACTGTTGTGAGGATAGAGGTCTGCGTCTGCGACACCATCACGGGACGAAGCATAAATTATACATGATGGACTGCAGGTGCGCGTGCAGCCATGGACAAACAGGCTCTGCTGCCGTGATCATGAGCGCACCTCCCGTTCTTACGACAGCGACTGGAGGTGTGGTTTTTAGGACAACTGCTTTGAATTGCTATTATTGTTCACACACAACATGCATTATATATATTTCAAGAGTGAGAGATCACAATAAAAATCCTAATCATTCTTCCTCCACACTGGGAGAAAGTCTACTAAGCAATGCTTAGTTTGTATTTATTAGTCCTTATTGGTCGCGTTACTAAACGTTCCTGTTCTCCCTTTGAGCTTCTTGGTAGTGGGTACTGTATTTATGAGCATTGTATGTCTGTTCTGTTTTTTGTTGTGTATTTTTTTTTGTTACTGGCAGAGCTGTGTCACTTATTTTGCCTCTTGTCTTGGCCAGTTCACACTTGTAAAAGAGACTTCAGTCTCAATGTGGTTTTTACTGGTTAAATAAAGGTTAAATAAAAAAAGAAAAGCATCCGAAAGTTTGATGGGGCATTCTTTACACGTGAGTGCAGCTAGAAGTGTCACACAGACTTACTTACCTGAAGCAGTTCTTTATCGGCGAAAGACATAATTCCTTCAAATATGACAACACTGGCTCCGTACACCGTTTTCTGTGCAGAGGGAAGGAAAGGACGCCGTTTATTCTCCAAGCAGACTAAAAGAAAATCACAGTGAAACAGTTTGGTACAGTTAATTAACCCACTTAGGACTGAGGCGATTCTAAAAAAGAAATTGGCTTCTGAATCCTGTTTCTATGTCAGTGGTGCTCAACAATTTTCATGTCAAGGACCCCCGGAATCATCTGTATTTGTCCACGGACCCCCCCCCCCCCCCCTCCCCCATCTGAAAATATGTAAGCAACTGCTGCAACCACACTTTTTTTTTCAAAATTGCGACTTTTCTAGTTTTCAGTTGTTGTTGGTATAGTCATGGCTGTCAGTTCCCACCTGACGTTGTGTGGGAGCTCAGACTGCTCCAGACCGTGCTGGATAACCGCTAGCTTACATAACGTCTTCAGACTAGGACTCAGGTCTAAGATGTACAGGTCTTCGGGCGCATATGCTCCTCGGAGGAAAACGACGCGATCTCCCACCGTGCAACAGTGCATAATAGACATCCTCGACTCATGCTGGCCTTTGCCCTTGGCTTCGACCTCCTTCCAGGTGAACATCTCTGTATTGAATTTCCACAGGTCATTGAAGTTCTGGTTATAGTTTCGTCCGCCACCATATATGTACAGCTCTCCTTTGTAGACGAAGGATGAATGACTGGTGCGTCCTTGTGGAAGAGGCAGTGCAGAAGGTGTGTCCAGCCAGACGTTGGTCTCCGTGTCAAACACTCTGATGGCGTTGCAGTGCTGACCCCCAAACACAAACATCTTTGTCCCGACAACGGTGGCCGAGTCACCCGTTGAAAGAGGGGGAATGCCTCTGGCGTCAACCAAAGAACAGACCATCGTGGTGGTGTCCAACTTGTAGATGTCATTAGTCCATCCATATGCAGGCGTGTAGCCTCCATATATATCACTCATTCTTGAGATAAGGGACAAAACCTTTTTCAAATCAGATTTTTTTTATTTTTAAGAACCATTAAAATTAAATGGATGTATTTGTAGACACAGGTCTCAACTACCAATCTTGAGAAGAAACAGGTTTTTCGCATAACATTTCTTTCTAAAATGGGACATTTATGCACTTTATAACTGATTTATGTCAACTCCGTCAGACACACTAAAATCCCTTTTATTTTAATTTGATAATTTCAACAATACTATAAAGTCCTCAGTTATCTTATAATGGCTTTTAGTAGTCAAGTTAAGTAATACAATTAATTTAATATTGTTTTATTCCAATATCACACTATTATGAAATATCCCATTTCTCAAATCCTTCATTTTCAACCTTTACTTTCAATATTATAACATAAAAACCATGTTAAAAAAAATAAAAAGCATCATTACGTAGTATTTCAGTTGGTGTTTCAATACATAAGCACAAAATATTTGACATTGAATCATCTATTTCTTTGGAAATTAACAAAAACATCATGTGACCAACGTCTGACGGAGTTGACAAACATCTGACGGAGTTGACAAGTTGAACTGATTTAGGTTCTAGACCACCTAGGATCTTGATTCTGGTAACTAATCCCACATTTTCAAGGATGAGGAATACAGTGGTACTATTTAGATTTGCCCTGTGACCATGGGAGCCATTTTTCAAAATGGCCGCCACCTGCTGTTACTTTACAATAACTCAAGTTCTACACCACCTAGGATCTTGATTCTGGTGACTAATCATACATTTTCAAGGATGTGGGATACATTGGTACTATTTAGATTTGGCCTGTGACCATGGTAGACATTTTTCAAAATGGCCGCCAACTTTCTGTTATTTCCCAATAACTCAAGTTCTACACCACCTAGGACAGGGGTCGGCAACAGGCGGCCCGCGGGCCAAAATTGGCCCCCCAGAAATAATATCTGGCCCGTGAGATAATTTTGAGAATTTTTTTTTTAAGTCCCACGTTAGCGACCATATTTACAATATGAAAACTGTCACTTAGACAATGTAGGTTACACACCGCTGGAATTAAACATGGAACCTGCAGGCAGCATTAGGTGAGTAATTCATTGTATATGTGTTGGACGTTCGTGGTTGTGCTAATGATAAACGGACAGGTGCTGCCAGTGGGATCCTCCTGCTGCTTAACGACGACACTGTTCTGTGACTAGGTGTACTAGTGTAGCTTTGCATCTGCCCGTGTGAAAGCAGCATAACGTCGTGTCAGCACCATATTTTTCCAGCAAAAAAAAAAAAAGAAAAAAGTTGATTTATATTGGTCAAATAGACCCGAATTAGACCCGAATTAGACCGAATTAGACCCGAATTAGACCCGAAATTTTTCGCGCATGCGCGCCTTCACGGGCACGCACCAGACGGCCGGCCCGCGATGGAATGTCTGGGAATAATATTGGCCCGAGGACAATCTCAGTTGCCGACCCCTGACCTAGGATCTTGATTCTGGTGACTAATACTACATTGTCAAGGATGAGGAATACAGTAGTACTATTTAGATTTATCCTGTGACAATGGCAGCCATTTTCAAAAATGGCGGACCTTCTATTATTTTACCAATTAGTCAGGGAATATTATCAGAATAATGTCAAATCTGGGAATACATTTCTTACCAAGAATGTTCTTGTTTGTAAAGGTGTCTACTAACATATCCCACATTGGTTTCTATTGAACCACCCTAGGGGAATTTTTGACAGCTGCTGATAGTTGGGTACCATCAACAACCAATATAAGGCTAAATGTTCTACATTTCATTATGCTTTAAGTAGCATGTGGCATGTCAAACGAGGGGGTTTTCATGATTCTGAATCCATTCCAAGCATTAGTTTTGCACGAAAAACACTCCTTGAGCTAAAAACGGCCATAGCCATCATCACAGATGTGATGAGGTCAGCACATTTGGGCATATTTGGGCAAGTGGCTATGGCCAAATTAGGGGGTCTATGGCCAAACTAGGGGTCAAACTCCTTGGGCTAAATTAATATCCCCATACTAAATAACTCATGTTCTAGACCACCTATAGACCCGACTTCACCAACAGAGACCCGGGTGACACCTAAATAACAAGTTTGGACAGCCCCACCAATTAGTGTTACGGAAAATAGCAAGTGTCTTGGAGGCAGCCGACATCTATCGAGGCGATGGGGTGGCCTTTGAGAAGTTTGCGCTTCAAGTACAGTCGCTGGTAGGCATGCTAACAACCCTAGGCCTAGAGGGAGACACAGAACTTAGATGCGGCTCACAAGTTGCACGACTCCTCAACAAGCTGCCACCAGAGATAAGAGTTGAAGTCCGCCGCACAATGCTCTGCGGCCCAGGAGCAACCAACACCCTGTTGGAGTTCTCGGAGTGGTTGAAGCACGAATCCTAGCCATATCGCCTGTGCAAAGGCAAACACCTTGAAGTCCTGCTTGAGGTGAACAGTGAGCGAAAGACTCTGCCTCAACGGAAAACCTGAAGATCTGCATTCAGAACTACCAGGCAGGATGTGCAGACACTGAAGGCATCAGTGTCGTTCTCTGTGTCCCCAGCATGTCAACCAAAGCAATGTTACCAAATCAAAGGAGCCTTCACCTCAAGTCACCTGGGGCTGGCCTGGGCCATGGCTCAGTGGTCCAGGCACCTTGGCTGGTAATCCAGTCTGGCAGTGTGCCACGGGTTCGACTCCCGATCCCGACGGCCTTTACTGCATGTCTTCCCCCCATCTCCTGTCAGCCTACTGTCTGTCCCTCCATGAAAAAAATAAAATAAAGGCGAAAGCCACAAAAAAAAAACATTAGAGAAGTCACCTGGGGCTGGGTGAGCAATCGTATCCTGTATCTAGCCTCACAACTAAATACAGACACTTGGCCAGACAACCGCTACAACGGTTTGAAAGGGTCAAACCCCTCATCCTGATTGGGGAAGACCACCCCACCTAATCACACCAACCGAACAAGTGAGGTTGGGGCCTCCAGGTGGGCCAGCAGCCATCTGCACAAGACTGGGCTGGACCCTGCAGGAAAGCAATCTCCAGCCAAGACAATGTAAGAGCCCCAGAACACAGAGCTCATGAGGACGGAGAAACACTGGCATGAGGCCACCAAGATACAACGCCCAAGAGACCCAGAGTGTGCCACCGCTCGCAGTAAGGAGATCAACTGCTGCAGCAACGATGTCATGAAAGGCAAGTCTCTACCAAAAAACCCCTGAACCTAATCGGGGTGTCAAGAGACCAAAGTTTCTCCCCCACACTTCCCAGCAGTGGCCAGTGAAGTCAAACTGTGCGTCTGTGCCTGAAAGGGACAAGTCAAAGGCCATAAAGCCCACCTCCTGTAATGTCCTGTCAGTAGCAACTCAACCTGCACCTGAAATAAGCCCTGACCCCTCCCAGAGAAAGTTCATCCTTGAACATGTAATGATTAGTCGCCAGATCCAAGATCCTTGGTGGTTGAGTTATTGGTAAAATAACAGCAGGTTGGTGGCCATTTTGAAAAACAATGGCTGCCATGGTCACAGGACAAATCTAAATAGTACCACTGTATTCCTCATCTTTTAAAATGTATGATTACATTGATTAGTCACCAGAATCAAGATCCTAGGTGGTCTATAACTTGAATTATTGGTAAAATAACAGCAGGTTGGTGGCCATTTTGAAAAACAATGGCTGCCATGGTCACAGGACCAATCTAAATAGTACCACTGTATTCCTCATCTTTTAAAATGTATGATTAGTCACCAGAATCAAGATCCTAGGTGGTCTAAAACTTGAGTTATTGTAAAATAACCGCAGGTGGCGGCCATTTTGAAAAATGGCTGCTATGGTCACAGGGAAAATCTAAATTGTACCACTGTATCCCTCATCCTTGAAAATGTAATATTAGTCACCAGAATCAAGATCCTAGGTGGTGTAGAACTTGAGTTATTGTAAAATAACATCAGGTGGCGGCCATTTTGGAAAATGGCTGCCATGGTCACCACGAGACAAATCTGGCCCTATAGCCAAAAATGTTCCTTAAGGCATGCTCTAACTGTCTGCCAAATTAGAATACTTCCCATTATTCAAAAACTATCATTTTATTGTTTTGGGAACACTTTTGTCAACTCCGTCAGATACATGTCAACTCCGTCAGACACAAAACCTGACGGGGTTGACGTCTGACGGAGTTGACAAAAGTTTGTTTTCATCTTAACCCTCTGTAGTACAATTTAGTCATTTAGTTTTTTCTTCAGTTGTTAGCTAAACCTAACCCTAAACTAAAATACTAAACATTATTTTGGAATTCTTAACAAAGATCATAATAATGGCCTGACGGAGTTGACATGTAAAAGCTGTGACCACATTGATATCAACATTGTTTGTTTAAAATATCAAACAATTGAATGCTTGTCAGACCAGGTGCTCCACTGTTGCAACAAATATAAACAGGACTTGGAAAAGGAGTATTCAGGCTAAATCTGTCGACAATATTTTCTGATTAATTTAAGACTTTTAAAAAACCTGACGGAGTTGACGGAGACGTGGGACACACATTTGATATGAGATATTTAATTTAAAATATAAATTAAAATTAACTGTGTATATTGTTTGCTATGTTGTTGACAATCTACTTTCATTTAGTATGTATATTTATGTGATTGTGACAGTATTAGACACTTTTTTGGCAGTTTGAAATTGTGACAACTTGCTGGGGACAGGCTAAATACAGGCCTTTTTGGGTACAGTGCCTGCCTTTAACTAATTCAGATGGCATATGAAAAAAATATATAATGACATGAATGGCATAAGAATACACAACTGTATTACATTTAACTTTGCAAGTGCTTTTATTTTGATGAATTAATTTATTTTTAACATAAATAAGGCTCTTATGTGTGGGACATGTTTTTTCCACTTTTGTCCCTCATCTCAAGAATGAGTGATGTACATGTCCGTCCTCAAGACCCCCACCGAGTAGTGGCCATACCTCTCCCCTGGAACAGTGCCAGACATCCTGTGTTTGAACCATCTGTGGGCGTCCACGTCAAACGCATAAAGCACATTGCAGTGAGGAAAAGGAAACAGGAAGCAGATGTAGATGGTGCGTTCCACCAGCACGGCCTTGTGGCCCGAGCCTTTGTGGTTCACGGCCATCACTAGAGGCAACTTCCTCCAGCGCAAGGACACTGTGCTGAAGACGCGCACCCTGATCCGGCCGCCGTCGTCGACGTCCCGGCGGCACCGTCCCGAGCACAGCCAGTACACCTCGTCGGAGCCGACCACCATCAAAGTGTGGACCTTGTGGTCCCGCTCGCAATGTGGTCCTGCTGTGTGTGCCGTCCAGTGAAACATGATTTAACTTCATTGGGATACAAGTTCCTATATATAATATTATACAGTATATGCAATATATAGGACAATTACATTAGTGATGATGATGATGATGATGACGATGTTGTCGTGATGTCATTGTGCGATGACGTCATTATATTGGTAATTCTATGCACGACAGCCATATTGGAAATTAACTTGGCCTCTTTCTTACTTCCTTCACAGGTCTGGCCAATTATACTATTTATTTAAGGCTCTGTTTGTTCCATTTAGTGTAGCAGAATGGTTCTCAAACGTTTTCATTCCAAAGACCCTCATAACTCTGAATGCACAAATGGACACCTATGGGTCTATTTGGTTCTATTTCTACACTCTCACAGTTACACACCTGTAAAGGGCCAACTGGAACTAGCCTGGCTAATAAGCCAGACTCAAATCACACTGTCGTGTGGTATTTGAGTCTGGAGATGCTGTGTATGGATCTTGTTTCCCGGTGGGCGGGTTCAAACATTTTCTCTTTGACGCAATTGGTCAGAGCTACTGTCGGTCAAAGGTCTCAAGCATTGAACGTCATTGAACGTCATTGCATACCGTGTCCCGATTGGCCACACCAGTTCTCTGGTGTAGGAAATGGGCGTACAATTGAGCCTCTCCAGACCGTAATCCGCCGGCAGGCAATTTTTTTTTGCCAACGGCTGATTCGGTCTGGCTTATTAGCCAGGCTAAACTGGAACCCCCTCGAGGAACCCACAAGGGTCCCTGGACCGCACTTTGAGACCCACTGCTGTAGCAGAGTGTTTGGTATTCAGACAGCCAGCAATGGGTAGAACACTCCCAAAAAAAAGTAGTCTCTGTGACACATCTAGGGGCCGCAATCTGCATTCAACGATGTTCCTAGAAGCTTTGTCATTGGTCGAAAAAAACCCGGTGGCAATGACTAACCAATCAGCAAGCAGACAGGCAAATCGACCAATGACAAAGCTTCTAGGAAAATCTTTGAATGCAGATTGCGGCCCCTAGATGTGTCACAGAGACTACATTTTTTTGGGAGCGTTCTACCCATTGATGGCTGTCTGAATACCACAAAAAAAGAAAAAAAAGGTCATTAAAATGTTGACATATTATTGCTTATAGCAGCTTTAATCAGTATAATTATTTGTTAACACCTGTGAAGGAAGGAAGTCAGGAAGGAAGGAAGAAAGGAAGGAAGGAAGGAAGGAAGGAAGGAAGGAAGAAAGGAAGGAAGGAAGGAAGGAAGGAAGGAAGGAAGAAAGGAAGGAAGAAAGGAAGGAAGGAAGGAAGGAAGGAAGGAAGGAAGGAAGGAAGGAAGAGGCCATCTCTCTCAGCAGGTAATGGCATTTTTATAGCGCTTTTCCAAGCATTCAGAGTGCTTTACAATGGTTCATTCATTCATACATTCATTGGGGGGTGAAGCGGCGAACAGTCGACACCAGCAGCGTCCTCACTTCCTCACACACGAATGGTGGCGAGCTCACACCCTCTGACTCATTGGAGGCAATGTGGGGGGGGGGGGGGGCAGTTTCTTGCCCAAGGACACTCTGCCTCCTGAGCCACAGCCGCCCCAAGGGGTAAGGGGTTCCTTGACCTTAGGACGTCGTCTCACCCAGTCTTTGTGTCGTCTGTCCGTCCGTCTCAGCCAGTTATTCTCCAAACAGACTCATGAATCACCGTGAAGCAGTTTGCTACACTTAAGGTGGCCTCACACACTAGCCGATAATCGGGCATTTTTGACGCTCGGGGGGTGCCCGACCTCTCAAAGCGCGACCGGGATCGGCCCGATCAACATCAAGAATGTTTGATATTTGCTCTGCCCCGCTCCGATTATCCTGTAGTGTGTGGTGCTATCAGATTATCCTGTAGTGTGTGGTGCTATCAGATTATCCTGTAGTGTGTGGTGCTATCAGATTATCCTGTAGTGTGTGGTGCTGTCAGATTATCCTGTAGTGTGTGGTGCTATCAGATTATCCTGTAGTGTGTGGTGCTATCAGATTATCCTGTAGTGTGTGGTGCTATCAGATTATCCTGTAGTGTGTGGTGCTATCAGATTATCCTGTAGCGTGTGGTGCTATCAGATTATCCTGTAGTGTGTGGTGCTGTCAGATTATCCTGTAGTGTGTGGTGCTATCAGATTATCCTGTAGTGTGTGGTGCTATCAGATTATCCTGTAGTGTGTGGTGCTATCAGATTATCCTGTAGTGTGTGGTGCTGTCAGATTATCCTGTAGTGTGTGGTGCTATCAGATTATCCTGTAGTGTGTGGTGCTATCAGATTATCCTGTAGTGTGTGGTGCTATCAGATTATCCTGTAGTGTGTGGTGCTGTCAGATTATCCTGTATGTGGTGCTGTCAGATTATCCTGTAGTGTGTGGTGCTGTCAGATTATCCTGTAGTGTGTGGTGCTATCAGATTATCCTGTAGTGTGTGGTGCTATCAGATTATCCTGTAGTGTGTGGTGCTATCAGATTATCCTGTAGTGTGTGGTGCTGTCAGATTATCCTGTAGTGTGTGGTGCTATCAGATTATCCTGTAGTGTGTGGTGCTATCAGATTATCCTGTAGTGTGTGGTGCTATCAGATTATCCTGTAGTGTGTGGTGCTGTCAGATTATCCTGTAGTGTGTGGTGCTATCAGATTATCCTGTAGTGTGTGGTGCTATCAGATTATCCTGTAGTGTGTGGTGCTATCAGATTATCCTGTAGTGTGTGGTGCTGTCAGATTATCCTGTAGTGTAGGGTGCTATCAGATTATCCTGTAGTGTGTGGTGCTATCAGATTATCCTGTAGTGTGTGGTGCTATCAGATTATCCTGTAGTGTGTGGTGCTGTCAGATTATCCTGTATGTGGTGCTGTCAGATTATCCTGTAGTGTGTGGTGCTGTCAGATTATCCTGTAGTGTGTGGTGCTATCAGATTATCCTGTAGTGTGTGGTGCTATCAGATTATCCTGTAGTGTGTGGTGCTATCAGATTATCCTGTAGTGTGTGGTGCTATCAGATTATCCTGTAGTGTGTGGTGCTATCAGATTATCCTGTATGTGGTGCTATCAGATTATCCTGTAGTGTGTGGTGCTATCAGATTATCCTGTAGTGTGTGGTGCTATCAGATTATCCTGTAGTGTGTGGTGCTATCAGATTATCCTGTAGTGTGTGGTGCTATCAGATTATCCTGTAGTGTGTGGTGCTATCAGATTATCCTGTAGTGTGTGGTGCTATCAGATTATCCTGTAGTGTGTGGTGCTATCAGATTATCCTGTAGTGTGTGGTGCTATCAGATGATCCTGTAGTGTGTGGTGCTATCAGATGATCCTGTAGTGTGTGGTGCTATCAGATTATCCTGTAGTGTGTGGTGCTATCAGATGATCCTGTAGTGTGTGGTGCTATCAGATGATCCTGTAGTGTGTGGTGCTATCAGATTATCCTGTAGTGTGTGGTGCTATCAGATTATCCTGTAGTGTGTGGTGCTATCAGATTATCCTGTAGTGTGTGGTGCTATCAGATTATCCTGTAGTGTGTGGTGCTATCAGATTATCCTGTAGTGTGTGGTGCTATCAGATTATCCTGTAGTGTGTGGTGCTATCAGATTATCCTGTAGTGTGTGGTGCTATCAGATTATCCTGTAGTGTGTGGTGCTATCAGATTATCCTGTAGTGTGTGGTGCTATCAGATTATCCTGTAGTGTGTGGTGCTATCAGATTATCCTGTAGTGTGTGGTGCTATCAGATTATCCTGTAGTGTGTGGTGCTATCAGATTTCAGATTGAAATAAATCGGCTAGTGTAAGGCCACCTTCAACCCATTTAGGACTGAGGCCGACAGTTTTCTGAAAAACCAATGTTCATGTCAAGGACCCCCAGAATTATCTGTATTTGTCCGCGGACCCCCATCTGAAAATATGGCGCAAAGATTTTGCGCCACATTTCCACGATTTTTCAAAGAAAATAGCAGATCTACAAGCTCGTAGCGCGGCACTCGGTGCCGCGCTATGAGCTTGTACATCTGCTATTTTTTCAATAGCTAAAGTATAATACTTAAAACACCCTGCACATCTATAGCGAGTACGAATACACTAAAGAAACGTCTGGGATTAAATGTTGTTGTTGTCGTCCGTGCGTGGTGAAGTGGTACACTGTGCCTCACCTATAGGTCTTTAAGCAACTAGTCGACTATTCAACTAGTCGACTAGTAAATCCACTAGTCGACCTTGTTGGTACTAGTTGACTAGTTTTTCTTTTATTTTTGTTTTTGTAGGCCTCAAGATCAATTAGAATGCTATAGTCACCAATGTATACAGTTTTTAAATATTATTAAAAAATCACACCTGTGTGAACTGAGTGGTGCAACTCCCCTCTCCCCCTGCCTCTCTCTCTCTCTCTCTCTCTCTCTCTCTCTCTCTCTCTGTAATTAGCACTAGGCAACAGTGCAACACTATCTCTCTCTCTCTGTTTCTGGCACAACAGCGCCACTTTTGCCCCTACTGGTACTCATAGCCACACACATAGGTTAACACATACTGTAGGTTAACACGGTCATTGCTGTGCACCACTCAAAAAGTTTTTTTTCCTTACATAATAGGTACTGTAGTTAAACAACTAGTCGACTAGTAGACTAGTAAACTAGGCAACTAGTAAAAAACTCACTAGAAGTGAAAGCCCACTCTCACCCAGTCCTTGTGTCGTCCGTGCGTGGTGAAGTCGTACACTGGGATCTTCACGCTCTTGCCCTGTTTGAGTTTCCTCAGCGTGGGGACCAGCAGCCCAAAGTCGAACGCTCCGGGGTGGTCAAAGTTGTAGTCGTTACTGGCCGCCAGCGCCTGCTCCTCCGCCGACAGCACCTGCAGTGACAAAATAATGGCCAATAATAAAATGGTAAAAAAAGAATATCCAAAAGGTGCTTTACACATAGATTGTGCATCACATTCACTCACACACACACACACACACACACACACACACACACACACACACACACACACACACACACACACACACACACACACACACACACACACACACACACACACACACACACACACACACACACACACACACACACACACACACACCTTTACACCTTTACACCTGGGGTGGGGAATGAAATGTGGGAGTTTTCAGAGTAAACTCTCCCTCATCTGCTTGGCACTCTAGCGCCTTTTATTCTGAAAAATCCCCCGGGCACCCAACACAATTCCCGCCAGCATTAATTAATCACTCGATAGCGTATTGCCGCGGTTTTATCGCTCGTAACACTTACTTTGAAGAGCCAAATATCCGTAATCGCATGTTACAATAACAAAATGCTGTGTGTGGTGTCAAGACCGGTCCGTGGTGGAAAAACCCGACCGCGAGTATCACAGCGCCTGCTATAGGCCGTTGGAAAAACCTTGTCTTCCACAGAAACGGCCCCTCAATGTCGTTTCTGAGATAGAGGGCTTTGAATGCTTCAGAATGGCCACTGGCCACTTGGTCTGTTGTGCTAACGGACGGTATAGCTAACGATTCGATCGGATAAAAATATGGATTAAAGAATATAAACCCTGCGAAAACAGAGGTTCCGGGTTTGGCAGGCTATAGGGTACTAATTTAACCCTACGGTTTCGCCGGGTTTGGGCGTATACACCGACACCAACTTTTGTCAACAGGGGCGTCAATATAGCTGGGGGGTGGAGCCGGGGGAAAGTTCAGAGTTCTCCCAACCGGAATAAACAGTGGAGTGTTGGGTTTTCAAACGCAGATGCTTTAAATACTACTAATTTAAAATTAGGCGTCATGGCTTGCCAGATCACAGGCACAGATCCTTGTTGCCACTCGACAAGGAACGCTACTTTAGAAAATGAAACAAGCTAGAGGCCGATTGGAATGTTTTCCTTGACTGCATGGACATGATCCAACACAACGGACTGATATATTCGCATGGTAAGAGACACTTTTCTATAGATATGATCACTGAAACTTATCATAATATATACATTTTAAAAAGCCATTAATTCATCAATGATGTTTATAGAACATGTTTTAGTGAATTCCAAGTAGGCTACCGACACCATTCGTTTCGACCGCACAACGATGGCTCCGTGCCAAGTTCCAACTGTCTCTAAACTACTTAGAATTCACTACAATGTGTTCTATAAACATTATTGATGACTTAATGGCTGTTGGCTTTTGATATTACGTTAAGTTTAAGTGATCATATCTATAGATTGTCTCTACCAGGCGAGTAAACACTGCGCCGCGTTAACACAATGTTTTGTAACATGGAGGGAGAGGGAGATTGATGTCCGATTTCAGTGGTGGTTATGCTTGTGCAACTTGACGCATGCAATAACGTATACAGAGATAAGGATACTCTGACTATAAACCACTTGAACCCCAGGTCCCCAGCATAAACCAAAAATCTACAAACTCACAACGCGTCGCAACGCGCTGTGAGCTCATGGTTGGCCAGGACTGAAGTGTTTTACGCACATTCTCCATTTACAGTCCATACGGCGGCTTACGCCTTCACAAATGTTCAGATTACAAATATAAAGTGCTCACCCCAGGGCCATGGATGTTACAATTCTGCTAGGGCGAGAATAAGTACCGGTATCTTCCGTATTGTTCAATAAAAAGCAATGTTTAATCCGTTTTTGGCCATGCGCTTTCAACTATGCGCCCCTATCGGTTGGTGCATTATAACTCTGATAAAATGGCCACCGATCGGATTAAAACGCTTTTTATTGAACAATGCGGAAGATACAGGTACTTTTACCCACCCGAGGAGGATTGTAAAATCCGTGGCTCTGGGCCGAGCACTTTATATTTGAAATCTGAACATGTATGTAGACGTTAACGTTCTAAATGGGAAAAGTGCATAAAACAGGTTGAAGTTCCGCCATGACAGACGAGCGCCATGTGAACTATGGCTAAATCGTCTCGTATACGTAATAATAAGTCAACTTTCCGAGGGCGAGTGTTCCAGATGTCCTTCTGATGGATTTTTCTTGGCTGTCAATATTTCTATCATCCAACAAATTGCTCTGAAAGTGATCCAAAGGATCGTACGCTATTATAACTCTATGGGGAAGACCATTTTGTTTACCCCGGGCTAAAACCGGATGTGACATTTGTGGGCGTTCCTGTCTAGCTTGGTGTCAGTGTATACTCCGTGTTAATATCTCACCTTGTAGAAGGAGTCCATAGACAGCAGGACGACCCACGGCACGCCCAAAGCCTCGATGATCTTATTGGCTACGGTGGTTTTCCCTGAAGCGCTGCCTCCACACAGTCCTGTATAGAGAATATATACAGATCTATATATCATCATATATATATATGTCCCGCCAGGATAAATCATTGAATTCACCTCATATTGCCAGGATTTTCCCCCGTTCAACCCTTATTTTGAAAAAGCGTTGAGCCGAACGCGAACGACTATATAACAGCCTGGGTAACGAGGCTATAAGCGTGGTACTGTGGCCTACAACAGTGGTTCCCAAACTTTTTCACGTCAAGGACCCCTAAATTGACAGTAATTGGCCCGTGGACCCCCCCCCCCCACCATTTGAAAAGACATGCCATGGAGGGACCCCCATAAGAGAACATCTTTACGGCTCTAGCAGAGATTATCAAACAGTTTAATTTCAAGGACCCCCAGTTTGACATGCATTTAGGCTACGGGCCCCTCATTTAATGGCATTTCTATCTCTGGGGCTTTATATTGTAAAATCAATGTTAATTTAACTCTGAGAGTGTACAAATGGAACCAAATGGACCCTTTAGCCATTTGTACACTCTCAGAGTTACAGACCCATAAGGGTCCATTTGGTTCCATTCGTACACTCTCAGAGTTACAGACCCATAAGGGTCCATTTGGTTCCATTTGTACACTCTCAGAGTTACAGACCCATAAGGGTCCATTTGGTTCCATTTGTACACTCTCAGAGTTACAGACCCATAAGGGTCCATTTGGTTCCTAATCATCATTTAGCTGGGGACCCCCTAAAGGTGTGTTGAGACCTGGATGGTTAGAGTGGTGCGATTACATACAAAGTCAATGCAAAGACGAGAATAGCGCGAGAACGGGCGCGGCGCGACCTGGCGTAGCACAAACAGGACGAACCGTGGCTCCACAATGAGGAGCAGTGCACCAAAGTATTATGGGAATTGTAGTGCAGGAAGTAAGTGAGCCCATTGTCCATGACATCCGAGACACACTGCTAAAATCTAAAATATCTAAAACCACATAATACACACATAAAGACCCCCAGGAAAGTGTTCTAAAGCTTCTAAACGTCATTAACATATATCTTTTTGCAAAAAGGGTGAAGTGTCCCTTTAACTCTCTCAAGGACCCCCCCCGGCCGGACCCCACTTTTGGGAACCCACTGCTGTACACCCACCGATGACGAAGGCGTCCTTGGAGTGCGCCCCGGTCTCGTTGTACCAGGGCGGGCGGCCCGCCGTGTAGATGGTGCGTGTTCCCGTGCGGAGGAGGGGCGGCTCCGACGCACTCATGGAGGCGGAGCTCTTCCTGCGCGGCGGGGCCCCGCCCACCGGGGGGAGGAGCCGGTCCAACGAGTCGTCACCCCCGCTGCCGCTACACGAGAGAGACAGGCAGACAGATAGACAGGAGGCAGATAGACAGGAGGCAGGCAGACAGGCAGACAGGCAGGCAGGCAGGCAGGCAGGCAGGCAGGCAGGCAGGCAGACAGACAGACAGACAGACAGACAGACAGACAGACAGACAGGTTCCCAAGCTTTTCAGGTCGAGACCCAAGCCAGAGATTATTAAGACGTTTGCCCCGGGACCCCGAAATAGTGAAAATAGCAGATCTACAAGCTCACAACGCGTCGCTTCGTGCCACGTTGTGAGCTTGTAGATCGGCTATTTTCACTACTTCTAAATCTTCTTTTTTGTATCTAATTTCATAGATTTGTTTTAATGTTAGTCTAGTTTTAGTCGACTAAATATCATAAGACTAAATCTACAGTTGATTTAGTCGACTAAAATGTATTTCGGCGGGCTTTGAATTGATGCCGTCGTAATGGCACTCACAATGGCACTTGTGAGCTTGTAGATCTTCTATTTTCAGCATGCAACCAAGTGTAAAATGACGTGTACTGGATCTCTTAGTCCCTTCCTAACATTTTAGTCTAGTTTCAATTTGTTGACGAAATTGTCAATATATTTAATCTTAGTTTTAGTCATCATAGCTTACCTCAATATATTTAGTCTTAGTTTTAGTCATCATAGCTTACCGTAGTTTTCATTTAGTTTCCATTTAGTTTTCATCAGTGGAAAAAGGTAGTCGACGAACATTTTTCGTCTTAGTTTTAGTCGACGAAATCAACACAGCCATGTTAGGACAACGATGAGTGGTCCACATGCATTTTCAGAGCAAGCTTACGTTTATTATAACGATCAATCAATGTATTGTGTTCCGTATAGTGATCGTTGTGATACCCATTGGTATCACAATGAAAAGTCATTTTCCACAGTACTGCCATTGGCAGCAGCAGTGTTACGTTTGACGGCAAATTTTGATTTAGTTGATAGTCATAATAGTCTTTTGAATAAAATCCAATTTAGTTTTAGTCTGCCATATCTTAGTCATCCGAAATGTTAGTCTAGTTTTATATGCCTAAGGTAAATATCATGAGATTATAGTTGACTCTGAAGCTCTAATGTAGATTGGCTATTTTCACCGGTGCTTCCATATCGTCTTTTATAGAATCCACATGACTTTAATCAGCGGTGGCAACTGAGAACTTTTAAGGGACTTAAAAAAAGTTTTTTTGTAATTTTTTCTTATTTTTTTTATTTTCTGGCTCAAACAAGTGCCCTGATTTTCCTGTGGACTGTGATGTAAGTGAGTCCACAAATCCCATATACGACAATGGGATTTGACCAGCAGATGTCACTGTTTGAGGGATGTTTGCCTGTTTTAATTGCAGCTCAAAAGGCTTCAGAACACACAGAGAAAACCCCAGACCACAGAAAATCCACTGGATGTTCAAAGTTCAGGTTGTGTGCGTGGGTGTAATTGAGGTCATAAAAACTAAAAGAAAAAACGAAAAATAAAAATAAATGAATGTCATGAAACCCTTAACACACGAAAAATTAGGATCTAATTCACGCCAGCATTTTTTTAATTTGAGCTCTTATTTTGAAAAGCCGCCATTTCCGGTCCATGAGCAGCAGTCATAACCTAGGAAGCTACACGGAGTGGACAGGCCTTGTTTACCATCTGAAGCCAGACCGGAGCTCTGGAGAGCTCTACATCGTCCGATCTGTGCCGTCAAAGAAATCAAAATGCCATCTGGGACAAGGAATAGGAGATACAGGCGATTGAAAGAAATGGATAGAATGGATTCTTATGGCGACGACGATCTAAGATGGGCGATCCAGTGCTGTGCTAACAACACAGCTAGCTAACCGGCTAACGTGAGTAGCATTTTGGCTCAAGCAATCGAACGCGCTATAAAAGCTCAATTGCCGAAGGCCGTCGGCAATGGCGTTAAGCATCAGTATCAAAATTAGGCTTCAATTGACTTTAATCGTCGGCAATGGCGCGCTAAGTGTTAATAGTCCGGCAGTCGAGGTGGACGACTGGGACATTTGGTATATAGTCTTTTTTTTGGCCTAACATATTGTCTATATACTGTACATACATTCATGAATCCACTTGCAGACCGGCTGTAAGTATTGGGCACATTTTCTTCTCATTAACATCCTATGGCAGGCAAAATTGTCAAAAATGTCAAACTTTCCTTTTGCTTTAAAACCAATTTTGACCTGAGATCAGATTCTAAAAATGTCTTCTACATCCAGACAGTTTTCTGAAAAAGCTATGTTTCTATGTCAGTGGTTCTTCGATTTTTCAAAAATAGCAGACCTACAAGCTCGTAGCGCGCCACTCGGTGGCGCGCTATGAGCTTGTAGATCTGCTATTGTTCAATAGCTAAAGCATAACATGCTAACACCAAAAGGGGTTCCCGCCCAAAATGGGTTAAGTAGCATGTGACATGTCAAACTACGGGGTTTTCATGATTCACATGCTACTTAAAAGCAAAAGGAACGTTTGACATTTCTGACAATTTTGCCTGGATGTTGTCGTAGAAATGTAGACGTAAACATTTAATAATACCCCTTTATAAAAGAGTATCTCCTCTAAATTGCAGTCTGAGATTATCTCATCTGTCACACCCCTGTGGTGCTGTTTGTTTTACTCTGTTACTGTCCCATTTGGTGAAGTGATAGGCTCAAGTCTTGAGGCTATGTTGAAATGAAATGAAATGATTACTATATTTACTAAGCTCAAGAACTTGTTTCCAGCCAGACCCTGCTCATAGAACATTTCATCGTAGTGGTTCAATGCCTTGTTCAAGGGCACTTCAGCGGTGGTAATTTTAACGTGTCGGACCGCTGATTCGAACTGGCGACCTTCCGGTATCAAGACCGCTCCGCAATCCGTTCGGCCACCGCTGCCACTTTGGCTGTTGTGGGAGTGAAAGCTATAAAGGCTGTGATCCCATGTTACTCTGGGAGTCAGACTGGGGTTTCCATGCATGAATAGGTCATGTAAGTATTGGCTCCTTACTCGAGTAAAATCCTCATACTTCCAAACTCTGAATTCTTGTGTTGCCTCACTATTATATGTATTGTCTTTCTGAGCATGTGTCCTACAGACTGCCTTAACAATAAATGGTAAATGGTGCATTTATATAGCGCCTTTATCCAAGGCGCTTTACATAGATTATGCATTACATTCACCCATTCACACACACATTCATACACTGATGGCAGCGGAAACCATGCAAGGTACCAACCAGCACATCAGGAGCAATTAGGGGTTCAGTGTCTTGCTCAAGGACACTTCGACACTAACTCTGGGGGAGCCCGGGTTCGAACTGGCGACCTTGCGGTTACCATCCGGAAACTCTACCCCTGAGCCACAATGTTAATGAGAAAAAAAAATTCCCAATACTTACAGCCGGTCAGCAAGTGGATTCATGAATGTATGTATAATAAACAATATTTTAGGCCAATAAAAAAAAGACTATATACCAAATGTCCCCACTTTAAACAAAAGAAGCCTGTCGGCTGCCAGACTATAAGTTCTTACCTGCGTCCAGGCAGCAGGGACCAGCGGCCAGAGATTCTGGCTCCGCCGAGCAGACTCATGTCTGCCCCTGAGAAGGAGTGACGGCCTGACAGCTCCAGAATGACACCGTTAACTATAGAACTACCAAACTACCACTCCCTGAATGAACACTGGATCCACACCATGGCAGCAGGGCAACCTATACTAAACTACCTAACTAACTACAGGACAGGAGAGGAGAGGAGACAGGCCTGCTTTACAATCCTGGCTATGACACAAAACTAGATGCAGGTTCAATCTGTATTCTGCTTTGACTCAATTAAACAAATCGAAGTCGTCGTTATCGAGGCCAGAATGCACACTGATATCTCTCTCTTCTTCATCATTCATTCTCTCTCTGTGTCTCTCTCTCTCTCTCTCTCTCTCTCTCTGACCACTTCGGTGTGTATTTAGAGCAAGGATTACAGGATCACATGTACAGTTAACGGACAGTAAATTGCTCTTTTAGCGCGGTATTAATAGACACCTGTCTGTGTTGTCTGCACAACATCCTGCTTCCCAAGTTCATCGCTCCGACACGAACCACAACATACCCTACTGTCTGTACCTAGTGCCTCTCAAGGTGGGCCCGCAGGGCCCCCCAGGGACCCCTTGAAGCCAAGCCCCCCCCCCCCCCCCCCCCCCCCCCATCACGCAAAAAGGGAGAACAGTTCAACCACTCAAAGGGGTTTCAAACATTACTACTCTGGTTGTTTGTGTGCGTGCACGTGCACATGCACCACCACCTCAGACAGTTTTTTTTTTAACCCATTTAGGCCTGACGTCAAAATAAATAAAAAGTCTTCTGAAAGAATATACTGTATATTCAAAGATTTGTGCCACATTTTCACGATTTAAAAAAAAATAGCAGACCTACAAGCTTGTAGCGCGCCACTCGGTGGCGCGCTATGAGCTTGTAGATCTGCTATTTTTCAATAGCTAAAGTATAACATAATGCTTAGTTAAAACACCAAAACAGGTTCCTGTCCAGAATGGGTTGCTTGTCATCATTTATATAATTTGATATTATCCAACTATTCCAATTCCAATTTCCAATATCCAGTTATTCAAACTCCCATTTTAACAATGTTAGAGTCATTGAAGACAGACATACCTGCTTCTGGTGACTTCTAATGTGTGAGGGAGGGGTCGTTTGTTTTTGTATTCACTTTTTTATGTTAATCCAATTATACTTGTTTTCATTTATTTTATTTTTATTATATTTTATTTTTGGCTATTCGAAAAAAATTAATAGCTAATCTACAAGCTCAACAACGACTAAATCTGCTTGTTTTGGGTGACTTCAGACACTCAACAGTCCTGCATAGTGCATACAACCTATTTGTAATGCAGGAGGTTTACGTTAATGAAAGTGAGTGCTTCCAAACTCCAACACTTTTATCACCTGCACAGAGTTTCTTGACAGAAAGTAGCTCATATAACAACATGTCTACTCTAGGTGGACATGTTGGACAAGAGGATAATTCAACCTCACCTTAAAACAGCAGCAATGTTGGTGAGTTTAATGTCGTTTAATACAATCAGATATAGGACTTTTCTCTTTGGATGAATGGGCGGTCAATGGCTATGGTGTTACTTGCAACATAATCAATAGATAACAAATCCAGTGTTGCAAATTGCGGCTATATATAATATAGTGGCTATTTGCAATCTATCTAGGTCTATAGCCTGGCTCCAGCCCTGAATCGCTACCATTAAAAAAGATGTCCTGGCGATTTGAATAAAGAAGTGAAACGAAATGAAAATTCAGACAGGCCATAGTGGCAGCCTGGCAGGCTATGGTTTATGCCTCTGAGCATGCATGTATTCATTTCATGATTCTAATCTCGGAAACATCTATAGGCTACCTAGCCCTGGTCCAGTGCGTACAGCGAGTCTCTCTCTGAGACTCGCTGTAAGCACTGGACCAGGGCTATATAGGCTACCATATCTCCATTCTCCAGTGAATAAATCGATTCCATATCGATCAATGGCACTATAAAATCGTGTGTTTGTTTTCAGAAGATTAACGAGATGCTGCACTGTGTATTATTGTTATTGCTCTGATCGTGTTGGTGCATGTGCACCTCATCTCCCTTTTACGCGCAAGACGCACACGGCCGTGTCATAATGTGTTGTTCCACCTGATCCTTGACTAATATGTCATCATGAACAGGTTTGATTTATAATTTATAATGAATGAAGTTAAGTTTAATTCCATTCCATCACCGAGTCAGACAAGCACAGCAACATTCTGTCTGAGTGAGAGAGGAGGAGTCAGTCCACTATACATTAATCCCTCCCTCCACGTAAACACTGTAAACACGGCCATTCAAACCCTGCATTGTTATTGTGTTTATTATAAATTATGTTATATATTGTGTTAAATAGTTGAACATAAACTCGTGTACCTGTCCGAGAGGGAATGCATTTGTTCCCCCCGTGCGCCGTTTCCATGGGGATCCGAATTCGATCCTGACACTTCCTATCGTGTGGGTAAAAAAACATAGGGGCACCTACGTAAAAAGCTGCAGTGGCATTATGGGTAATGTAGTTCTTTTTGTGTTTGTTTTTTAGCCCATGCAGTGTGAGTCAGTGACTTTCAAGAGGACTCCACGTGACCACGTTTGATATGCATTCGTCAACACAGACAAATAGATAGATAGATAGATAGATAGATAGATAGATAGATAGATAGATAGATAGATAGATAGATAGATAGATAGATATGTATTTATTTCTGGCCTTCATAATAACAGAATATGGCTCATGTACATCGCTGAAGTTTAAACGTTATTTGCAAAAATAATAATAAAAAAATAAAAGTAGAAGCAACACATTTAGTTTTTTATTCACAGTTTAATATCTGTGTAAAATATAAAAAACGTATACAGTGACAGAGCTGGGAGTGGATGGGGGGGATGGGGGCAGTCATAGAGTCAGTTTATTCTCCACAATTCATCATAGAATGTCAGTTTAATCTCCATAATTCATCATAGAATGTCAGTTTATTCACCTTAATCTTATTGAATCTTTTTTGTAGGACAAAAATAGCTGATTTGCTCGTCCACATTATGACGTAAATTCTCCATTCATTGTCAATGGGAGTTTGTGTAAGACGAAAATCTACACTATGGCTGAATATAGGGGGTATATAGAGGGTCTAAAAATAGTTACATAGTGAGGCTTTAAGTTAAATTGTTTGGTATTTTAGTTTACTAGAGTAATTTCATTTGTCAATACTTTATGCTTCTACCATATCAGAGGCAAATATGTACCTCTTTACTCCACTACAATTATTTGAAAACTTCAGTTTGCAGATCTTAGATTATTATTATTATAAAACATAGCCCATTAACCCCTATTTCTTTTTACATGAAAATAGCCTAGTGAATGAAAAAAAGTCCAGTGACATTTTGAATAGAGAAGATTCTTTTTTACATTGTGGAACTTCTTCCACCACTGTGTAATGGGTATTCACCATAATTCATCATAGAATGTCAGTTTATTCACAATAATTCATCATAGAATGTCAGTTTATTCACCATAATTCATCATAGAATGTCAGTTTATTCACCATAATTCATCATAGAATGTCAGTTTATTCACCAACAAGGGGGAAATGTACGTGTTTTGTCTTGAGAGATTAAACCTAATCTATAATGCTTCAACTCCTACAATTCCAAGTGCTTGTCAGGGTACGTGGGAGGTTCAGTTCAAATATGATTATTATTATAATTTTTTTGGGGGGGGGGTTAACTTGCGGCCTGACAATGTTGACAACCCGTCACTTCCACAAATCTTTTAGTTAAAAAAAACAGCAAAAAATAATAACCGATCTGCAATCTCACACTGCGTTGAGATATTAAATGGTGCATTTAATATCGCATTATATATTAGATATTATGCATTGTGAGCTTGCACATAGGCTATTTCTGCTACTTATTTGTGACAGTAGCATGGTGAAGTAAGTACTAGTACATGGCCTGGATTTATGAAGACAATAGAGCACCGAAGTCTGATCGTGTCAAATAAGAATTGCGTTCCAAAAAACAAACAAATTAAACGATCGCGCCCGTTTCACTCATGGATGTGATGAATCAACTGATGGCGAAATAATAAACGCTAATGTTACCGCCAACGAATTAGTAAAACTTTCGCCATGGACATAGACTGTATCAAATTTGAGTGACTGACTATCATAAACGATACAGGGACACCTCCCCGGGGGGGGGCGGCGGTGGATCAGGGGTAGAGTTGCCTTGATGGACGCGCAAGGTTGCTCCCTCACAGTACGTGATAACAGCGGGCGACAGCCAGACGAATTTTCCGGAAGTGCATTTTTTTGTCAATGGGACCCGGCAACTACTGGCGATAGAGGCGATAGCAGGCGAACAGGCGATGGTCGAAAAGTGGGCGGAGGAACATCGGCCGATAAAAAGATAAAAATAATTCATCTGTTGGGCGACGTCGCCCGGCGATAGTGGGTGATTGGGCGATCGATAGCCAATGAAATTCAAGCGATGCTCGCCGTTGGTCTCCCGCTGTTAAAACGTACTCTCAGAGTGAGTATAGAAGTGTCCTTGAGCAAGACTCTGAACCCCTAATTGCTCCCGATGTGCAGGTCGGTGCCTTGCATGCAGGTTTCCGCCGCCATCTGCGTGTGAATGGGTGAATGTAATGCACAATCTATGTAAAGCGCCTTGGATAAAGGCGCTATATATAAATGCATAATTTTACCATTTTACCCGACAATAATATCACAGAGATAGTTTGTTTATTTTTAAACAACAACGCTTTAACCCATTTTGTCCTGGGAACGAATCTACAAATGCCTTCTAAGTCTTGACAGTTTCCTGAAAAACCCATGTTTCTATGTCAGTCGTTCTCAAACATTGTCTTGTGAAGGACCCCCAAAGATATATGAAATTGGCCGCCGGACCCCCCATCTGAAAATGTTGTCCCAGGGACCCTCCCAGAAGCAAAGATTTGAGTTAAAAACGTTGGCTCTGAAAGAATATAATATTCATAAGATTTGCACTACATTTTCACCCAACAGGGGTTCCCGCCCAAAAATGGGTTAAGACAACACAAGTTGAGATATGGAGCCACAAGCTTTCTGCCTGACAGTGATGATATGGATGTAAAAAGCATACAGATGTAATCGTGGGGAAGTGCAGTGGGTCGCCGTCGCGTGTCACACCCGTCGCTCCTCGCGGCCAACCAATCACGTGGTTTGGATGCCGGTCGTCGTAGTATAGTGACGACACTTTGACCTCCATCAGTCCCCGTACACATGTGGGAAGTGTCTCTGTGACTCCCGTGGTATGTCACTTCCTCCGTGTAAACACATAAGAATCCATGGCAACCGTTCCCTCCAGCGCGTCACGGGGCAGGCCACTGAGGCCAGGCTACGACGGGATACGAAACGAACCTGTGAAGAGAAGACGATTACAGTTCTTAACTCTCTACGTATATTAATATTTACCAGTAAACACGCCTTAAGGGCGACACGCACGCACGCACGCACGCACGCACGCACGCACGCACGCACGCACGCACAGTCACTTGCATGCACAGTCACTTGCACACATGCACGCACACACGCGCACACACACATGCGCACGCACCTCTGCTGAGCAGCTGCAGGTGTCTTCCCTCCTCCTGGACCTGCAGCTGTAGAACCTGCTGCAGAATCTCCTGTCTGAGAGTGTCCTGAACCAGACCCATCCTGTACAGCTTCTGTTCGTTAAGACGCAGCAGAGCGCGGCCTGGTGGAGGAGAGAGGTGCTACATTAGAGTGTCCTGAACCAGACCCATCCTGTACAGCTTCTGTTCGTTAAGACGCAGCAGAGCGCGGCCTGGTGGAGAGAAGAGGTACTGCATTAGAGTGTCCTGAACCAGACCCATCCTGTACAGCTTCTGTTCGTTAAGACGCAGCAGAGCGCGGCCTGGTGGAGAGAAGAGGTACTGCATTAGAGTGTCCTGAACCAGACCCATCCTGTACAGCTTCTGTTCGTTAAGACGCAGCAGAGCGCGGCCTGGTGGAGAGAAGAGGTACTACATTAGAGTGTCCTGAACCAGACCCATCCTGTACAGCTTCTGTTCGTTAAGACGCAGCAGAGCGCGGCCTGGTGGAGGAGAGAGGTGCTACATTACTGAACCAGACCCATCCTGTACTAGCCTGGCTAATAAGCCAGACTCAAATCACACTGTCGTGTGGTATTTGAGTCTGGAGATGCTGTGTATGGATCTTGTTTCCTGGGGGGCGGGTTCAAACATTTTCTCTTTGACGCAATTGGTCAGAGCTACTGTCAGTCAAAGGTCTCAAGCATTGAACGTCACTGTACCAAAGCCCGCCCATATTGCATACCGTGTCCCGATTGGCCACACCAGTTATCTGGTGTAGGAAATGGCCGTACAATTGAGCCTCTCCAGACCGTAATCCACCGGCAGGCAATTATTTTTTGCCAACGGCTGATTCGGGCTGGTTTATTAGCCAGGCTAATCCTGTACAGCTTATCTTCGTTAAGACGCAGCAGAGCGCGGCCTGGTGGAGAGAAGAGGTACTGCATTAGAGTGTCCTGAACCAGACCCAGCTTCTGTTCGTTAAGACGCAGCAGAGCGCGGCCTGGTGGAGGAGAGAGGTGCTACATTACTGAACCAGACCCATCCTGTACAGCTTCTGTTCGTTAAGACGCAGCAGAGCGCGGCCTGGTGGAGCAGAGAGGTACTACATTAGAGTGTCCTGAACCAGACCCATACAGCTTCTGTTCGTTAAGACGCAGCAGAGCGCGGCCTGGTGGAGAGAAGAGGTACTGCATTAGAGTGTCCTGAACCAGAACCATCCTGTACAGCTTCTGTTCGTTAAGACGCAGCAGAGTGCGGCCTGGTGGAGAGAAGAGGTACTGCATTAGAGTGTCCTGAACCAGACCCATCCTGTACAGCTTCTGTTCATTCAGACCATATAGTTATATAAACTATATATAAACTAGAGGGCGGACCAGGAGCGACTATTCATTTCAATGGAAGATGCTCAGTGGCGTTTGAAGGACCCGGAAGAATGCTCCACATTTTCTCGATTTGGACACCAACATTTGGTGCTCAGAGAAGGCCTCAGGTAGTTGTGAGGACAATGATGCTGTGATTTCATAGTGTGATGTCATAGTGATGTCATATGCATGTAATGGCGTGTTCAGAGAAGGCCTCCACATAGGCCAGGTAGTTGTGATGTCATAGTGATGTCATAGTGATGTCATATATACAGGTAATGACGTGTTCAGAGAAGGCCTCCACATATAGGTCAGGTAGTTGTGAGGACAGTGTTGCTGTGATGTCATAGTGATGTCATAGTGATGTCATATACCTGTGATGGCGTGCTCAGAGAAGGCCTCCACGTAGGTCAGGTAGTTGTGAGGACAGTGTTTCTTCAGCCAGCGACACACGTCCTGCTGAGACCACACCACCACCGGACGCACCAGGCTGGGCTGGACGGGACTGGTGTGATACAGACCATAGTTATCACTATGGCAACCATTCTGTGTAGGGGAGAGAGAGAGAGAGAGAGAGAGACACGCACACACACACACACGCGCGCGCGCGCACACACACACACACACACACACACACACACACACACACACACACACACACACACACACACACACACACACACACACACACACACACACACACACACACACACGCACAGAGTGAGAGAGTGATAGAAGCCAGCTCGTATGAAAGCCAGCATTAAACATTAAAGCTATCTGTGCAGAGAGTGTCTCAGAATCCTCCAGAGGAGTGACCATACACGTCCAGGGTCTCAGTATGCTGTAGCTCAGTGACTCTCAAAAACCTTTGTCATTTCAAAGACCCCCCCTCCGGTTCATAACCAAATGAATACTTTAGTCATTCAGTGACCTTTCAAAGTTCCTAATGATGAGACTCTCCACTACAGTGCGAATGTCTTTGACACGCACGCACGCACGCACGCACGCACGCACGCACGCACGCACGGCTAACACTCTGCTAAGATCACAAACTAAACTCATTCCAATACGACTCCAGTGAAGATTTTCTGCGTCAGGGCCTGCTTGGAAATATCAAAAGTGTGTTCGCAGGGCATGCCCACCCATCTGACCAAGATACAAGCTCTGTAGATTGGTTATTTTAAAACAACAATCCAATAAACTACGATCTGAATAGTCAAAGAGAAATTTACATTAAACTATTCCTATAATTGTGCCAGGTCAGGGACCACCTGGAACCCCCTCAAGGACCCCATGGAGAACGACTGCATGGTCTGAATGGTTCGCGGGTGAAATAGAGGCATTATAACTTTTGAATGGTCTATGTGTCTTTTTTCTCCAGATTACTGCAGCAAACCACCACTGCTGTGGATGCAGAGTGTTGTGGGAAGTAACACGGTCAGCATTATTACAGATAATCACAATGCAATCACTGTGTTGGTCACAATAAAGACTGATTTAGCAGGTATACCGTAGCGTAAGGAACATAATGTCTCTATCGGGAGGAAAACCTCATATGTCCAAAACTCTTACTTTTCAGGATTCTTCAAATTCAAAAACACGTCACCGCTGAACCCCTTATCCCTAAACTTCTTTGCCTTTTTTTTCTTTTTTACTATATATATATATTTTTTTGAATAGTAAGTAAGTACTGTACTTAACCCATTTAGGCCTGACGTCGACATTTAAAAAATGTCTTTTTAAAAAGAAAAACCCCATGTTTCTGTAAGTGGTGCCCAAAAATGATATGTAATATGCCTCCACCCCCCCCCCCCCCCCCATCTTAAAATATGTTGTTCTAGGGACCTCCCCAGAAGCAAAGATTTGAGTTAAAATGTTCACTCTGTAATATATTCAAAGATTTGAGGCACATTTTCACGATTTAAAAAAATAGCAGACCTACAAGTTCATAGCGCGGCACTCGGTGCCGCGCTATGAGCTTGTAGATCTGCTATTTTTGAATAGCTAAAGTATAAAAAAAACATTTTTGAATAGTTCAGCTAGCCTCTACATTGACACGTTGTGAGCTTGTATACTGGCCATTTTAACTATTCAAAAATGTTTTGCAAAATAGTAAAAAAAAAGGCAAAGAAATTTAGTTTCTTCTTTTTTTTTTCTTCCAAAATGAGTTAATAGCACAGGCAGACTCTTCACATACTAGACTCTAGTATGTGTCAGAGCTGAAATCGACATGTAAATATATGAAATAAATGCTTAAACATGTAGCTATAGGTGTAATGTTAGTCTGTCTGTATGTCTAAAGAAGTGAACCTTTCAAGCCTGTTTTCTCAACTCGCTGTTTTCTGTAAGACGTTACTCTATAAGCCATATCTCCAAAACTGGTGGGTCAAACTGAACAACCGAGCGGACGTAGAATACGCACATCAACAGACTGGGTGCTGGGCTAAAGAAACTTCAGTAGGTATTGGATGGAGCCCGCACACAATAGGTATAAGAAAGACGTTCTTTATTACAGGGGTTCTCAACATTTTTGGCCGGGGACCCCCGAAAATGCTTTGGCAATGTCTCGGGACCCCCGCCCCGCCCCCTCCCGACCCCCAATATAAATTGACTGCTACAATAACCTTAAACCATTTTGGGCGGGAACCCCTTTTGGTGTTTTAAGCATTGTTATAATTTAGCTATTTAAAAATAGCAGATCTACAAGCTCATAGCGCGCCACCGAGTGGCGCGCTACGAGCTTGTAGGTCTGCTATTTTTGAAAAATCGTGAAAAAATAATTAAAAAAAATAATATATATATATATATATATATTTTGAAAATAATTTGGGGACCCCCTAAAATAATTTGGCGACCCCCCGAGGGGTCGCGACCCACGGGTTGAGAACCCCTGCTTTATTATACCTATGGTGTGCGGGCTCCATCCAATACCTATCAAACTGAACAACCAACATGTCAATTTGAAACTGTGATTTCCTGCTTTCACATGACATGAAAAAAAAAGAAAAAAGAAATTCAATGACTTAGCCTCGGTCAGAAACGGTCACAAATGGCAAAAGTAGCAGATCTACAACAGGGGTTCTCAACGTTTTTGGCCGGGGACCCCCGGAAATGCTTTGGCAATGTCTCGGGACCCCCGCCCCGCCCCCTCCCGACCCCCAATATAAATTGACTGCTACAATAACCTTAAACCATTTTGGGCGGGAACCCCTTTTGGTGTTTTAAGCATTGTTATAATTTAGCTATTGAAAAATAGCAGAGCTTGTAGGTCTGCTATTTTTGAAAAATCGTGAATTTTTTTTTTTTTTTTTAAATCTTTTTTTTTCTTTTTTTTTTAAATAATTTGGGGACCCCCTAACATAATTTGGCGACCCCCCGAGGGGTCGCGACCCACGGGTTGAGAACCCCTGATCTACAAGTGCTGCTATACAGTTGATACTTTTGTGTGGCGCTGCAGTATGATAAAGTTGGGCATTCATTTATGGAGATAAGAGGTTTCTGCCCGACGACAGCGGCGGGATAAGTCTTAAATCTCCGTTATCGGGCCGAGGCAGCGCTGCCTTTGTGTCGTCGTTCCATTTAAAGAGGCTGTCTCAGGATAAAGCCGTGGGACTCACAGGGAACACAGCTCTAGTTGATTTGAAAGCCAGAGATTTAGCAGCCGGTCAATTTGGAGAACAAATAGTTTGTTCCGCGGTGACAGTCCATGGCTGTAACAGTGTGTTCCTGCACTGCACTGCATCAGATAAAGAACAATGGAGTCCAACTAAACGCACCGAGGACAACATTAATTCTTCTGGCTTGACCTGTGGCTGCCCGCTGCACAATGACAACGGCAACAATGGAAATGAGGCATATTTAGAATGTTTCACCAGAGGTGGAAAGTAAGTAAGCACTGTAAGTAAGTACTTAAAGGTATATTCAGTGATTTGACTTAATCTAAATATCACTTATTTTTTATTTTTTTCTGGATAATCCTCCCTACCATAGAGTGTGCTGACCATATAAGGAGCTCCTCCCTGTCCCCAGTGAGCCCCTGGGGTCAAAAAACCCTAGTTTCAGTTTTGGTGGCGGGTGGCAAAGCCTTCATCCAATCAGGATGAGAGGGGCCTTCCTCCGATCATGATCGAGTGGGGGCGGGCCTTGGTGCACATGCTGTTGGCCTGTTGCACTTCCCCCCACTGTAGAGCGTGCATGTGCACATTTTGTTACCGGGGCGGACTGGGTGGTTTTCCAAATCACTCAAATCACTGAATGCTCCTTTAAATACAATGTTTTTATTATTATTATTATTTTTAAGATTTGTTTTTGGCCTTTCTGCCTTTTATTGATAGTTACAGTGAAGGAAAGAGGGAGAGAGAGAGGAGGGGAGAGACATGCAGCAAAGGTCGTCATGAACGGGACTCGAACACTCGCGCGCGCTGTCAGGCCAGAGCCTGTATGTGGCATGCGCCTGGACCGCTAGGCCTGCAGCGGGCGCCCCTTAAGTACAATTTTGACATATTTGTATACTTGAGTATTTCCAATTTCCAATATACTTTTACTTCTACCCCACCATTCCAGTGAAGATATAAAAAGTCCGACACTGACCCTACCCTCACAGGAAGCCATGCACGGGCTAGTTTTAACCTGCCACAGGATAGTTTTAACCTGCCACAGGATATATGTATAACCTGCCACAGGATAGTTGTATAACCTGCCACAGGATAGTTGTATAACCTGCCACAGGATAGTTGTATAACCTGCCACAGGATAGTTGTATAACCTGCCACAGGATAGTTTTAACCTGCCACAGGATAGTTGTATAACCTGCCACAGGATAGTTGTATAACCTGCCACAGGATAGTTTTAACCTGCCACAGGATAGTTTTAACCTGCCACAGGATAGTTGTATAACCTGCCACAGGATAGTTTTAACCTGCCACAGGATAGTTGTATAACCTGCCACAGGATAGTTGTATAACCTGCCACAGGATAGTTGTATAACCTGCCACAGGATAGTTTTAACCTGCCACAGGATAGTTGTATAACCTGCCACAGGATAGTTGTATAACCTGCCACAGGATAGTTGTATAACCTGCCACAGGATAGTTCTATAACCTGCCACAGGATAGTTGTATAACTTGCCACGGGATAGTTTTAACCTGCCACAGGATAGTTTTAACCTGCCACGGGATAGTTTTAACCTGCCACAGGATAGTTGTATAACCTGCCACAGGATAGTTGTATAACCTGCCACAGGATAGTTTTAACCTGCCACAGGATAGTTGTATAACCTGCCACAGGATAGTTGTATAACCTGCCACAGGATAGTTGTATAACCTGCCACAGGATAGTTGTATAACCTGCCACAGGATAGTTGTATAACCTGCCACGGGATAGTTGTATAACCTGCCACAGGATAGTTTTAACCTGCCACAGGATAGTTTTAACCTGCCACATGATAGTTGTATAACCTGCCACAGGATAGTTGTATAACATGCCACAGGATAGTTGTATAACCTGCCACAGGATAGTTTTAACCTGCCACGGGATAGTTTTAACCTGCCACAGGATAGTTTTAACCTGCCACAGGATAGTTTTAACCCGCCACAGGATAGTTTTAACCTGCCACGGGATAGTTTCAACCTGCCACGGGATAGTTTTAACCCGCCACAGGATAGTTTTAACCTGCCACGGGATAGTTTCAACCCGCCACAGGATAGTTTTAACCCGCCACATGATAGTTTTAACCCGCCACAGGATAGTTTTAACCCGCCACAGGATAGTTTTAACCTGCCACGGGATAGTTTCAACCTGCCACAGGATAGTTTTAACCTGCCACGGGATAGTTTCAACCTGCCACGGGATAGCTGTATAACCTGCCACACATATCATGAACGACGGTGTTGTCGGACTAATACCTGTCGGACTGTTATAGTATGTCTTTTATTTAAGATATTTTGGGGCTTTTTGGCCTTTATTGATAGATTACAGTAGGTAGAGAGGAAACGGGGAGAGAAGACACACAGCAAAGTCGGTCGGGATCGGGACTCGAACCCACCGACACACTGTCATGCTGGATTACCAGCCAAAGGTGCCTGCGCCGCTAAGCCGGCCCAGGCCAGACTGTTAGTATATGTCTAAACAACGTATATGCACTCCCCACCCGTGCATGTGCGTGTGCGTGTGCATGTGCGTGTGCATGTGCGTGTGCAATGTGCGTGTGCAATGTGCGTGTGCACGTGCGTGTGCATGTGCATGTGCGTGTGCATGTGCGTGTGCGTGTGCAATGTGCGTGTGGTGACTTCTGTGACGCTGTGATGATATTCCTTGTGAAGCAATTTCCACACAGGGACAAAGTTTATATATCTTCCGCACAGTATACGGTTATGTCATTGTCAACTAGCATATTTCCCACAAGGGCTGGGATGGACAGTCTCCAGCTAAGTGCTTTACTAGGGATAGATACAATAAAAAAAAGAACATCCTACTGTATAACATGATGAGCTAGAGTAGACAATACAGCACAAAACAATACCATACCATAACCCATTTAGGCCTGACGTCGAAATACATAAAAAAGTCTTCTGAAATATATATTCAAAGATTTGTGCCACATTTTCACGATTTTTCAAAAATAGCAGACCTACAAGCTTGTAGATCTGCTATTTTTCAATAGCTAAAGTTTAACATAATGCTTAGTTAAAACACCAAAAGGGGTTCCTGCCCAGAACGGGTTTTTAAAGGCAGTGCTGTAGAGTGTGTGCGACGAGGGAGTGTGGTTTATGGCGGGCGTATATTGTTTAATTGTTTATAGTACCGTGCGTTAATCTTCTCCACACAGAGTATGTGTTTCTGTGTTCTGAAGAGACAGGGAAGATATACCGCTGTTTGGTTTCATTTCAGGAACCATTTTTTTCCCATAAGAGATTTACAAAAAATATTTATATCAATTATTTTAAGCCTAGAATCCAGCCATCCAGGATCCTGGTGAATCATCATGACCACTAAACCGTTGATTCTGTTTAGAGGTTTTCAATTTTCTTTCTCCACAGAATCAATGGTGTTATGGGTCATGATTCACCAGCAGGATCCCGGATGGCTTGATTCTATAGGCTTTCCATAACCCATTAAGAATAGGAACCCCTTTTGGCGTTCCTGTTTATGTTATACTTTAGCTATTGAAAAATAGCAGATCTACAACGAGCTTGTAGATCTGCTATTTTTGAAAAATCGTGAAAATGTGGCACAAATCTTTGAATATATATTTATATATATATTTATCCTTTCTAGGGATGTGCCGATGACACGTTTGGATCGATATCCGATTATAAGTAATTGCTGTTATGGTCGATAACCGATATTACCGAATACCGATACCGTCAATATGATCTGATTCTGTATTGAAAAAATCACACCCGTGTGAACTGAGTGGTGATCAGTCTTATATAGACTGATCAACTGTGGTCTGACGTAATGTCTGACGTAATGAAATCACACCCGTGTGAACTGGGTAACCATAGCAACCATGCTCATGTTTTGGTACGAACAGACACGTAAACTAACAAAGCTGAAATCACACCCGGGTGAACTGGGTGACCGTAGCAACCATGCTCATTTTTTTTGGTACGGACAGACACGTAAACTAACAAAGCCAGTTGTAGGAGTGGTTTACACCACTCAAAAATATAATAATTTTGTCCATTCTGAAAAATACATGTGGGTACCTGCACTGCAGACTTATAGGCAAGTCAGATTTAACTTTAATACCTTTATATTTAATATTGTGAGCTTGTAGATCTGTTCAAGCTGTTACTTTGGGCTTGTTTATCTGTAAAGGCAGACCGATTAATCGGACCGATTAATTAATCGGTCTGATTGATTAATCGGACCGATGCCGATTCATCTAAAAACAATTAAAATTGGCCGATACCGATGCAGATTAATCTCCCGTCACTAATTATTTCATAGCGAACGTTTTTAACTTGAGGAAAACTTGAAGACAATATCCGTTTCCATTAAAGGACGGGTTGGAAATCATTTCATATCATTTAACCACTCTGAACGTTAGTCCCCCACTCCTTAAAAACAACAAAAACATAATACAAATACAAATACTCAAGTAGCCTAACTAACGTTCAGAACAGACACTAAAAAAAGAACGGGGAAAAAACAAGGTAATTCATTCGGGTCCCAGCAGGGCCTGAAGATACAGACACAGTGCTCTGTGATGGATCTGCAGAGCTGCTGTGATAACAATGCTTTATAGAAACAGCACACGCAGCAATGTTGTACTTCTACAACCTTTTTTTCTTCTTCTACAAGCTTTTTTTTTTGTTGCTTCAGTTTCCCCAGTTTTCCTGAGTTCTGAATCCATGTCCCTTGGAGCCCCGTCCTTCCTTCACCTGACCACAACATCCTACTAAAGCCTTGTTTATACTTGGTTGCATGCCGGTGTTTGCAATGCAGAAAATAGCAGATACGACACATCTGTCCGTCCATCCGTCCGTTGCCATTCTGTCCGATCCGCTCAATGGGTTTTTTGATTGATTGAAGTATTTATTAACAGTAATATGGGTTCATATATATCTTCTTCCCAAAAGGACTTTCAAACTAGGAAGGGTATGGCATGGTCAGCCTGCAATGACATGCATAAGATCTGGTCATCATCCCAGCTTAGTAAGATGTTAAAAGTAAAAATATTTAGGACGACCGTTGAGCCGATTCTACTCTATGGCTCCGAGACATGGACACTTTAAAAAAAACGGTTGGATGGCACTTACACCCACCTTCTAATGAGAGCGCAATATCTGTCTTGGAAGAGCCACCCATCGACTAATCTAATATACGGCAACCTTCCCCGTGTTTCTTCACTAGTCCGATCCAGAAGAACACAGTTTGCCGGCCACTGCTACAGAGCTGACAATGAGGTTATATCTTCCCTGGAGTCCTGCCTCAAAGCAGACCATGCAGAGGTAGAAAACTGTCGTTCCCTGATGTCATCGCTAGGGACACATGCATCAGTAAGCAGGAACTGGGGATGGCAATGAAGGACCGGGAAGTCTGGCGTGATATTGTGAAATCCACGATCTCGACCGCGGTCGAAAAATGATGATGATGAACATGAATATTAACAGAATTACAGTAGCCTACATTGCAAGCACAACTCAATACAAAAACTGTTAACTGTGAGTGGACGCCCCAATAAAGCATTACACTTCAAGGTCCACCTTGTTCAATACATCAAAACATTTAGAGACGTACAAATATACACTTCTATTTAGCCAAAGAACCGAACAGGAATTCATCATAGAGGAGGTAAAAAGGGAAAAGAAGCAATTGATCTGTCAGAGATGGCGTCGTAATTTGACCGCACTCTTATTATCAATGCTATATTGTATAGGACATTTAACAACTTCAACACTCAGTACTTGGTCTGATCTTTTTCCCCCTCTACACCCAAATGTCTTAGCAGGAAATAGGCAGCCGATCTACAAGCTCGTATCAAGCTTGTTATGTGAGCTTGCAGATCGGCTTTTTAGCTGAATATTCCCCACCAGAATCCCTTATTTTCTAACCGTATATATGATGATGATTTCAATCAAAGTTGTATATGTGGGAGGAAAACAAAACAACAACATTTGGCTGCCCTCCATTTGAGGACCCCGGGTGGGACCCCCCCCATTTTTCATGAATTACAAACAAATTAAATTATTATTTTCAGTAATGTCATGAAGAAATAAGAGACAGAGATCTAAGAAATTCCATAAAGAACAAATGTTTAAGTAGTATAGTGAAAATAGCTGATCTACCACCTTGCTTGTAGCTTGTAGATCTGCTATTTCTTTTACTAATTTGGGTCCCAGGGAGACATCACATTTCTCTTTTGAATTGGTGACCCCCCCCCCCCCCCACACACCCAGACACACACACACACACACACACACACACACACACACACACACACACACACACACACACACACACACACACACACACACACACACACACACACACACACCTGAAAAGCACTTGGAGTTGAAGTTGGAATGGAGGCATTATATTTAGTTTGACTCAGTTCCACAGATAAATATTGTGAAAATAGCAAATATTTCATATTTTTTATTTTATTTTTTTAAATATTTTTTATCCCACGCGTTTGCAACCAGACCAGAACTACTGCATTGTTTTGTGAGGGTACCTATACCTATAGGGAACACAGGAAGAACATGCAAACTCCACACAGAAAGGCCCTTTCGCCAACCCCACCTCGGGTATGGGCACGGATGACGCGGAGGAGAGAACACGCCCCCAGCGCCCCCCCACAGCGCCCAAATCGAACCCAGGACCTTCTAGCTGCGAGGCGCCAGCACTACCGACTGTGCCACCGTGCCCCTGAAAAATAGCAAATCTACAAGTTTCTTTTTTTGGTCTATATTAGATCTTAAAAGTCCTTAAATTGTCACTTCACTGTGAGTTTCCCCAGGTTGGACGTAGCACGTGGAATGAACACGTTATTCCAAGCAGTTCCTTTCCCCTCCATCAGGCTGGCCAGGGGGAGGAAGTATAGAGACCTGGATATTTGCATGTTTTTTTTTAGGGTATACCTACCCTAGGGGACACGGGGAGAACATGCGTTTGCATAGAAAGGCCCTTTCGCCAACCCCACCTATAGGGTATGGGGCGGGCACTGATGACACGGAGGACAGGAACCCAGGAACCTTCTAGCTGTGAGGTGACAACACTAGCGACTGTGCCACTGTGCCCACCTTGTGTTTTTTGTGTGCTGGTGTTTCTTTTCTGTTTTGTTGTTCCATTTTCTTTTCGTCATGGCTGCCAGTTCCCACCTGATGTTGTGCGGGAGTCCAGACTGCTTCAGGCAGTAGCGAATGGCCGCTAGCTTGCATAACGTCTTCAGACTAGGACTCAAGTCTAAGACAAAAAGGGCATCAGAGGTGCTCTGAGTCACTGTGTCGCTTCCTCCAAAGAAGAAGACACGATCTCCCACCATGCAACAGCGCATGTTATAAATCGTCGGACACGGCCCTTTCCCCTTGGGCTCGACGTTCTTCCAGGAGAAGCTCTGTGGACTGAATTTCCACACAAATGTCTCATGGAGACCTTGTCCGTTTACACCACCAAATATGTACAGCTCCCCATTGTAGGCAAAGGCTGAATGACGCCAGCGTCCATCTGGAAGAGGCTGTGCGGAAGGCGTGCTCAGCCATTCGTTGGACTCTGTGTCAAACACTGTGAGGCTCCCATAGCCTCCGAATACAAATATATTTGTCCCGATGACGGTTGCGGAGCAACCTGATGGATTACGTGGCGGGGTGCCTCTGGTGTTAATCAAAGACCAGACAAGTGTGGCGGTGTCCAACTTGTACATGTAATCAGACATCCACCCACCAAAAATCACATCTGACCGGATTCGTCCTGAATGGACATACATGACCGTCCCCAACGCCCAGGCTGAGTGGTCCCTCCACCCCTCTGGAACAGTCCCAGAAACCTGTGGTTTAAACCATCTGTGGGTGTCCACGTCAAATGCATAAAGCACGTTGCAATAGGCATCTGTATCGCTCGTATCTCCTCCCCAAAGGTAGACGGCATCTCCTATAAGCACAGCTGTGTGGCCCGCGCGCATGGACGGAACCTCAAGGTGAGCTTCTCCTCTTCCAGGTGTCACCGCAGGGGTCAACTCCCTCCAGCATAAAGACGCTGTGTCGAAGACATGCACTTCAATCTGATCCCCGTTGGTCCTGTCAAGGTTCCCTCCAAAGTAGTACAGCTCGTGTCTCACCGCTACAGCGGCACGATCATATTCCATCTCTGGTGGTGATCCTTTCTGGTGCAACGTCCAGGAAAGCATGTTGTAACAGAACAGTTAATGGTGAATTGAAGTAAGGCTAAATCAACCCGTCGGTTTCCCGCTCTGTAGAAGAATGAAGGGCTAAAGAAAAGAGCCAAAGGAGTGTGCTTCTAGAGTCTTTAGAATATTGGTTGAGAGAGCCTTGAAGATAATAACAGTCATGAAGAGTTTATGTGGTGAAGGGTTGGGTCTTGGAGAACAGAATCTCTTTGAGGCTGTGCGGTGCTTTTTATGCTGCTGGACAGAGTGACGATGTCATCTCGTTGAGCTACGGCGTATATCCATATATGGCCTCCCAGCAGGTCAGCCATGCCCAAATATGGGGTCCCCTCGTGTCAGAGTTAGGATGCATCAGGCAGTGCCTTATATGGAATTCTAAGTTAGTTGCAACCGATGACATTTAAAAATGTATGATCCAGAAGCGCCAGTCTGATTGATGTGCCCATATATGGGGATCCGGTTGTCCAGGAACGCAGATCCCTTTATATGACCCGTGACATAATACTATAATAATAATAATATAATAATAATAATAATATAATAATACTATAATTAACCAAATGTCTGAATGTCTGAATGTGTGTCTGAGTGTCACTGTCACTGCCGTAGCTCCTCACTGCCTGCACCAATCACTCCCACTTTTCACACAGGCATTGACCATAATAATATGGAGGGTGTAACATAGCCATTTTTTAGCCGCTTTCACACATTAATGATTAATAATGAAGTTAATAGTGAAGTAAAAATGCGAAAACGCACCCAGGGCGCAGTACCCCCTGCGGCCACAAGACGGCAAGTATTTCACAACGGGTAAGGGCAGGTAATTATAACCGATGACAATAATTACTATTTTATGCTCAAATATGAGCATAAAACGGGTTGGTTGTCACATTGCTTACAGCCAAACTAGAGGGCGCTGTTTCACCACGTTGATATCAGTAAACTTTTTTTGGAAGACACCAAACACATTGAGGTTGAGGAGAGATTTTCTCCTGGCCTCCTCAATGTAACAGCTTCTCGTAACATTACAAACAACCAAAGGAATGAAAGAGTTGCAACTATAGTACCTCCCAAAGCAGAGTTAATTCACACGTTTGTTAAGGTTATTTATTTGTGTTGTTGTCATTAAACAGAACAGAAACATATTGGAGTCACATCTGTGAGCTTGTAGATCAACTAGGGGAGACATCTAGGGCGCGTTCGGAAATAGCGTGCCGAGCGCACTGTGCAATGCCAAGTAACAGGCAAGTGCGCTCCGGTGCGGTATTTACGAACGCGCCCCAAATGTTTCTTTTGGGTCTGCTATAGATGTAAAAAAAAAAATCACACCCGTGTGAACTGAGCGGTGCAACTATACTTTCATTGTGTTAGATACTGTACTGAACGGTACAGTTGTATTGTTAGTTGTATTGTTATATATAGTGCTCAGTGTGAATGGGCCTGTAGGCTGCTCAACAGTGCCACTTTAGGTCACCCAGTGGTATTGCAGCTGTTCATTCCCCAAACAGACAGACATTGGGACACAGGGCCAGTCATTGGAGCGGTGTGAACCGCTCAAAAAGGAGTAGACCTAGTATAGTAGCCCTGTGGGGCGCCGGTCACTAAGTTTAAAAAGGATTTTTGAGTGGTGCAGCCACTCCAAGGAACAGCAATATCACTATGGGACTATGTGACAACAACAATGTCACTATGTGACTATGTGACTATGTGAATATGGGACTATGTTACTATGTTACTATGTTACTATGTTACTATGTTACTATGTTACTATGTTACTATGTTACTATGTTACAATGTATAGAGTACCAGTTGGGGCAAAAGTGGCACTGTTGTGCCAGAAACAGAGTGAGAGAGATAGTGTTGCACTGTTGCCTGCTAATGAGAGAGAGAGAGAGAGAGAGAGAGAGAGAGAGAGAGAGAGAGAGAGAGAGAGAGAGAGAGAGAGAGAGAGGCAGGGGAGAGGGGAGTTGCACCACTCAGTTCACACGGGTGTGATTTTTTTTACTAATTTGGGTCCCAGGGAGACATCACATTTCTCTTTTGGGTCACTGAATACAATGTTTTTGTCAGGAACCTTTTCAGGATGCGACCTCCCCAAAATAACCGTATTTGAACTGGTGACCCCCCCACCCTGAAAAACACTTGGAGTTGAAGTTGAGAATGGAGGCATTATATTTAGTTTGACTCAGTTCCACAGATAAATATTGTGAAAATAGTAAATATTTTATATTCTTTATTTTATTTTTTTTAAATATTTTTTATCCCAAGCGTTTGCAACCAGACCAGAACTACTGCATTGTTTTGTGAGGGTACCTATACCTATAGGGAACACAGGGAGAACATGCAAACTCCACACAGAAAGGCCCTTTCGCCAACCCCGTCTCGGGTATGAGCACGGATGACTCAGAGGATAGAACACGCCCCCAGCGCCCCCACAACGCCCGAATCGAACCCAGGACCTTCTAGCTGTGAGGCGCCAGCACTACCGACTGTGCCACCGTGCCCCTGAAAAATAGCAAATCTACAAGCTTCTTTTTTTGGTCTATATTAGGTCTTAAAAGTCCTTAAATTGTCACTGTCATCTGACATGGGTGAGTTTCCCCAGGTTGGACGGTAGCGCGTGGAATGAACACGTTATTCCAAGCAGTTCCTTTCCCCTCCATCAGGCGCCCCGGCTGGCCAGGGGGAGGAAGTATAGAGACCTGGATATTTTCATGTTTTTTTGTGAGGGTATACCTACCCTAGGGGACACGGGGAGAACATGCAAACTCATAGAAAGGCCCTTTCGCCAACCCCACCTATAGGGTATGGGGCGGGCACTGATGACACGGAGGACAGGAACCCAGGAACCTTCTAGCTGTGAGGATACAACACTAGCGACTGTGCCACTGTGCCCACCTTGTGTTTTTTTGTGCTGATGTTTATTTTCTGTTTTGTTGTTCATTTTTGATGTTTCTTTTCTGTTTTGTTGTTCCATTTTCTTTTAGTCATGACCAGGGGCGGAGCTACCGGGGGGGGGGGGGGTCTCACCCCGGCCCGGACCTCCTGGGGGCCCGGGCTGTCAGATGATCGATGGACAATTTTTTTCACAGTCACTCACGACAGACCATAACTCTAAAACTCCTCTTTCATACTGCTCAATTCCAGCAAGTGTTTGCTTAAAAGTATCATTTTTTTGTTGTGGGTGTTGGGGTGTTGGGAGTCAGGTTCGGCGAGGCCCGGTCGTGCGGTCCACCCCCCGGCCCGGCCCAAAGTAGTTCCGCCAGTGGTCATGGCTGCCAGTTCCCACCTGATGTTGTGCGGGAGTCCAGACTGCTTCAGGCAGTAGTGAATGGCCGCTAGCTTGCATAACGTCTTCAGACTAGGACTCAGGTCTAAGACAAAAAGGGCATCAGAGGTGCTCAGAGTCGCTGTGTCGCTTCCTCCAAAGAGGAAGACACGATCTCCCACCATGCAACAGCACATCGCAGCAGAAATCGTCGGACACGGCCCTTTCCCCTTGGGCTCGACCTTCTTCCAGGAGAAGCTCTGTGGACTAAATTTACACACAAATGTTTCATGGAGACCTTGTCCGTTTACACCACCAAATATGTACAGCTCCCCATTGTAGGCAAAGGCTGAATGACACCAGCGTACATCTGGAAGAGGCTGTGCAGAAGGCGTTCTCAGCCATTCGTTGGACTCTGTGTCAAACACTGTGATGGTGTTGCTGCCATAGCTCCCATAGCCTCCGAATACAAATATCTTTGTCCCGATGACGGTTGCGGAGCAACCTGATGGATTACGTGGCGGGGTGCCTCTGGTGTTAATCAAAGACCAGACAAGTGTGGCGGTGTCCAACTTGTACATGTCATCAGTCCACCCACCAAAATCTGATCGGATTCGTCCTGAATGGACATACATGACCGTCCCCAACACCCAGGCTGAGTGGTTCCTCCTCCCCTCTGGAACAGTCCCAGAAACCTGTGGTTTAAACCATCTGTGGGTGTCCACGTCAAATGCATAAAGCACGTTGCAATAGGCATCTGTATCGCTCGTATCTCCTCCCCAAAGGTAGACGGCATCTCCTATAAGCACAGCTGTGTGGCCCGCGCGCATGGACGGAACCTCAAGGTGAGCTTCTCCTCTTCCAGGTGTCACCGCAGGGGTCAACTCCCTCCAGCGTAAAGACACTGTGTTGAAGGCATGCACTTCAATCTGATCCTCGTTGTTCCTGTCAAGTTTCCCTCCAAAGTAGTACAGCTCGTGTCTCACCGATACAGCGGCACGATCATGTTCGGTCTCTGGTGGTGATCCTTTCTGATGCAACGTCCAGGAAAGCATGTTGTAACAGAACAGTTAATGGTGAATTGAAGTAAGGCTAAATCAACCCGTCGGTTTCCCGCTCTGTAGAAGAATGAAGGGCTAAAGAAAAGAGACAAAGGAGTGTGCATTGGTTGGGAGAGCCTTGAAGATAATAACAGTCATGAAGAGTTTATGTGGTGAAGGGTTGGGTCTTGGAGAACAGAATCTCTTTGAGGCTGTGCGGTGCTTTTTATGCTGCTGGACAGAGTGACGATGTCATCCCGTTGAGCTACGGCGTATATCCATATATGGCCTCCCAGCAGGTCAGCCATGCCCAAATATGGGGTCCCCTCGTGTCAGAGTTAAGATGCATCAGGAAGTGCCTTATATGGAATTCTAAGTTAGTTGCAACCGATGACCCGAGGGATATTTAAAAATGTCTGGTCTAGAAGCGCCAGTCTGATTGATGTGGGGATCCGGTTGTCCAGGAACGCAGATCCCTTTATATGACCCATGACTATAATATTATATTATTAATTATTATTATTATTATTAATACTATAATTAACCAAATGTCTGAATGTCTTAATGTGTGTCTGAGTGTCACTGTCACTGCCGTAGCTCCTCACTGCCTGCACCAATCACTCCCACTTTTCACACAGGCATTGACCATAATAATATGGAGGGCATAACAAAGCCCTTTTTTCGCTTTCACACATTAACGAATAATAATGAATTTATTAGTGAATAAAAAATGCGAAAACGCACCCAGGGCGCAGTACCCCCCGCGGCCACAAGTATTTCACAACGGGTAAGGGCTAGTAATTATAACCGATGACGATAATTAATATTTTATGCTCAAATATGAGCATAAAACGGGTTAAATATGAGCATAAAACGGGTTGGTTGTCACAGTGCTTACAGCCAAACTAGAGGGCGCTGTTTCACCACGTTGATATCAGTAATAAAAAAAAATTAAGACACCAAACACATTGAGGTCGAGGAGACATGTTCTCCTCGCCTCGATGTAACAGCTTCTTGTAACATTACAAACAACCAAAGGAATGAAAGAGTTGCAACTATATACTAGTGCCTCCCAAGCAGAGTTAATTCACACGTTGTTGTCATTAAACAGAACAGAAACATATTAGAGTCACATCTGTGAGCTTGTAGATCAACTAGGGGAGACATCTAAGGGCGCAACTATAGTTGTATTAGTTAGATAGTTACTGTACTGTACTGTACTGTACTGTACTGTACTGTACTGTACTGTACTGTTGTATTGTTAGTTTTATTGTTATAGTTATGGTGCTCAGTGTGAATGGGCCTGTAGGCTGCTCAACAGTGCCACTTTAGGTCACCCAGTGGTATTGCAGCTGTTCATTCCCCAAACAGACAGACATTGGGACACAGGGCCAGTCATTGGAGCGGTGTGAACCGCTCAAAAAGGAGTAGACCTAGTATAGTAGCCCTGTGGGGCGCCGGTCACTAAGTTTAAAAAGGGTTTTTGAGTGGTGCAGCCACTCCAAGGAACAGCAATGTCCGTCCATGTGTCATTATGTATGTTTAGGGTACAAACGGGTGCCAGAGTGGTGCTGTTGAGCTAGAAACGGGGAGAGAGAGAGAGAGAGAGAGAGAGAGAGAGAGAGAGAGAGAGAGGGATGGAGGGAGGGAGAGAGAATAGTTTGTGAGAACATTGTGTGAGAGAGAGTGTGTTGTCCCAGTTCAGTTGTCTGCTAATTCCCCCACACGGTAATCATTTCTCGACCGTTTCTGACCCGGGGCAGCTCGTTGGAACCGGGCCATCACCCCTGCGGGCGTGTTCCTGTGCATGTCTGGAAGTTCCGGGGACCCCTTCCCCCCCCCCCCTAAACGGAGTTGCACCACTCAGTTGAGTTCACACGGGTGTGATTTTAAGTGGGGAACCGTGAGATATCACGTTTTGTGATGAGCTGTTAAGTCTGTGTGTAGTTCCTGTGTTGCTAAGCGACCCGGGGGCCATTATAACAAATAGCATACGAACTGTACGTCTCTCTGTCAATCTGGTATGTTAATTAGAAACAGCGGTTTGAGTGCAGATGTTCTGCACAACCTCGTGTAACCCTGAGAACAGATCACACATGCTGTATAGGCCAGGGGTTCTCAACCCGTGGGTCGCGACCCCTCGGGGGGTCGCCAAATTATTTTAGGGGGTCAAAAATATATATATATATATTTTCACGATTTTTCAAAAATAGCAGACCTACAAGCTCATAGCGCGCCACTCGGTGGCGCGCTATGAGCTTGTAGATCTGCTATTTTTCAATAGCTAAATTATAACAATGCTTAAAACACCAAAAGGGGTTCCCGCCCAAAATGGTTTAAGGTTATTGTAGCAGTAGCACCGCGGGGCGGGGGTCCCGAGACATTGCCAAAGCCTTTCCGGGGGTCCCCGGCCAAAAACGTTGAGAACCCCTGGTATAGGCTAACTGTGACTACACACACACCACCACAGCCCATTTTGGTGGAGTTTTAGTAACTAAGTGATTTGAAAGTTGAAAGTCAAACATAAAGTTCAATGTAACGGAATGGGAGTTAAACCTGAGGCAAAGCACTATATAGCTGATATACATGTATATATATTTAGACCTGAGGATGATTCTAAAAAAACATACTTCTAAATCCTGACAGTTTTCTGAAAAACCTATATGTTTCTATGTCAGTGGTGGTCAACGTTTGAAAAATAGCAGATCTACAAGCTCGTAGCGCGGCACCCGGTGCCGCGCTACGAGCTTGTAGATCTGCTATTTTTATATAGTATACTGTAAGAAATCTGAAATGACTTATTTCAGATTGGCTCATTCATTTTCACGGACATGTTTGCAGAGGTAAAATCCACATGCAAGTCGTTTCATTTAAAGATATCAGTATTACAGAAGTGATATTGTCTCAGAATTATACTCAAGTCAGATTCCTTTTGTTCCATCGCAACAGTTCTAGCAAGATCTTTGACATTGCTCGTTTTTTTTAAGCCAGTGGCAGTGAGTCGTTATCAAGTACACAATTGGCAATTGGGCACCCATATTTCATATTCCGTTTGAATAACATTCCATTTAGTTTTAGTCATATTTAAGTCCATGTCAAAAGTTGTAGTTTTAGTCTAGCTTTGGTCGACTACATTGTTATGATATTAGCCCATGCACAGTACATCTTAGTCTATGTACTTGAACTTGAGATACAGTGTACTTGATATGTATTGTGTACTGCCGGTACTGTAGCATGCTTTATAGATAGGCTACGAGAGCCATCTCGGCGGCAGCAAGGTCAGCCTTGCTGCAGTAGGCACGTTCTTCTGTCTCATATCTTATTGTCACGTCATTATGATCCAGCACTATATATGTTTCCTGTTTGTGTAATAAACTTTGTGAACCTTTAGCGTGATACTGTCTCGTGTTGCGTTATTGTTCTCCCGGGCCCGCCGCCGCAGTCGCCGTACCAAAGGAATACTTCAACCGGATTATCACACACCACCCAGCCTGCACACACTACCTGTCTGTCAGAACCAGACGAGGGTCCAGTACTTAGATTACAACATACATATCATGAGATTTTAGTCGACTAAATATGCAGTTGATTTTGTCGACTTAGATGGCTGATTTTACACTTGGTTGCATGCTGAAAATAGACGATCTACTTCTGCTATTTTCAGAGCGCAACCGAACATATAATGACTTGTCTTTTAGTTCTACTGGATCTCTTCTCCACTAGTTGCTCCCTGACATTTTGGTCTAGTTTTAATTTGTCGACGAAATAATTGTCAATATATTTACACTGCAGATTTAGATTATTAATACAAAACATTGGTTTTAAACAATATGATATCGAGACAAAAGATTATAATCTGTACAGGGTGCCAGGTCTGTCTAAATAACATTTAAACCTTTGCATTATGATGCATGCACACGCACACACGCACGCACGCACGCACGCACGCACGCACGCACGCACGCACGCACGCACGCACAGCTGTATTAGAGTGTGGTGTTCTATTTTAAGGCTTTGCTAAAAGGCTGTTGGAGCCAGCCGCAAGCCGCTGCAGGCTGACTGGGGGACACAGAGGACACGTCTTTGTCTCTTTGACAAAGTGCTTATTTGTTACAATGAATGAATGAATGACTGACTGCTGACCAGAATGAGTCTATATCTATCTATGGCCCTCTGAGAAGATGCTGCCTTATGCTGACAGAGAGAGGGGGGGGGGAAGGGGGGGAGAGAGAGAGAGAGAGAGAGAGAGAGAGAGAAGGGGACTTACAGAGGATGAGTGTTGTTATATGGACACATAACGCAGTATTTCTTATCCACTTACAATGTTCTTGTCAGAGAGAATACGTTTAGTTAACAGACTGTAACATCTCATCTTTGATCTCGGCAGCACCAAAAGCCACATACAAGAGAGAGAGAGAGAGAGAGAGAGAGAGAGAGAGAGAGAGAGAGAGAGAGAGAGAGAGAGAGAGAGAGAGAGAGAGAGAGAGAGAGAGAGAGAGAGAAGGGGACTTACAGAGGATGAGTGTTGTTATATGGACAGTTTTGGACACATAACGCAGTATTTCGTATCCACTTACAATGTTCTTGTCAGAGAGAATACGTTTAGTTAACAGACTGTAACATCTTCATCTTTGATCTCGGCAGCACCAAAAGCCACATACTGTACAGTACAGCGGCCAGAGAACACTCAACTGGAAAAACGGGGTCATGGTTTGCATTTCTTATTCATGATGACTCCCTCTGCTTCCGTTGTATGCAAAGTAGAAACACTATACAGATATGCTGTGCACAGCAAATTATCCCATTTAGACCTGAGGACGATTCTACAAATGTCGTTGTATAGAATCATCCTCAGTTTTTTCTGAAAAACCCTATGTTTCCATGTCAGTCGTTCTCAAACACTTTCATGTCAAGGACCCCCAAAAAATATATGTAATTGGCCGCCGACCCCCATTTGTTGTTCCATATGGACCCTCCCAGAAGGAAATATTTGAGTTAAAAATGTTCGCAATATACTGTATATGCAAAGATTTGCGCAACATTTTTCAAAAATAGCAGACCTACAAGCTCTCGGCTCTCGGTGCCGCGCCACGAGCTTGTAGATCTGCTATTTTTTCAATTGCTAAAGCATGACATAATGCTATAAACACCAAAAGGGGTTCACCGTGCTGAATGGGTTAGAGACTTAATGTGTTTCCGTTCAGACCGCACATTCCGTTATAGGCAATTAACTGTCCCTGTCTGTGAGAGAATAACGATGAGGATTATTATCAGATAAATGTGAAGCCCACTGTCAGCGTATAGGGTCACGCTGAGGCCAACTATCACACTGTTACTGCAGGATTAGAACGCCATTATCCTTCCAGTCCATATATGGGTCTTCAACAAGACAGTAAGGGCTCCATTTTCGTCACCGCTATGAACCCCTTATCCCTAAACTTCTTTACCTTTTTTTTTTTTTTTACTATTTTGCAAAACAAATAGTTAAAAAAATAGTAATAGTTATAGTAGTTATAGTAGTTATAATACTATAACTATTACTATAGTTATAGTATTATAGTAATAATAGTAAAAAAAAAAAGACTTGGGGCTCCATTTTCGTCACCGCTATGAACCCCTTATCCCTAAACTTCTTTACCTTTTCTTTTTTTTACTATTTTGCAAAAAGAATAGTTAAAAAAATAGTAATAGTTATAGTAGTTATAGTAGTTATAATACTATAACTATTACTATAGTTATAGTATTATAGTAATAATAATAGTAAAAAAAAGACTTGGGGCTTCATTTTCGTCACCGCTAAACCCCTTATCCCTAAACGTCTTTGCCTCTTTTTTTTCTTTTTTCTTTTTACTATTTTGCAAAAGATTTTTGAATAGTTAAAATGGCCGGTCTACAAGCTCACAACGTGTCAATGTAAGATTGGCTAGTTGAACTATTCAAAAATGTTTTTCAAAATAGTAAAACAAAAAGGGAAAGAAGTTTAGGGATAAGGGGTTTAGCTGTGACAAAAAAATGTCGTAGTGACTATGTAAAAAAACTTCATTTTATACTGTATATGACCAACATTTCGGCCGAAAATTTCACAGCTGCAAGAAACTGCAGTCACTCAATGTTAATAGTATTTGTAGTAGATAACAAACAGTATAGCACAATTTGAAATTTGCACCCTAAAATATATTAAAAAAAAAAAAACATATTACACAAAAAACCCCAGGAAAGTGTTTATTGTGTCATAAACATCATTAAAATAAGCTCTGGTTGGATCCTTTGACATTAATCCAATATATAGGCCTATACAAGAACAACATTGGCCTTTTCATCTCTACTGTGTCCACAATAAAAAATGTGTCGGCAGCTACGAGCGTGCGGCTATACTCTTATTATTATTATTATTAGTGTTTTATTTATACCGCTGGCTGGCTGGCACCTCACATTAGGACGGGTGTGTGCTGGGCGCGCACCTTTTGATGGTAACCGCGGTTGTACTGTAGGCCTACCACCACCAATAATTATACCCATTTTGACCTGAGATCAGATTAAAAAAATGTCTTCTAAATCCTGACAGTTTTCTGAAAAAGCTATGTTTCTATGTCAGTCGTTCTTCGATTTTTCAAAAATAGCAGACCTACAAGCTCGTAGCGCGCCACTCGGTGGCGCGCTATGAGCTTGTAGATCTGCTATTTTTCAATAGCTAAATTATAACATAATGTTTAAAACACCAAAAGGGGTTCCCGCCCAAAATGGGTTTAACAATGCTAAGAGAGCAACAACAATGTATGGCACATGAACCCCCTCCCCTCACCCCCCCCCGGCCCGCATGTTGCAGCCTTCGGCTTGGTATGCTTGACATCATTTGGCCCTCCGGGGGGGGGGGGGGGGGGGGGGGGGGGAAGCTAATTGGAGAAGCCTGATGTAAAGAAATATATACCATCTATATGCTTTACGCATTACTGCCCGTGTTCCACTTGACCTAGTTCCGACCCCCCCATGCACACTTCCTTTGGTCATTAAAGGGCCACTTCACCCCTTTTGCAATCATATTTGAATGATGGTTGGGGAGACAAGAAACACTTTCCTGGGGTTTTTACGTGGGTAATATTTTTGTTTTTAGATATTTCAGTATTTCAAGGTGTCCATGCATGGGCTCCATGATGTCATGGACACTGCAGGGCTGGCACTTCCTTCCTGGACTACAATTCCCATAATGCTTTGGTGCACTGCTCCTCCTTGTGGATAGGGGGAGGGGCCGTCTTACTAGAGACAACATGTAGTCCAGGAAGGAAGTGAGCCCAGTGTCCATGACATCATGGACACTTTGAAATACTAAAATATCTAAAATAAAAACACACATATTACCCACATAAAAACCCCAGGAAGGTGTTTCTTGTCTCCCAAACATCATTAAAATAAGATCTGGTTGCAAAAGGGGTTATAAGGGTTCGTGTTTTTTTTTTTTTTATATATATATTATTGAGCCGTCCAAAAACGATGGCGAAAACCCTTTTCGCAGTATCGTTTCCAAAAAGTAAAGGTATCAGAACCAAGCTACAGATGATAAACCATAGGATAGGCACGTAACATTTTTAGATAGGGCTGAAACAACCACTTATACAAAGCTTATGAAGTCAGCCAGTATACCATGTTTTGCCAATGCAATCCTACGGAAGCAGTACTGTGCAAAGTGCGCATGCGGACAGGGGTTGACTGGACTACATTTGTATTAACGCCTGATAGTCAGTGGCGTGCACAGATAGACACTAGGGGGTGCTAAAGCACCCCCTGCCCTTTTGGCAATGTGCCCTTTTGGAAAAAAATAGCAGACCTACAAGCTCGTAGCGCGCCACTCGAGCTTGTAGATCTGCTATTTTTCAATAGCTAAAGCATAACATAATGCTAACACCAAAAGGGGTTCCCGCCCAAAATGGGTTAAGGCAACCGGCCGGTTCCACGCGCTGCACAAGGTGCCCTTCTTTAACTTGAGCACCTGCCCCTCTAAATGTCTGTGCACGCCACTGCTGATAGTACTGTGTGCTTTACGAGCATGACACCATATGCACTGGCACTGTGTGTATAGGCTACCTGGACCCAGTGTTGTTTTTGGCAGCAAATGTCTATTTTAGTTTTAGTCATAGTCTCTTGAATAGTTTGTAGATCGGCTATTTTCAGCATGCAACCAAGTGTAAAATGACTTATACTGGATCTCTAGTCCCTTCCTAACATTTTGCCTTCCTATATTTAGTCATAGTTTTAGTCACCATATAGCTTAGTTTTCATTTAGTTTCCATGTAAGGTAGTCGACGAACATTTTTCGTCATAGTTTTTAGTCGACGAAAACAACACTGCTGCAGGACCACAACATGGCTGCGTTCCAGGGGGGGGGGGGGGGGGGGGGGGGCTGCATGCAGTAACTCTGAGGACCCTATAGGGGGCGACAGACCTACCTGGACGGGCTGCTGCATGCAGTAACTCTGAGGACCCCATAGGGGGCGACAGACCTACCTGGACGGGCTGCTGCATGCAGTAACTCTGAGGACCCTCCTATTCTCCATATGCAGACCGCGGCCATCTTACCATATAAGTTAAGTTAAAAATAGCAGATCTACAAGCTCATAGCGTGACAATATTTATTTCAGAAAACTGGAGGATTTAGAAGGATTTTTTTTTAATGTTGAGGTCAGGCCTAAATGGGTCAAATAATAAGGGACAATATCGGTGGCACCCAACTGTACACCAAATCTCTGAAGAGAACATAAATAAACCATGCAGGACAAAAGGAAACGCTGAAACTTGTCTTGCCACTTGAATACAGTTGGGTGCCACCGATATTGTCCCATTTAGGCCTGACCTCAAAATTTAAAAAAATCCTTCTAAATCCTCCAGTTTTCTGAAATAAATATTTTCACGATTTTTCAAAAATAGCAGACCTACAAGCTCGTAGCGCGCCACTCGGTGGCACGCTATAGGGCTGCATGCAGTAACTCTGAGGACCCTATAGGGGGCGACAGACCTACCTGGACGGGCTGCTGCATGCAGTAACTCTGAGGACCCCATAGGGGGCGACAGACCTACCTGGACGGGCTGCTGCATGCAGTAACTCTGAGGACCCTATAGGGGGCGACAGACCTACCTGGACGGGGGGCTGCATGCAGTAACTCTGAGGACCCTCCTATTCTCCATATGCAGACCGCGGCCATCTTACCATGTAAGTTAATGGCAAGGTGCTACCTAGGTGCAACTTCCAATGGCAGCCCGTTCATCCAAACAGAAAAGTCCTATCTGATTGTATTAAACAACGTCAAACTCACCAACATTGCAGCCGTACGGAAAGCTTGAATTATTCTCTTTCTATCCTCAAAGTGTTTGTTTCATAAAAATCCATGTTATTCGCTACTTTGTGTCCTTGCATGGTGATTATTTTTCTAAGTGCTGGAGTTTGGAAGTGCTCGTTATAGATATCACTCAACTGCCCTGCTGTGTACCACCTGTTTTGAATTAGCACATAATGCAAGAGGCAGCAGGACATTGCTTTACTGAAAACGAGTGCTTCCAAACTCTGATGGAAACATGGCCGCATGGTCTGCAAATAGGGGGCGACAGACCTACCTGGACGGGCTGCGTTCCGGGCTGCTGCAGCAGCTTGACGGGCCGGCCCCCGGCCCCCGCCCCCACTGCCGGCGCCTTATTGTGGCCCCGGCCGTTGTGCCAGGTGAGGTTGCCCCCTGCTGTGCGTTGTTGGCGCTGCGGTGACGACGACGGCGACGACGTCAGCTGCTGTTTGAAGTGGTCGGGCAGAGCGCGGTACTCCACCGCCGGCCGGCAGAAACTGAAGCTGGACGCAGCTGACCGGGGGAGAAGAGAAAGGAGTAAGTAAGTAAGTACATTTTATTTATGATTAAGCACTTTTCAAAACAAAGTTACACAGTGCTGTACAGTGGTGAACAACAAGGTAATAAAAAAAAAACAATCAAATAAAAAAACAGGATTAATAATACATATTTAACCCATTTAGGCCTGACGTCGAAATAAAAAAAATGTATTCTAAATCCTGACAGTTTTCTGAAATAGTTATACCTTATGTATCAGTGGTGCTCAATATTTCATGTCAAGGACCCCAAAAATTATATGTAATTGGCCTCCGACCCCCATCTGAAAATGTTGTTCCAGGGACGCCCCCCAGAAGCAAAGATTTGAGTTAAAAACGTTCGTTCTGAAAAAATATATATTCCAAATTTGCGCCACATTTTCACGACTTTTCAAAAATAGCAGACCTACAAGCTCGTAGCGCGCCACTCGGTGGCGCGCTATGAGCTTGTAGATCTGCTATTTTTCAATAGCTAAAGTATAACATCATGTTTAAAACAGCAAAAGGGGTTCGATCCGCCCAGAATGGGTTAAGGAAATGAATAAAACCGTGTATGTTTTAAACGATGCAATACTGCCTCATCAAAGTTGGTGTTGTGACTTTAGATGTTGTCATTATTTACTTGCATGAGAAGGAGAGAGGTGGTGGAGTTAGCTGTTTTAGCAGACAGTTTGAGGGTCCAATGGAGTTAAGAGGTTTTGTCCAATGCGGGGTTTTTTTACAAATTTTCATTGGTTCAACAATATTTTCGAAACAACACACAGACGTAAAGTGTGTTCAATATAGCATCGATTTATGGAAAAAACTATCTAAAACCTCAAAAAATGAGTCATGAGGTTTTCTCCGGACAGCAACGAATTATAATTTTGAATTATATGTTGCTGGGAAGCGGAGGCACCCTCTTGGTAGTGCCATATTATACTCCACCAACCATCTTCTTGGTCGTGCTAGCATTGAGCCAGAGGCGGTTCGTCTCGCTCCAGTGCACAACCTCCTCCTTAATCACGCGTGCTCAACAGTGTTGTCACCTGGGACGCAGCTGACCGCTGCAATGTCATCTGAACAATTCCGTACGGTGACAACTGACACGCGTGTCAGTTGTCACCTACGGAATTTTGTATGCGCCCGTGATGTTCACCAGCACCTCCGAACAGACAACCCTGCAGTCTCACATACTGCCTTGTCCATTTTTAGTCTTTATTTATTCCAATTTAGGGGGGTTCAACGTGGTAACATTTTGATAGCTTTCAGCCATGACTTAAGTTGAAGTGTTTTTCTCTTACAAATATGCTACATTTCTTTTTAAATAATTTTTATCCCACGATTTTGTAACCCATTGTTCACCCCTGTGTCAATTATCTAATGTGATCCTGGGCTCTACACACCCTCCGCCAACCTAGTCCCCATATATGGGGGACATGGGGAGAGCAACGGATGTGAACTCATGCTTCCTTCATGCCTGAGTGTCCAAGTTGCTCCTTTACACCTGACAGGGAGGAGTTTCCCTGGTTGGATGTAGCGCGTGGAAGGAACACGTTATTCCAACCAGTTCCTTTTCCATCCATCAGGCGCCCCGGCTGGCCAGGGGGAGGCAGTTTAGAGACCAGGATTACTGCATGTTTTTTGTGAGGGTATACCTATACCCTAAGGGACACGAGAAGAACATGCAAACTCCACAGAGAAAGGCCCTTTCGGCTTTTGCCAACCCCACCTCGGGTATGGGCACTGATGACGCAGAGGAGGAAACACGCCGCCAGCACACACAGCGTCCCGAGCGGGAATCGAACCCAGGACCTTCTAGCTGTGAGGCGACAGCACTACCAACTGTGCCACCGTGCCCCCAATATGCTACATTTCATGATCTAAATTCACATATGAGTAAACTAAGGCACCAATATATACTTGTTTCAGATCATGTTAGGCAGGCCTATGACATTTGAGAAAGATTTTGTGTTGCCAAAATCAATATAACACATTTTACAAGCAAACACAGCAGCACAAGATTTTCGGTTTGTGTTATACACTTTTATATACATTTCTGGCTTGTGACAAAATACTGCTGGGTATTATACAGAGAACGTTTAACCCAAAGTCCAGAAGGGTATTGTCTATGCAAAAATGTATTGAATGAGTAGTGCCCATGATGTGGGAAGGAAATTCATTTTCTAGGCACTTTTTCTTGAGTCGCAGCACGGCCTAGATAATGAGTGAAATACGTAAACCCTCCAGTCTCAGCAAAACGAACCTGAGTTACTTATTATATATATATATATATATTACAGCTGTATACGCCATTTACAATTTACATTTACATTTACCATTTACATTTAGGCATTCATTAGACGCTCTTAATCCAGAGCGATTTACAGTAAGCAGAACAACACATGGTGATACATCATATACATAAAAAAAATCACACCCGTGTGAACTGAGTGGTGCAACTCCCCTCTATTGGTTGCCTGTATCGTTCCAATTTGTATCGTTCCAATTTCTTCTCTGTATCGTTCCAATTTCTTCTCTGTATCGTTCCAATTTAGTTATCTGTATCGTTCCAATTTGTATCGTTCCAATTTCTTCTCTGTATCGTTCCAATTTGTATCGTTCCAATTTCTTCTCTGTATCGTTCCAATTTCAGTTCCTATTGTTTCTAACACGATCTCTCTCTCTCTGTTTCTGGCACAACAGCGCCACTTTTGGTGCTCATTGGTACTGGTCACACACATAGTCACACACATAGTTGAACACGGACATTGCTGTTCCTTGGAGTGGTTGCACCACTCAAAAATAGTCATCAAGAATCATAAGTAAGCTAAGGACCTGGACCGCTTGTTTCTGTATCTCTGAAGAGAACAAACATAAACCATGCAGGACAAAAGGAAACGCTGAAATGTATCTTGCCACTTTAATAAGCTTGAAGTGTTCCTAATCTAATCTACAGTGATCTGATCTTCTGTATGCAGATGATAGTGTGGAGCTGTTTACATAAAGTAATGTGGCAGCTGCTGAACATAATGCTGCTGTTGGTGCATAAAATATACATACGGAGATCACATGCACGTGTACTACATACCGATGTTCTCTTTCTGTTTCGCTCTTTTTGCACTCTCCTTTTTAGATTGTTTTTACAGTTTTATTATTATTATGATTATTGTTATTATTATCACCTATAATGCTGCATTGTCTGAAAGAAGCACCGGACAGAAATAAGTTTAACTCTTGTACCTGTACACAAGATGTAACAAACAATAAAGCACAACATTGAACCTTGAATCTCTTCACCAAATTTATACAAGCTCAAAACGCAGATTTGTTTGTGAGCTTGTAGATCTTATATTTTGGGCAAATTTCCCCCCCAAAATTAGGCATGCTGGGGTTCAAGTGTTTAAAGGTGCAGCATGTGATGTGTGTGTGTGTGTGTGTGTGTGTGTGTGTGTGTGTGTGTGTGTGTGTGTGTGTGTGTGTGTGTGTGCGTGCTAGGGCATTCACTTCTAGTCATTTTTACTAGTTGACTAGTTGCCTAGTTTACTAGTCGACTAGTCGACTAGTCGTTAAACCACCTTTTATGTTTAAAAAAAAAAAAAAAAAACGTTTTTTTTTGTTTTTTTTTTAAATAAATATTTGTACATTTAAAAACTGTGTACATTGGTGACTATAACTATAATCTACCTGATATATTTTCTTATCAACTAGTCGACTAGTTGCTTAATGCCCTAGTGCGTGCGTGTGTGCGTGCGTGCGTGCGTGCGTGTGTGCGTGCGTGCGTGCGTGCTAGTTAAGTGTAAAGCATGACAGGCATCCTGTCTTTCAGAGTTAAAGTTATTTAGGGTATTTACTTTCTGTAAACTGAGCCTCGACGAGGCTCTGCTCTAAGGTATTCCACCTGCGGAAACATGACACTCTGGGCCCTATTATGCGTGTCTTAAGTACCAGGTCTTATTACTTAACTTAAGACCTGGAGGCGTGATCAATGACATTTGGCTATTCTGAGTGGCCAAACAGCATTGACCACGCCTCCAGGTTTTAAGTTAAGTCATAAGACCTGATACTTAAGACACGCAAAATAGGGCCCTGTATATGCAGCCAGGAGCGTGTGTGTGTGTGTGTGTGTGTGTGTGTGTGTGCGTGCGTGCGTGCGTGCGTGCGTGCGTGCGTGCGTGCGTGCGTGCGTGCGTGCGTGCGTGCGTGCGTGCGTGAGCAGAAAATTGGAAATACTCCAGTAAAGTAAGAAATCACACTCATGTGAAGTGAGGGGCGCTCTTATCATCATACATACATCAGCCAATCAAATCATCACATTCCGTGCTGCAATAACACGCCTACACACAACGATGTGCATAGGGAGGGGGCTTGCGCCGCTCAAACATACCTCAACATTGTACTTATAGGCCCTGTTTAAACTGCAGTCACATCAAGTCAAATCTGATTCAAATCTGCTTTATTTTTCTCAAATCTGATCTTTTGGCCTACATATGTATGTATGTATGTATGTATGTATGTATGTATGTATGTATGTATGTATGTATGTATGTATGTATGTATGTATGTATGTATGTATGTATGTATGTATTAATTAGATCGACAGCAGTGGCGTGCACAGACATTTAGAGGGGCAGGTGCTCAAGTTAAAAAAGGGCACCTTGTGCAGCGTGTGGAACCGGCCGGTTCGATTTTGGGCGGGAACCCCTTTTGGTGTTAGCATTATGTTATGCTTTAGCTATTGAAAAATAGCAGATCTACAAGCTCATAGCGCGCCACCGAGTGGCGCGCTACGAGCTTGTAGGTCTGCTATTTTTGAAAAATCGTGAAAATGTGGCACAAATCTTTGAATATATATTATTTCAGAAGATTTTTTCTTTTTTTCGACGTCAGGCCTAAACAAGTCAGATTGATATGATAATGATATAGTACTTTATTGTCAGTTCACACTGAAATGTGTCTTGCGACCCAGCAGCCAAGTATGCTGAACACATATACACACATTTGACATAAACACACAGAACAAAGAACATTTACATTATACATGAAGACAAGAGCAATATCCACCGCCTAAAGATTACCCCGTGGCTACTATACAACTCCTGATTAACCCATTCTGGGCGGGAAGCCCTTTTGGTGTTTTAAACATTATGTTATAATTTAGCTATTGAAAAATAGCAGATCTACAAGCTCATAGCGGTGATAGCACGCCACCGAGTGGCGCGCTATGAGCTTGTAGGTCTGCTATTTTCGAAAAATCGTGAAAATGTGGCCCAAATACTTTTTAACAGACTAATATGTTGTTTCAGGGTCCCTGCATGAAATATTGAGAACCACTGATACAGAAAACATGAGGTTTTTCAGAAAAAAATAGTCAGGTAAAAATAGGTTTAAGCCTCAAAAGTCGACTGGTGTTGTAACAGGATTCTGTCAAGTGATTTCATACTTGATTCCAATCTGGATGTGGCACAGATCTGATGGATTAATCAGGCTACATTTGGCTGCCAGTGCAAATGGGGCCTTATTATAGTTAGGTTTACACCACTGGTCATTATGAGACAGTCTTCAGGCAGCCTGCTGCTTCTCAGCAGGTGGTCTGTGTGTGAACATTCACTAATAAACACACATACGCACGCATACCCAAACGTTCGCTCTGAAAGAATATATATTCAAAGATTTGTGCCGCATTTTTACGATTTTTCAAAAATAGCAGATCTACAAGCTCGTAGCGCGCCACTATTTCTCAATAGCTAAAGTATAACATAATGCTTAGTTAAAACACCAAAAGGTGTTCCCGCCCCTTAAGTACAAGTACCAATACGGCAATGTAGGTGAACAGGATGTGTGTGTGTGCTTGCGTGTGTTTGCGTGTGTTCCTGGAAATATAATGAGTCAAGTAAACCAGTGGTATACCGTGGTACAAAGTACTCGAGCAAATAAACTGTCAGAAATTGTGAAAATACTAGTCAATCTACAAGATCGGCAATTTCCATTCGAAGCGGGTGAATTTTCACTGTGGGTCCGCCACTCCCAGAGTCCCACCTTAGAAATGTGGTGGAGTCAAAAGTACAATGTTATGTATAGCCTATAGTTCACCCAAAACAGAGTATGTTTTGCACTCCGTCCGTCCGTCCGTGTGTCCGTGTGTCCGTCCGTCCGTCCGTCTGTGAACAGCTAATCTCCGGCATCGTTAACCCGGTCGATGCCAAATTTTGCACACACACTCCCTGGATGCCAACAATGAACCTCTGCCCCAAAATTTCCAGAACGGCCTGTTATAGCGCCACCAGGAGGCCGCTTTGTGCAAAACAAGTTTTTGGACAGTACACCTACAGATTTTGTCCAAACATCACGCAAATTGGTACATAGTCTCTCTAGAGCCATTCAACGAAACGGGTCTTTCAGATTTCTCAGACTCCATCCTGATTGGCTAAGATTGTCTTCCAAAGTTCGCAGGAGTGCTCAGTTTCAAACAAAATGCTGCAAATCATGAACACATCGTGTGATTTCCGTGAAATTGCGCACGCACATTCCCACTAGGCCGAGGAAGAAATGCCATGTGAACATTTTCAACTCAGCCTCATGGTGGCGCTATAACTGGCCGAAAAGTGTTTTTACCTCCAACTGCACGGATTTGTGGATAACTTTGTATGCCAACTCCCTAGAGGCCAAGGAAAAACCTTTGCCTGGAATTTTTTACATCTGCTCTTTATAGCGCCACCAGGAGGCCGACATATGTAAAACACATTTTCTTATATTACTCCTTCAGATGTTATCCAAATTTCACACAAATCGGTACACATGCTCTCCATAGTCATGTGATCAAGACGGGTTTGTTTGATTTCTCATAATCCACCTTCATTGCCTACGATTGGCTTCTAAACTTTTCAGGAGTAGCCCGCATTGTACCCGTTTTGTACAAATCGCCACAACTACTCAACGCAGCGTCCGATTGCGGTGAAACTGTGCATGCATATTCCCACTGGGCTGAGGAAGAAATGCCAGTTTTCAAATCAGCCTCATGGTGGCGCTACAACAGGCAAAGCCGTGTCTCAACACACACACACACACACACACACACACACACACACACACACACACACACACACACACACACACACACACACACACACACACACACACACACACACTCCTGGTGGAGACCTGTGCCCAGAAGGGCACTTTTTCTAGTTTTGTATCAATTACACAGCCTTAAGAGTCCGTGGGCAATTACATATATTTTTGGGGGTCCTTGACATGAAAATGTTTGAGAACGACTGACATAGAAACATGGGTTTTTCAGAAAACTGTCAAGATTTAGAAGACATTTGTAGAATCGTCCTTAGGTCGAAATGGGTTAAGAATTCATGGAGAATACTTTTTGATGACCAGTATACGAGCCACCCTGTCAACAAATTATCGGCTTAGGAAACATCTCTGTGGATTCAATGCTTCATGAGGCGTGTATTTGAATATATAAGTCATGTTTTGGGTGGACTATACTTATTCAAGTACAATACTCAAGTCCGTGTTGTTTTTGCCGTCTTTGGAATGAAACTTAATTTAGTTTTAGTCACATTTTAGTCACCTGGAATGTGTTAGGGTTATTCTAGTTTTAGTCGACTGAATGTCAAAATGCATTTCAGTCGACTAAATCAACCGTAGATTTAGTCGACTGAAATGCATTTTGGCGGGCCTCGATGCCGTCGTAATGCTGTAATGTTTTTACACTTGCTGAAAATAGCCGATCTACAAGCTCACAAAGCGTCGCAGTGAGACGCTTTGTGAGCTTGTAGATTGGCTATTTTCAGCATGCAACCAAGTGTAAAATGAGTTATACTGGATCTCTTGTCCACTAGTCCCTTCCTAACATTTTAGTCTAGCTTTTATAATGTGACGAAATTGTCAGTATGTTTAGTAATAGTTTTAGTCGTCATAGCTTAGTTTTCATTTAGTTTTTGTCAGTGAAAAAAGGTAGTCGAACGAACATTTTCCGTCTTAGTTTTAGTCAACGAAGTCAACACTGAGTGAAAGTACTATAGTTATTAGTCACTGTCTATCTCTGGACTATACAGTAACTAAGTACGAGAAGCGGTGTTTAGGCGAAGCCCAGCCTATCGTCACATAGCTATAGGAACATAGCTATAGAAACAGAAACAAATACACACTTAGGTGACATTCACACCAGAAAGCTTTGCTGCGATTAAAACGAATCCTGCTGCGCATTGTCAGAAAGTGCACTTCGTTTGGCAGGTGTGAAGGCTCATTTGAATCCTAATGCGTATCAAAGAACCGCATTCTACTCCGAGCAAAAACGGGGGTTTCGCTTCGCTTCCAATCGCACTTGATTACGATTTGGTGCAGGTGTGAATGCAATCCGCAGTAAATAAAGGAAATGAAGCAAACAATGTGGCGGGTGAGGAGCTGAACACAGTTGGAGACGGCACGACACATGCACGTTATAGTGCATGTATAAGTAGCAGTATAATTTTATCACCATAGATTTCACTGTATAGTTTATGAATGGAACACATTGATAAAGGTCGGCAAATTGTCAAATTGTCCGCCCATTTGCATCGAGTCTACCGAAGTATTAGGTGGGAATGTCATGTGACCTTAGTTACGGGTCCATTTGGTTCCATTTTGTACACTCTCAGAGTTATGGGGGTGTCCTGATATGCATACTGACATTAGTTTAATTGAACTATGATTGCTTTCCTTATGCAGACTAGTTAACAATTTGAATGCTGGCCATTTTGAGCAGAGCTATTCCACCTGTGCTAAAGGTGATGCATTGAACGAAGGACCTTGTCTGAGGCCCACAGTAAATGTTCTCTTATAGCGAGAATCACACAGCATACCTCAAAAGAAAGCGTAACTTGTCCACTCTAATTAAAAAAAATAAAAACCTTTATGTAACACCTGCTTTTGTAGTAGCGTACTCTTCTCGAACAGAAAGCCTAATTAGAAGCGGTTTTATGTCAGACGCTGTGTGTCGTTCCAACTCGGAAAGCCGTGCTCGCGCTGTGAGTTCCCTCCGAGGTGGAACGACTGTTTTGAGTCGGTTAGTATTACTGCCAAACAACACAACACATTTGCCATGTTCTATCTGACCGGCGTTGATCATCATGATAAAGAAATAACCGCTCGCACAGGCGATACAATCCGTGCGTTTTTTGTTTGAATATGAAGAAAAAAGGAGAGAAATCTGACGGAGAGACACTGAAGTCACACTCGGATCAGATTACACACACAACCCCTCCGTTGAAAGTCACATGAGAGGAAAGAGCCCTCCCCTCCCTGAAACAAAGAGAACCAAGAAGACTGCAGCGACACGATTGGCTTGGTTATGAAGCCATTATTTTGCCCCGAGTTGCATAGGAGTCTCCGAGCAGCCTTTACGTGACAATACCATACAATACGGGGGCTGCCTCTCGTGCTGTTTTCAGGAAGGGAGGGGTGTCAGGCATTTTTTTCTTTTTTTTTGGGATCACGTGATCGGAGTGTTGTGCTATCATCCAATGCTAGTTGATAAAGTGCCCGGGTGTGTAGAAAGACGATTGAAAGTAATCAATAAAAACATGCGGTAAACGTAGAAATCCCTTTCGTGACGTGACGTGACGTTTGAGATTTGAACCACGTAGAAATCCTTCTCCCGCACGCAACTTGTTAACTATGCTGATTACTTTCCTTGTGTCAGGTGAGACTGTTTTTGCACAACCCATTTCGACCTCAGGACGATTCTTAAAAAATGGCTTCTAAATCCTGACAGTTTTCTGAAAAACCTTATGTTTCTATATCAATGGTGCTCAATATTTCATGTGAAGAACCCCAAAAATGGTATGTATTTGGCCGCCGACCCCCATCTGAAAATATGTTGTTCCAGGGACGCCCCCAGAAGCAAAGATTTGTGTTAAAAACGTTCACTCTGAAATAATATATATTCAAAGATTTGAGGCACATTTTCACAATTTTTCTAAAATAGCAGACCTACAAGCTTGTAGATCTGCTATTTTTCAACAGCTAAAGTATAACATAATACTTAAAACACCAAAAGGGGTTCCCGCCCAAAATGGGTTATGCAGACTATAGTTAACTATGCTGATTACTTTCCTTGTCTCAGGTGAGACAGTTTTTGCCCAATTTAGGCATAATGCTCTGTTGTTACACACCTGCAGTTTTATTTACTCGTATCTATTTATCCCTTTCCTGAAAACGACAATGGAACTTTTGTACGAAAGAAAGAAATGCCACCCAGTTCTTTACACCCGTATAGAGCTGCCTGTGACGGGACAATAAAAGTTCTTATCACAGGCAGTCTCCAAGCCTCGGGGACAGTTTTATGTCCAGTCTTGGACCTTTTTTTTATTGTCCCTCTGGCCTGTTCTTGGTTCCCTGTTTGCTTTTGGTTGTTTGGTCATGATGTGTGAATTGTTGTAATCATCCCAGGTGTCTATCCTCTCCCGTTTGTAATCATCCCCCTGATTTATGTTCTTTGTCAGTCCATAGTTCAACTGTTTCGTCCAGTGGTTTTCATATCAAGGTCCATTTATACAGTATCTATATGGCTGGTGGACCTTTGACAGTTTTCCTGTGTCAGCGTGCTGTTATACCCATACCAACATTAAGCCATTTAGGCCTGACGTCAAAATTTAAGACAGTTTTCTGAAAAACCTCATGTTTCTGTATCAGTGGTGCTCAATATTTCATGTCAAGGACCCCGAAAATTATATGTAATAGGCCTATGCCTCCGCCACCCTTCCCCCCCCCCCCCCCCCCCCCCCATCTGAAAATATGTTGTTCCAGGGATCTCCCCAGAAGCAAGGATTTGAGTTAAAATGTTCACTCTGTAATAATAATAATAATAATATATATTCAAAGATTTGAGGTACATTTTCATGATTCTTGTAGATCTGCTATTTTTAAATAGCTAAAGCATAACATAATGCTTAAAACACCAAAAAAGGGTTCCCGCCCCAAAATGGGTTAAGTATAATTATGATGTCGCCACAATCCCAACACAAATATTTAGGACAGATTGCGAGACGTTTAGTCTCAAAGTGGCACTCTGGAGGTTCGGCAAACAACATCTTCAAGACGCGAACATAAACACAAACCCATGTTTAAACCATTTTGACCTGAGATCATGTTTCTATGTCAGTCGTTCTTCGATTTTTCAAAAATAGCAGACCTACAAGCTCGTAGCGCGCCACTCGGTGGCGCGCTATGAGCTTGTAGATCTGCTATTTTGCAATAGCTAAAGCATAACATAATGCTAACACCAAAAGGGGTTCCCGCCCAGAATGGGTTAAACCATGAGGGTCGGAATGCCCAAACAAACAATCGATTTGAGCTTTATTTGACTTTTTTTTTTATTGTTGTTGTTCTCTGAGACAGAAGGACTGTGTGATGCAGGCCAGTGGTTCTCAACATGTGGGTCGGGACCCGTAAGGGGGTCCCCACGTGATTTGTTTTGGGGGGGGGGGGGTCCCCTGCACTCCCCTTCCCTGGAAATAAAAACGTCCGAGGCTACCACTCCCCAGATGACATTGAAGTGACAATTTAAGGACATTTAAGACCGTTTTAACACCTACATTTGGTTTAGAATGAAATAAATGAAAAAGACCCATTACTGCATTAAAATAAATCAACAAAACTATCCTATAAAGATGTTGAAACATTGGTCGAATTGTGAAATAGTTGATGAAACAGGCAAAAATGTAGGCGTTGTGAGCTTGTAGATCGAGTATACATTCACGATATTTATCTGTGGAAACCGAGTCAAGCTAATGCATCAAAGTGCTTGTCAGGGTGGGGGAGGTGGGGGGTTGTTGTGAGCTTGTAGATCTGCTATTTTCAGCAAGTGTAAAAACAGTCATTACGACAGCATCAACGCCGGCCAAAATGCGTGCGTGCGTGCGTGCGTGCGTGCGTGCGTGCGTGCGTGCGTGCATCTGTCAGCAAACATGTGTGCCGTGTCCCTATATATACTTTTTAAGTCAAAGAGAATTGGATGGAAACGAGGACAGAGTCTGAGATGAAAGAGTGTCTTCTCACACGTCTGGGGTGTGTGTGTGTGTGTGTGTGTGTGTGTGTGTGTGTGTGTGTGTGTGTGTGTGTGTGTGTGTGCGTGCGTGCGTGTGTGGGAGGGGGTGTAGGCTACAGGAGACGGTTTCCGGTAATCGTCCTGGATCCCTGCCAAACTCACAGCCCCAGCATGAGAGAACATGTAATCATGAATAAAGCTCTTTGATATATGTTTGCTCCTTTGTTCCTCAGAGTGACGGCTGTGTGTCTGTCGACGTGACTCGGGGACAAGCTTCCATCTAACTACCGAAAACATCGGATGGTTGACGACTGTGATTGTGTATAAACTAAACTAAACTAAACTAAACTAAACTAAACTAAACTAAACTAAACTAAACTAAACTAAACTAAACTACAGTAAATGCTATAAGTAGCTCTAAAGTTGGTTATTTTGGCTCGTAATTAGGGGAACTTCTTTTGACACCCTACTATTTTGTGCTTTATAATTGAGTAGGCTATACCTTGGGCGCCCGCTGGCCTATAGGCTCTGGCCTGACAGCGTGTCGCGTGTTCGAGTCCCGTTCATGACGACCTTCACTGCATATGTCTCCCCCCTGTCTCTCTCTCCCTCTTGCCTGTCAATCTTCACTTGTATCTACCGTATATATCAATAAAAAAGGCAGAAAAGACAAAACGTTATAATTTAGTATAGGCTACCTCAACCACCCCAATGAACCGATATGTTTTCTGTGTGTGTATATATAACACAAAAAAAGAAAATTCTCTCTTTCCTCTAACAAGCATGAATACAGTTTCAAAACACCCAAAATAATATGGCCTATTCTTTCCAATGTTTAACCACTAATTTGCAAAAACCATTTTTGCAAATTAGTGCCAGTGTCCTTATAAGGTGAAATTCATTCTTTGTGTGTTTTCGCTGACTCTCCAATTAGACTAGAGAGTCGGACGTATAGAATTTAATGAGCTTATGGAAGCTGAACAGAGCAGAACAGAGTGGGTGACGCTGGTCACCGGGAGCTGTCCGTTTCAGCACCATACACACATCTCTGACTGACCATCCATCTCATTATCTCACCACCCACTGCACAACCCACTGACCCTTAGAACTACATATACCACCACTAACCCTAATAGAACTACATACCACCACTAACCCTATATAGAACTACACATCCCACCACTAACCCTAATAGAACTATACATCCAACCACTAACCCTAATAGAACTACATATACCACCACTAACCCTATATACAGTAGAACTACACATGCATCCCACCACTAACCCTAATAGAACTACACATCCAACCACTAACCCTAATAGAACTATACACATCCCACCACTAACCCTAATAGAACTACATACCACCACTAACCCTATATACAGTAGAACTACACATCCCACCACTAACCCTAATAGAACTACACATCCAACCACTAACCCTAATAGAACTATACACATCCCACCACTAACCCTAATAGAACTACTCATCCCACCACTAACCCTAATAGAACTACATATCCCACTAACCCTAATAGAACTACATACCACCACTAACGAGCTCCACATGCAACCTCCAAGGAAAGCTTCAGTCAAACTAAGATGAGCAGCTACATCGTTTCATATTAAACGCTGTTTGGTACGCCGGAAAATAAAGCTTGTCAAAACATTTTTTTTTTCATGTCAACAAGAACCCCATATTCATGTGGACCAGAGGTCATCGATATGTCCGTATACAGACAAATGTGTCCGTGGCAAATTATAGATTTAGTTTTTACACACGATTGTAATGTTCTTCTTCTTATTATTTTTTTCCTAAATGTTTTATCCCACAATTGTGTAACCAATTTTTTCACCCAGTGTCAATTTTCTAATGTAATCCTGGGCGCTACACTTCCACTTCCAGCATGAGGTCAGCGGCCTGACCTCATGCTTCCTTCTATGCATGAGGAGTCCAAGCTGCTTCTTTTCACCTGACAGGGGGGAGTTTCCCCGGCCGGACGTAGCGCGTGGAAGGAACACGTTATTCCAGACCAGTTCCTTTCCCCTCTATCAGGCGCCCCGGCTGGCCAGGGGGAGAGACCAGGTTTAGAGACCAGGATTACGGCATGTTTTTGTGAGGGTACCTACCCTAGTGGACACAGGGAGAACATGCAAACTCCACACAGAAAGGCCCTTTCACCAACCCCGCCTCGGGTATGGGCACTGATGACGCGGAGGAGGGAACACGCCCCCAGTGCCCACAGAATCCCCAGCGGGAATCGAACCCAGGATCTTCTAGCTGTGAGGCGACAGCAGCTACCAACTGTGTAATGTTCTTATTTTGATCATAATGTAGCCCCCAGCCAAGACCCAGCCCGCAACAGCCCAGGTTCAATCCCCGCTACAATCTGGCGTAGTCGGCAGGACGCGGAGCGTGATATCCTTGCGTGAGGGACATGAGGGACATCGTGTGTGGCGGTCCGCATGGTGTGAAGTGAGAAGCGTGAGGACGCGCTTCAAAGACTGGGGTGGAGGGGGTGATTGTAGCCCCCAGGCCAGACCCAGCCTGCAACAGCCCTGCCAATCGGGCTCAGCCCTATTGGCATGACAGGTTGTGCGTTGGTCTGGCGAGTGGGAGGCCCGGGTTCAATCCCCGCTTTCCGCGCAATGCTACAATAAGAACCAATTATTACTCAAGTCTCCAGGTTTTCTTCAGAATATGTATGACACTGATTTACTATGACACTAGTTATATAGGCTATGGCACAGGAGTCCAACTAGTACTATAGTGGCAGGGACGCGCATACATAGACATCAAAGGGGGTTTCAGCCCCTGCCCTTTCACTCGTCTTGTAAAACAACTGCCGTCTCCAGACCACGAATGCAGCATTTACTACATGGTGAAAGAAATGCACATGCCACTCCTTTCCATGATGCCATGCTGGAAGGCAAGGCAGCATTCAGTCTCCTGAACTTGAACGACAGCCATTTGCGTTGAAAATGGTAAATGGTGCATTTATATAGCGCCTTTATCCAAGGCGCTTTACAGAGATTGTGCATTACATTCACCCATTCACACACCGATGGCAACGGAAACCATGCAAGGCACCAACTAGCACATCGGGAGCAATTAGGGGTTCAGTGTCTTGCTCAAGGACACTTCGACAGTAACTCTGGGGGAGCCCGGGTTTGAACTGGTAACCTTGCGGTTACCATCCAGGCACTCTACCCCTGAGCCACCGCTGCACACATTTGTTTCAAAATCCATGTCGTTGCACCGCATCTCCACCATATAGCTAAAGAGTGCTGGGTTGCGCCCCGAAAATTGCTGATCTACAAGCTCTCAACGCGTCGCAGCGCGACGTGTTGTGAGCTTGTAGATCTGCTATTTTTGTCCAAAAGTGCCCTCTTACGGGATTTCAGCCCCTGCCTCTCTAACACTCTCTGCACGTTCCTGAATCCTGACTATAGTGGTTCTCAAATGTTATATTTTCAAGAACCCCCACAACTCTAGTGTAGGACTACTAATGATACCAAATGGACCCATAATGGTCCATTTGGTTCAATTCAAGTACACTCTCAGAGTTACAGACTTGTAAGGGTCATTTGTGGCTATAGCTCTTCATGGTTTTGTCCACTCATGTCCGTGGCAAACATTGACTTTTGACAAAAAATGTCCACCACACATCAGCTGGTGACCCGTGTAAACATCCTCTATCAGGACAGATGCTGTGCCAGGATGGAACCCCAATGACAGAAAGATTTGTGTGAGATTCTTTTTTTTTTTAAATTATTATTCCAATTTATTTTCCAAAATAAGGTCACTAGATGATCTACATGTCAGTGAAGTATTGTTATACTGTTTTTATTGTGCAGGGGGGGGGGGGACGATTTAAAGTGTATTATATAGTTTCGTTTTTTATTATTATTTGTAATAGAACCATTACAATAAATTGTAGAACCTTGGTCTGAAAGGCACCTTAATTTGACGGTGTATATTATGATATTAGCTTAATTGGTGAAAGAAAAAAGCCCATATGCAGCAACTATAAAGTAAACAGCAATGCTGTAAAGCTTTGCTACTGTACTGTAGTACTGTATATGTATATGTTGGTCATTCATGAATAAATAATGAACCTATAGTACCTACCGTCCACTGCCATGGCTGCACTATATCACTCACATCTTCTATTCCATTGTCTCTCCTCCGGTCCGGTTGGTATATATATATCCTCCTATCCGATACCTGTCCTGTCCCGGGTGTATAGATAGTAGTATTATATATACCACCCTCTGGTTCCAGCCGGAGTCTGTCCGATATGATAGCCTCCAACAACTTCTTTACACTATAAATGCAGTCAGCAGTCTCCAGTATACTGTAGTGTAGTAGTAGGTCCGGTCTGGTGGCTTCTATAGCCTACAGCAGCAACTCAGAGCAGCAGGAACCGCAGCTCTCCATTCCTCCTCTGCCTGTGTGTCTAGTGTGTGTGACTGTGTGTGTGTGTGTGTGTGTGCGCGCGCGCGTGTGTCTGCGTGATGAATGGACGCTTCTAAAAAGCACTCTATCATAGCATGCACACACAGGCATGCACGCAGGCAGCACGTTGAACTTGTTTTAAGGAAGTCTAGATATGGAATTTGCCCCGACAGAGCACATGCACCGCCGACTGACTGACTGACTCTCTCTCTCTCTCTCTCTCTCTCTCTCTCTCTCTCTCTCCCTCCGCTACTCTGCTGGTGCGGAAACTATATGCGTGCATGTGCTGCGTCTGCGTGTGCGTGTGTGTGTCAGTCAGTGTGAGTGTGTGCGTTACAGCGCGTGTGCGTGCGTGAGACAGTGAGTGCGGTTGATGTGTTTCGTGAGAATCCAACGTGCGTCTATTTCTCAGTGAGTCTCCTTTTATGAGCTCCTCTCCTCTCCTCTCCTCCCCTCCCCTCTCCTCTCCTTCCCTCCCTCTCCTCTCCTCTCCTCTCCTCTCCTCTCCTCTCCTCTCCTCTCCTCTCCTCTCCTCTCCTCTCCTCTCCTCTCCCCTCCCCTCCCCTCCCCTCTCCTCTCCTCTCCTCCCTCCCCTCCCTCCCCTCCCCTCCCCTCCCCTCCCCTCCCCTCCCCTCCCCTCTCCTCTCTCCCTCCCCTCCCCACTCCTCTCCTCTCCTGCCCTCCCTCTCCTCTCCTCTCCTCTCCTCTCCTCTCCTCTCCTCTCCTCTCCTCTCCTCTCCTCTCCCTCCCCTCCTCTCCTCTCCCTCCCCTCCCCACTCCTCTCCTCTCCTCTCCTCTCCTCTCCTCTCCTCTCCTCTCCTCTCCCTCCCCTCCCCACTCCTCTCCTCTCCTCTCCTCTCCTCTCCTCTCCTCTCCTCTCCTCTCCTCTCCTCTCCCTCCCCTCCCCACTCCTCTCCTCTCCTCGCCCGGAGCTGAGCCTTGTCATTAAGGACACTTTGAAAAGCAGCCTGATGAAAAGCAAAGCATCGCAGCGGTTATTTTACTTTAGCACGCGATAACACAAGTTACACAACACAGCACATGCAGCACAACAGCACATCAACACAACACAACACAAGTTACACAACACAGCACATGCAGCACAACAGCACATCAACACAACACAACACAAGTTACACAACACAGCACATGCAGCACAACAGCACATCAACACAACATTGCACAGCACAACACAACACAACACAAGTTACACATAACACAGCACATGCAGCACAGCAGCACATCAACACAACACTGCACAGCACAACACAACACAAGTTACACAAACTCTCTCCTTACTGGCCTACCGGCATGTGCACTTAAGCCTCTCTATTGATTCAGAATGCCTCGCTTGGTCTTCAACCAGACAAAATTCCCATATGTCTCCCCCCTTCTCCGCTCCCTCCATTGGCTCCCGGGCGGTCGCTGCCTGCACAGAGTACAAAACTCTGATGCTGGCCTTCAAAGCAACAAAAAGGGTTTGGCTCCCCCATATCTCGCAAGTCTGATCCGGACCCTACAAACTTTGTAGGGTCCGATCACTTTCGAGGCACGCTCAGATCAGCCAACGCAGGGAAGCTGGAAGTACATTCACTAAAAACGCCGGGACAACGCTCCACACGTCCCAAACTCGTCTCCATTTTGGCTCCAAAACTGTGGAATACACTTCCCATTGCAATCAGAACGGCAGACTCACTCCCAATCTTCCGCCGTAGTCTGAAAACCCACCTCTTCAGACGCCATCTTAGCCCGTAGCACTTGCCGTAGCACTTGCCCTAGCCTCGACGACCTTACAGGCGTATGCAAAGGCTCAACTTGTGTAATTTAGATAGCATTTTTGTAGACATATAGCACTCTATAGTGCATAGTTTCATTATATATTTCACTGTTTTTGGTTCTTATAGCTTTTTTAACGTATAATTCCTGATCTATTGTTAGGTATGTGATGTATCACCATGTTTTGTTATTGCTTACTGTTATCACTCTGGATTAAGAGCGTCTGCTAAATGCCTACATTGTAAACACAGAACAACACAACACAACACATGTAGTCAAAGTAAAAAAAGAAAAAAAATGAAAGATTAAAAAAAATAGCAGATATGTGTCAAGTATAGGCTACAAATATGACATTAATTTATGTGAGAACATAAAAAGATATGGGTGAACATGGACAAGGTTTCTACCATCCAGATACCATTGTACCTTGTTATCTTTCAGAGGCCATGCTATCTCAGTGTTCCTTGTAAAGGAACGATATTACCAAAGCACTCTAACCATTAGAGTGCGTATTGTGCTTTGACCTCATTTGGTGTTACAACGACACCAATAAAACAGCTGTGACTGTCAGCCTGAGGCCGCGGCAGGGCAGCTGTTTGATCCATTGTGTTGTCATAATTAGAAGAGATGCACAATAATAAGAGTATGACGCTATCATGTGACAGACAGTCATATTTCATTGAACGTTGATGATTACTTAATTGCTACATTGCAGTACAGTGTGACGTGACGTCACGTGATTGATGTGTCATCTTGTTGCCACACCCGAGTCCGACACCGCGCCCTCCATGCTCTGTTTGTAATTATTTTATTTCTTTTTGGTAATTTCAATACCTCAATGTAGAAACAGTTACTCACGAGGCCTATATACTAACCTCGCGTCACCAGCAGCTTCAGGTTCAGGTTTATGTTCATGTATAGATACAGAGTATAAATACAATGAATATTATTTTGCTCAGAGCACTCTCAGTCTTACATACACAGGACAATATCAAACATCTATAGTGCAAAGAAAAAGACAAAAACACAAAAAAAAAGTGCAAGTGAAGTGACAATACAGTGCAATACAGTTCAAGGTCAGCTGTTCAGCAGCCTGACTGCCTGGGGGAAGAAACTGTTACTGAGACGGGTGGTGCGAGATTTGATGCTCAGACACGATCAGACACATGGTAAGGCGGGTCTATCCTAGAACGTTGGTGGGATTCATATTCACGCGTCAAGCGCTGGTGTTGCAACTCTAGATTCAACCCCTGTGAGATGGAGGATGACTGCATTTAAGCAGTCACACCCAGGCCTGAGTCAAACTAGGACTGGACTCAGAGCTGGGTGTGGCTGCGCACCTGTTGTGCATGGACTTGATCAAGGCACAACAGGATAAATCAGCAATCTCCACCTCTGTCCGGACAGTGGAGAGCTATATCTGCTCTCCTGTGTAAAGTAATATTATTGTGAATTATTCCCTGAACTGGGAGGAATACACCAGTCTACTTAACCCATTTTGGGCGGGAACCCCTTTTGGTGTTAGCATTATGTTATGCTTTAGCTATTGAAAAATCACACCCGTGTGAACTGAGTGGTGCAAGGTCTTATATAGCCTGATCAGCTGTGGTCTGACGTAATGTCAGTGACCATAGTAACCATGCTCATTATTTTGGGCCCCACTTACAGGTACACGGGTACACATACACATACACGGGTACAGACAAAGCTGGTTGTTGGAGTGGTTTGCACCACTCAAAAATAGCAGATCTACAAGCTCATAGATTGTAGGTCTGCTATTTTTGAAAAATCAAAGAACGACTGACATAGAAACATAGCTTTTTCAGAAAACTGTCAGGATGTAGGGTCAAAAGCTGCCCTGTGTAGTTAGCCTGGCTAATAAGCCAGCCAGTGTGATTTGAGTCTGGCTTATTAGCCAGGCTACTGTGTAGTGTCCTTCCGTGCCCTGGGTGGTGACTAGTCGGTCACAAACCCATTATAAAAACTCTAGTGTCTCAAATTGCGGCTAGGGTTGGTGTAATTTAATTGGGGTGGATAGTTACACATACAAACATAGGCCTACAGTGTTGGTGTAATTTGGGGTGGATATACAAACAAGCCTAGATAGCTTACAGCGTTGGGCTGAGTTCCAGTGTGGATCACGTCGGGCACATTTATTTGGCCTGGATGCTGGTTTTAAAAAGAAACATGAAAGAGAATCCTCCTTGAATCAAAAAGTTTCCACTTTCCACAGTAGAGCCGACTTCAAACAGCCTCCAATATGCACAGCATACATTGGGAGCAGTGCCAGTGGGTCCAAAGTATATATATATATATTTTGTTTTCCCCGTACAAAGCTGAGACCCCCCACTACCACCACCACCATCATGTAAATTATGCACACATGTACGCACTTGTGTTGTTCACTTTCAGACATTAAGCCTTATAGTTATAGCCTATAGATACTGTACTCATACTTATAGACATTACGCCTTATAGCCTATAGATACTGTACTCATACTTATAGACATTAAGCCTTATAGCCTATAGATACTGTACTCATACTTATAGACATTAAGCCTTATAGCCTATAGATACTGTACTAATACTTATAGACATTAAGCCTTATAGCCTATAGATACTGTACTCATACTTATAGACATTAAGCCTTATAGCCCAGTGGTTTTCAAACAGTGGTCCGGGGACCACCAGTGGTCCTTGGTGGGGTTCCAGGCGGTCCCCAGCTAAATGATGGAGTTGGTAACCAAATGGACCCTTCCAAATCTTAAATGAAACCAAATGGACCCTTATACGGGCCCATTTGGTTTCATTTTACTCTCTCAAGAGTTACATTATTGTTAAACATCTGCATTACTTAATTCACAAGAAGTCTAGAGAATGTAGAATAATTGTAATTTTGAACGTTTGCCTGTTATCTGACCTAATGGTATACCAACATCAATACAGCATGGAATTGTGGACCAAAACAGTAATACAAAACAGTAATATTATACTGTTGTGTATTAATCATGCATAGTTGCTGTTGTTCTGTTCCTTTAAGTGCTGGGCTGGGGGGGGGTGTGTCCTCATGCAGGTTGCTCTCCATCCTGTATGCTTTGAGTCCCGTTTTGTGATGTTCACAGTTGAACAGTAAAGACAAACTTACCCTAAAGACTGGCCTGGTTATTTGCTCTTATCAGATATTATACTGGCGACGAGGCGGATATATATTTTTTTCTCTACACTGTGCAGGCAGGAGAAAGCCCACTGTTGTTTTGTTTTGAACAAGTCAGACAACTTGCATGAAGGCTACCTAGGCTAACTAGCATTAGCAGAAGAGGAACTGCTGGGTTGGCACTAGGCAATTGGAGAAGAGGACAAAGTGGCAAGATTTCTAAGTTTGGATTTTTTTGGAACAGTGCACAAAGACAATGGCTTCCTTGGGACGCATTGAAGAATTCTCAGGTGATAATAACAACTCATGGGAGGAGTATGCAGAGAGACTGGAATGTTTTTTTGATGCAAATGACATTGATGGGGTGGAAAAGAAGCGTTCAATATTGCTCAGTGTGTGTGGGGCTGCTACATATTCCACTCTGCGCTCATTGGTGGCTCCCCGCAAGCCTAGAGAAGTGTCCTATGCTGACCTGGTGAAAACACTAAATGAACATTTTAACCCAAAACCTGCTGAGATTGTACAGCGTTTTCATTTCCACAACTGCAAGCAGAAGCCTGGACAGTCAATAAGTGCTTTTATTGCAGAGGTGAGAAAAATATCTGTGCACTGTAATTTTGGAGACCAACTGACAAGTATGCTCCGTGATCGTATTGTTTGTGGGGTTACAGATGAGTCCTTACAGAGGCAGCTGTTAGCAGAAAAGGACTTGACATTTCAAATGGCTGAGCAGAAAGCTTTAGTGGCAGAGACTGCTTTTAAGAATGCACGTGCATTGCGCACAGAGTCAGCACTACAACAGGGCCTCGAGGAGGTACACAAGACAAGTCACACAGCAGGCAAAGAGAGAAATGTCGAATCGGACACAGAGAGGAAATGTTTCCGTTGTGGTGGTCTGCACTTTCCGGCCACATGCAAGTTCATCTCAGCTGTTTGCCACTATTGCAAGAAAAAGGGCCACATCGCTCGTGTTTGCATGAAGAAAAGTCAACAGGGGGCTGCTGCAAACACTATTCTAGAACAACACACACATGCCATGTCTCTGGAGGACAATGATGACTACATGGTGAACTGCATACAGACTGGACCACTGTCTGAAGATCAAGAGCCTTTCATGGCCAATGTACTGTTGAACAAGGCTCCGCTGTGCATGGAGGTGGATTCTGGATCGGGAAGGTCTCTGATAAGTCAGGGGACATACAATAGGCTCTGGCCAGAGGGGCCTCCAAAAATCCACCGGGTCAACAATGTGCTACGTCAGTGGTCCCAGGCCAGGCTACAGGTGCTGGGCAAAATCTTTGTGAGTGTTGAATATGGAGCATTCAAAAGAACACTTCCACTGTTTGTGGTGGAAGGGCAGGGCGTCAGTCTGCTGGGCAGGGAGTGGTTCAAGGCCCTAAATATTCAGATGTGTGGGGTACATAGAGTGCGGTCCAGCCTGCCTTGGATGGAACAATATGAAGAGGTGTTTGGGGACTTAGAGGCATGTCGCGGGCCACTCGTATCCATTGAAGTGGACCCTGCTGTAATGCCCAAATTTTTCAAAGCGCGCCCTGTGCCTTTTGCATTGCGTAAAAAGGTGGATGAGGCTTTGGATCGGCTGGTGGACCAAGGAGTCCTCGTTCCTGTGAAGAGCTCCAAGTGGGCCACCCCCATTGTACCCATTTCAAAAAAAGATGGAACCATTCGAATCTGCGGAGATTACAAGGGCACAGTGAACACGGCTGTCACACCCGATGTGTATCCTTTGCCTACTGTGTCAGAGGTGTTTTCAACACTGGCAGGGGGGACTGTGTTTACTACTTTAGATCTCAAACAAGCATACCAACAACTGGTACTGGATGAGGAATCAGCAGGGCTCCTAACACTCAATACTCACAGGGGACTTTTCCGCCCTACACGGTTGCAGTTTGGAGTGTCAACTGCTGTTTCAATTTTTCAGAGGTTCATGGACACTCTGCTGGCAGGCATCCCTGGAGTACAGCCATACCTAGATGACATCCTGATAGCGGGCAAGTCTCAGGAAGACCATGACACACGTTTACGGGAAGTGCTGTGCAGATTGTCTGATATGAAACTGCGCCTTCAGCGAGAGAAATTTGTTTTTGCTGCAACTGAAGTGCGGTTCTTGGGGTTCAGAGTGGACAAAGATGGGGTGCACCCAACTTCAGAAAAGGTAGAAGCTATTAGAAACGCCCCTACCCCAAAGTCAAAAGTGGAACTTCAGGCATTCTTGGGGCTTTTGAATTTCTACAGTTGTTTCCTAAACAACAAGGCTACAATCTTAGAGCCACTACACAGGCTTCTTGATCACAGTGCGGCATGGCAGTGGACTGCCATTCATGACAGAGCTTATAGCGAGGCTAAGGGGCTACTGATGGATGAAGCTGTGTTGGTTCACTTTGATGAGAACAAGCCACTTGTTTTAGTGTGCGATGCCTCCCCCTATGGCCTGGGGGCCTTGCTGAGCCATGTGGACTCTGAGGGCAGGGAAGCACCTGTCTGTTTTGCCTCGAGAACACTCACATCAACAGAGCGTAACTATGCCCAAATTGACAAAGAAGCCCTGGCCATTGTATTTGGAGTAAAAAAGTTTAACCAATACTTGTTGGGGAGGAGTTTTGCTATTTACACTGACCACAAACCATTGCTGGGATTACTGCATCACGCCAAGCCCATGCCCCAGATGATTTCCCCACGTATGCTAAGATGGAGCCTGATGCTGGGTGCTTATAGTTATGTCCTAAACTACAGACCTGGGAAGATGCTAGCTAATGCAGATGCACTGAGCCGCTTGCCCCTAACTCGTCCAGTGGCTGAAACACCACCACCCCTGGAGGTGTTGCTACTAGAAGAGGTGCCTGAGGGCCCGATACAGGCTCAGCGGATTGGGAATCACACCCTGAAGGATCCTATTTTGTCACGTGTGCTCCACTGGCTACTGCATGGATGGCCTTCTGAAGTGTCGGAGGAGCGCTTTAAGCCTTTTGTTCAGAGACAACATGAACTGTCAGCACACAAGAACTGTATCCTTTGGGGCAGTCGTGTGGTGATTCCTGGGGCAGCAAGAGCGGAAGTACTGCAAATGTTACATGATGCACATCCTGGAATGGTGCACATGAAGGCCTTGGCAAGAAGTTACGTCTGGTGGCCTGGGATGGATATGCAGATTGAGGAGGTGGTTAGAACCTGTGAGACATGCCAAAAAACAAGACATGGTCCACCCAAAGCCCCTCTTCACCCATGGGAATGGACTACACAGAAATGGTCAAGACTCCATATTGACTTTGCAGGACCATTCCAAGGAAAAGTGTTTCTCATAGTGGTGGACTCTCATTCTAAGTGGCTGGAAGTGTCGCTTATGAGCTCCATGTCATCCATTGCAGTGATCAACACATTACGGCTGTTGTTCGCGACCCATGGGGTCCCCGGAATTCTGGTTTCGGACAATGGAACAGCGTTCACGTCAAGTGAGTTCAAGACATTTGCAAGCAGAAATGGCATTCGCCATGTCACGACAGCACCATACCATCCTTCATCAAATGGTCAGGCTGAGAGGATGGTGCAGACAACAAAAGATGCTTTACGAAGGCTGGTGGTCGGAGACTGGCAGACACGCCTAGCCAGGTTCCTGTTGGCCCAGCACACTACGCCAAACTCAGCAACCGGGAAAAGTCCTGCAGAGATGCTGATGGGTCGGCGACTGACTATTGCACTGGATCATCTGCATCCGGATTTTCACAATGAGATGCGCACAAAGCAAGAGGAATTGGCTGATAAGCGCCAGGGTACGGTGCGGGTTTTTCAGCAAAAAGACACTGTGTTTGCCCGGAGCTACACAGGAGGAGATAAATGGATGCCAGCAGTAGTGGAGCAGGTCACAGGGCCATTGTCATACACTGTTCAGACTCCAGATGGACAAAGGCACAGACGACATGTGGATCAGCTGCGTGGACGCACACCGAGGGAGGCTGGGGCAGCCGTCCCGGAAGGCCCTCAACGAGCTCCAGAGCGTGAAGAGGATGGTCCATGTCAACATCCGGAGACAGGGAGTCCAGTTGAGGAGTTGGCCATCGGAGCTGCAGCATCACCAGGAACTGTTGGCAGTACCCCAGTAGCGTCAGTGCCGCAGCGCCCTAAACGAGCTACTATGCGTCCTAAACGTTTTGAGTACTGACTTTTGGGGTCTAACTGGGGGAAAGGGGTATTGTGTATTTTCTACACTGTTTTCTATTGCTGTTTTTTGACTATTGACTTTTGGGGTCTAACTGGGGTAAAGGAGTGTTGTGTATTAATCATGCATAGTTGCTGTTGTTCTGTTCCTTTAAGTGCTGGGCTGGGGGGGGGTGTGTCCTCATGCAGGTTGCTCTCCATCCTGTATGCTTTGAGTCCCGTTTTGTGATGTTCACAGTTGAACAGTAAAGACAAACTTACCCTAAAGACTGGCCTGGTTATTTGCTCTTCTCAGATATTATATATACCATATTACTTAGCTATTTAAAAAAATAGCACATATTACTCAGGATTTGTTGGCTATGTACCGTTTGAAAGCATTTAATTTAAAAGGTCAAGGCAGATTGCTTAGGTCAAGAGATTATGTATGATTCATGACTACCGGTATATGTTTTTGTTCTTGCTTACTGTAAATCGCTCTGGATTAAGAGCATCTGCTAAATGCCTAAATTGTAAATTGCTGTTTTATTTCATAGTCTTTTTGGCTGATTGCTTATCTTCTTCTTCTTATTATTCAAAACAATTGGATTCAGTTCTAAAAGAAGCTGACTAAACAGATTGTGTTTGTAGGATCCCTTTTTTGCAGGTGGGGGGCAAAAGTAATATGTAATATAATATGTATTTAATATATTACTCTTGATTCTAAGTAATAAGTAGGCTAATATAATATTATTACTTTTTAAGGAGTAACATACTACTCTCTTTGACTGAGTATTGCTCAACACTTATACTTTAATAGTAAAACGTATGTGAGTTACACGAAATGTCTTCGCCAAAAACTGCCGAGCTACGAGCTCACAAAGCAAAGCAAAGCAAAGTTCTTTGTTTACCCAGGGTGAATGGACTAAGCTCGACGAACTTGTTTACAGCCAGACCCTGCTCATAGAACATTTCATGGTAGGGGTTCAATGCCTTGCTCAAGGGCACTTCAGCGGTGGTAATTTTAACGTGCCAGTCCGGGGATACGAACTGGCGACCTTCCGATAACAAGACCGCTCCGCAAACCGTTCGGCCACCGCTGCCCCACACAACGTGTCACAAAGCTCACAACGTGTCACATCGGCCCAGAACCCCCCAAAAGGGGGGCCCAGAACCCCCCAAAAGGGGGTCCCAGAACCCATACGTTGAGAACCACTGCATTGGAGCTGTCAGTGGTTCTCAAAGTGGGGCCTGGGGACCCCCAGGGGTCATTTGTTGTGGGGTTCCAGGGGGGTCGTGTGATTGATTGAAACCTTTATTTCAGGGGAATCCAATTGAGACCAGACCAGGGTCTCTTTTTCAATGGTATACAAACAAGAACATTTACAGCAATGATTTTACATACATGACATGGACACACAGTACAACAAATATAATACACAAGCACATACAGTTGGAGGCCATCGATATTGTCCTTTTCTTTTTGCTGAGGTTTGCGTGATCTGCGCAAAAGGACAGTTAACCCATTTTGGGCGGGAACCCCTTTTGGTGTTTTAAACATTATGTTATAATTTAGCTATTGAAAAATAGCAGATCTACAAGCTCATAGCGCGCCACCGAGTGGCGCGCTACGAGCTTGTAGGTCTGCTATTTTTGAAAAATCGTGAAAATATTTATTTCAGAAAACTGGAGGATTTAGAAGGATTTTAAAAAATTTTGAGGTCAGGCCTAAATGGGTCAAATGACAAGGGATAATATCGGTGGCACCCAACTGTACACACAGAAACAAAACCTTGAGTACATAGGCTGCTTTGTAGGATCCTGCCGTATTGTTTTGTATGACTTTTAAACATGATACACAGAATGCTGGTCAAGTACTAATTATAGCAAGGACCTTTACTGTTATTAGGTAGATTATTAGATTCATTAATACACATTTTAATTGGTGATTTTAAGGCTGTTCTAGGTTCATTGTATTTTACACCACTAGAGGGCAGTGTTTAGTCACATATGCAGGAGTAAGCGTGGCTACATTATGATGAACAATGTTCTCTGTTTCAGTGGTCCTAAAACCTTTTCATGTCAAGGACCCCCAACATTAATATGTATTTGTTTCTGCCAGCTATACAGCCATACATGATTTGTGTCGTTAAAATGTTTCAGAAATATATATAAAAAAGAAAATATAGCCATACGTTTTTTTCTTATTTAATACGGAGTTGTGAGCTTGTAGATCGGGCTATCTTCAATTCGCCGATGTATAGGGTTAAAAGTGGTTGAACTGATAAATGACTTTGTCTTTCAGTTCTGCTGGATGTCTTCTCCGCTATAGTCGCTCCTTAACAATTTAGTCTAACTTGTATTTGTTGATGAAATTGTATGTAGTCTTTATTAGTCACTATTAGTCATAGTCATTAGTCATTATAGCTTCGTTTTTATTTAGATTTTAATCAGAGTTAGCTTATAGTTTTGATTTGTTTTTTAATATTTAGTTTTCCTCTGCGCTGCGACACGTTGTGAGCTTGTAGATCGGCTATTTTCAGCAAGTGAAAAAAACAGTCATTACGACATCATCAAGGCCCGCCAAAACACATTTTGTTCGACTAAATCAACTGTAGATTTAGTCGACTAAAATCTTATGATATTTAGTCGACTAAAACTAGACTAACACTAAAACATTCCAGTTGACTAAAACTAAATGAAAACTATTCAAAAGACTATGACTAAAACTAAAAATCAAACTTTGCTGCCAAAAACAACACTGGTACTCAAATGTTTTACTTTAGGTAAAAGTACTACTCAGCTGGTACAAGTGAAAGTCCGGAATTCAAAATGTACTTGAGTAAAAAAAAAGCCAGAATGTATTGGCATGTACTTCAAGTACCAAAAGTAAGTACTCGTCGTCACAAAATAAGTACTCGTTACAAAAGAAGACAAGCCACAAGTGACATATAAAACAACCTTTATTTGAGGCTCATAAATATAAGCCCCCATCGATGTATTAGTGATGATTATTGATGATAGTATTATTGATTATGGACTACCTGATCTGTGGAAGAAGCGCACTAAACACATTAATGCAGAGATAATGGCAAATTATTATTATTATTATTATTACCAGTATCATTATCATTATCATTATCATTATCATTATCATTATCATTATCATTATTATTATTATTATTATTATTATTATTACCCTTATCATCATCATTCAAGAGTGCGGTTTTCTGCTGCTTTAACCAAATGGTGTGAAATAAATGACTGTATATCCTCAACTGCATTTTAGCCGCTGGCTCATCCTCTTAACCTTTTTGCCTCATACGTGCGCTGAAACGGCTCTCTGCCTCATCCTCGTCAAAGTCTCCCTCATCCTCCTCTTCCTCCTCCTCCTCCTCCTCCTCCTCCTAGGCTCCTCCTCATCCTAGGCTCCTCCTCCTCCTCCTCCTCCTCCTCCTAATCCTCCTCCTAATCCTCGGCCTCCTCTTCAGCCTCATGTGTGTCTTCCACCTCTGCAGGTTTAGGGAGGTCTGCCATTGCAGGGTATTGCAGGGTTAAGTTTACAGTGTAGAACAGTTGTTTTCCTGTCAAGGCCCATTATTTATTCAGCATATAATAAATAACAACTACACAGACAGTGTAATAAAAATGATTATGACTACTTTACTGTCCAGGTTGTACTGTAAGTGAATGTTTTAAATGACTTGGTCTTCTATTTACATAAAGTCATCGAATAATCGGTACAGATCAGATCAGGAATGCGACGAAAAACGAATCTCCATGGATGCAAGGCTTCATGGGGTGAGTAAGCGATAGATGGAAAGTCATTTTGGGGGGTGAATGAACTAAACTCTTTATTAGCTACAGCGGCACGGCTTGACGTCTCATGAAACTATATGACATCTCATGAAACTATATAGTTACCTGGCTTATCCTCGGCTTTGGCATTTTGCACTGCTGCCGCGTTAACGATGGCCAGCACGGTGAAAAGAAGGATCACAATCTTCATTTTCTGTGAGAACATAAAAGCTGTCGGTCAGTATAGCTGTGTGACTCTGTGTATGCTGTTGGATCTGATACAGAGACACTTCTAAGGACACTGAATGGAACTGATGTCATTCTCTTTAGAGAGTGGTTCTGGGTCAGTCATTCTCTTTAGACAGTTTGATTTGATTTTTGATTTTTATTAAGCACAGTATAGACTAGCAATACATTAAAGCATAAAAATAAAAAAGGGAAAGTGCCATGAGGAGGCAAGATGCCCTGGGGGCTTATACAATATAACAAGATATACAATATAACAAGATGTAAATAATTTCCAGAAGACATGATTGCAGTATATTAAAAGAATATATATAAAACATTATTCAAAATACTTGATAATCTAAGACATGATTAGAGACGAGAACTAGAATACAAACTATGATAATTAAGTGATGTGGTCAATCAGAATAACCTTCAATTTGTTCTTAAACAAGTTCAGAGAAGAAAGTTGTAAACCAGTAGAATATTTGTCCCAAAGTGTAGTACCTCTGTATCTAATAGAACACTGACCATGACTAGTACGATAAAGGGGGTGTAGTACCTCTGTATCTAATAGAACACTGACCATGACTAGTACGATAAAGGGGGGTGTAGTACCTCTGTATCTAATAGAACACTGACCATGACTAGTACGATAAAGGGGGTGTAGTACATCTGTATCTAATAGAACACTGACCATGACTAGTACGATAAAGAGGGGTGTAGTACCTCTGTATCTAATAGAACACTGACCATGACTAGTACGATAAAGGGGGTGTAGTACCTCTGTATCTAATAGAACACTGACCATGACTAGTACGATAAAGGGGGGGATGGAGATGTGTAGCCTGAGTAGAACAGTGGTTCTGGGTCAGGGCCCACTTGGAAATCTCAAAAACACATCTGGCCTGCACTTAACCCATGCATTTAGACGATTCTACTAATGCCTTCTAAATCCTGACAGTATTCTGAAAAACCCATGTTTCTATGTCAGCGGTTCATTTTCATGTCAAGGACCCCCAAAAGTATATGTAATTGGCCGCCAACCCCCATCTGAATATATGTTGTTCCGGGGACCGCCCCAGAAGCAAAGATTTGAGTTAAAAACGTTCGCTCTGCAAGAATATATATTCAAAGATTTGCGCCACATTTTTCAAAAATAGCAGACCTAGCTACAAGCTCGTAGCACGGCACTTGATGCCGCTATTACAATTACAATTTAGGCATTTAGCAGACGCTCTTAATCCAGAGCGACTTACATTAAGCAATAACAAAAGCATGGCATACATCACATATATAAAAAGTAGTTATCATGAATCATGCGTAAACTAAGAACGTAACAGTGGAGTATCTATGTTAACTATACATACTACACTATATAATATATTATACATGTGTACTATAAAGTGCTATGACTACATAAAGTGCAATTCTAGAGCTGTCTACGTAACAAGCTATAAGTCTGTTTAAAATACTATCTAAGTCTACATAATGTGCTATCTAAGGGGCTAGGCTAGGGCAAGTGCTACGGGCCATGGTGGAGTCTGAAGAGGTGGGTTTTCAGACTACGGCGGAAGATTGGGAGTGAGGCTGCAGTTCTGACTGTGATGGGAAGTGCATTCCATAGTTTTGGAGCCAGAAGGGAGAAGAGTTTGGGACGTGTGGAGCGTTGTCCCGGCGTTTTTAATGAAGGTACCTCCAGCTTCCCTGCGTTGGCTGATCTGAGTGCGCGGGAGGGTTTGTAGGGTACGATCATACTTGTGAGATATGGGGGGGCCATGCCTTTGGTTGCTTTGAATGCCAGCATCAGAGTTTTGTATTCTGTGCGGGCAGCGACCGGGAGCCAATGGAGGGAGCGGAGAAGGGGGGTGACGTGTGAGAATTTTGGCTGGTTGAAGACCAAGCGGGCTGCAGCATTTTGGATCAGTTGGAGGGGCTTAAGTGCACATGCCGGTAGGCCAGTAAGGAGGGAGTTACAATAGTCAAGTTTTGACAAGACTGTTGTCTGGATTAGGAGCTGGGCTGACTCCTGGGTGAGGAACGGTCTAATTCGTCGTATGTTGTAGAGTGTAAACCTACAGGATCTAGTGACAGCTGTGATGTGTGTTTTGAACGAGAGCTGACTGTCCAGGACAACACCAAGGTTCCTGGCTGTCGGGACAGACTTTACCAGGGCGTTGTCTACGGAGATAGTTAGCTCCCGCATAGGGCAGGACTTAGCTGGGAAGAACAGAAGCTCAGTCTTGTCTGGGTTCAGCTTGAGGTGGTTGGAAGACATCCACTGTGAGATGTCAGCCAGGCATGCAGTGATGCGCTCTTCTACCTGGGTGGCAGAGGGGGGGAAGGATAGAAACAGTTGTGTGTCATCGGCATAGCAGTGATAGGATATATTGTGAGCAGAGATGATGGTGCCAAGGGATTTAGTGTACAGTGAGAAGAGGAGCGGACCAAGTACAGATCCCTGTGGGACCCCAGTTTGGAGGGTGCGGGGGGATGATAGCAAACCTTTCCAAGAAACCTGGTAAGTCCTGGTAAGTCCTGGTAAAACCTGGTAAGTCCGGTCATTATATGAACATATAATGCTTAAAACATTAGCCCAGAATGGGTTAAGTGGTCGATGGGCTGTGAACATTTTCAGCGCATGTTAAGGTCATCGCATACTATAATGAATGGCATTTTTATAGTGCTTTTCCAAGTGCTCAAACTTTGAAACTTGAAAGCGCTTTACAATGGTTCATTCTTTCATATACATTGGGAGGTGAAACGGCAAAAATTAACAGTCGACGCCAGCGTCCTCCCTCACTTCCCACATCAATGGTGGAAAGCTCACATGAGTTTCCCACTCCCATGAATCAATGCATTGATTCATCGTTAATGTTGAATTATAGAAATCGATTGTCATTTTGGTCACTTTCACACATCCTTATAGTATCTATAGTAAGTATTGAGCTCACCTCCAGTAGTTTGGGTAAGTCCTCAGAGCTGATCAGTGATGTCTGACATGAGTGAAGTCTATCTGCCCCGATAGCTCCTGGAATATATAGTGTAGGCCAGGGGTTCCAAAAGTGGGGTACGCGACGCATAGCCAGGGGGTACCCGAAATAATTCCAAAAAAAGAAAAAACTTTTTTTTAAACTTTTTTTAACATTAAAATTATGTTTATCTACGAGGTCATTTCTGCCAAGTTGCGCAATAAACGTATTTTTTGTGTTGTTCATTGTGTTTCTCCCATGTTTGCTTTGGGCCAATAGCTGACATGATTACTAAAACTACAACATCAGTCAACCTGTCGTGACCCCAAACAGTAACAGCAGGACGCATGCTGCAGAAACAACAAAAAGACTCAGGACACTTCAGATGAGGGGGTACCTGGAAAAATGTCTACCCCAAAAGGGGTACCTGGTCGAAAAAAGTTTGGGAACCCCTGGTGTAGGCTACTACTAACTGCCCCCAGTGTTTATTGAGGAGGGCAGGGTTGCAAATAGCCTTGAACAAGGTTTAGGGAGATTTGACAATCAGTCGATTGTCAAATAACAACAGTGAGATAAGATCATTTAAACATTAAAATTAACATGTTCAAACTTTGAGGCACACGCAAGTCCAGTTTACTAAGGATAGAGGTTTAGTGGTTAATAAAATAATAAAAAAGTAGGGCAAAAGATAGCTTTAACTAGTTACTTACAGACAGTGCAGTAACTGGTAGAGTTAACTAAGGTCACATTCTCCCCTAATACTTCGGTAGACTCGATGCAAATGGGCGGAGAATTTTCTGCGGTTTGCCTTCACACTGGCTGTGTCAAGCGCAGCAAGGAAACGAAGCAGGGGATTTTATCAATGTGTTCAATTCATAAAATACACAGTGAAGATATGGTGTTAAAAAATATACTTAGAGTAATAGTTAGGACTTTTGACGTAAAGTGAGGGTAACGGATGCAGTTTGACGTCGGGGAGTGTGTGTGTGTGTGTGTGTGTGTGTGTTTGTGTGTGTGTGTGTGTGTGTGTGTGTGTGTGTGTGTGTGTGTGTGTGTGTGTGTGTCAGCCACTGTTCTTTTGGGCACATGAACGAGGCACTGCGGAGACGGGAGCGCAAAATTATCCAAAGTTTACAATAGCTACTCCCAGAGTCCCATTGATGATCCGATCACCATATAGCCTACAATTATTATGCATATGCCATGTTAGCTATACACTCTCAGAGTTACAGGGCCATAAGGGTCCATTTGGTCCCAAACTACCATTTAGCTGGGGACTCCCTCAAGGACCCCTTGGGAACCACTGAGGGTAGGCCTATGGCCCTATATGCACATGCATATAAGTAGCCTACAGTACAGGCAATCTAAGAAAAAAAGGGGTCAACAACCTCAAACAAATGTCCACACAAACTCGTTCAACTTTTTCAATATAAATGGTAAATGGTGCATTTATATAGCGCCTTTATCCAAGACGCTTTACATAGTGCATTACATTCACCCATTCACACACATTCATACACCGATTGCGGCGGAAGCCATGCAAGGTACCAACCAGCCCATCGGGAGCAATATGGGGTTCAATGTCTTGCCCAAGAACATTTCGACATGTAGACAGGAGGAGCCGGGATTCGAACCGCTGACCCATGGATCATTGGATGACCTGCTCTACCTCTGTGGCTCAGGAGTATGTTAGTATAATAACCTAGTCCTAAGAAATCCAAGTAGGGGAACATATTGAAAATGGCTGAAATAGGTGATGTCACAATTTCCCATTGACGCTCTCTACACAAAAGGTTCAATACTGTCCACAATAAAACATAAACTGTGTTGGATGCAGTACACTGTACAGTGCTTGTGCAAAAAGAAAAGAAAAAAGAAAAGAAACTTAACCCTTCAGTGCCATTACTGTATGCATGTTTATGCACTCGGTTTTCATATTAATTTCATTATGTGAAGCACTTTATGCTGGATTTTCTGTATGAAGTTGAAATATATAATAAAAATCACACCCGTGTGAACTCAGTGGTGCAAGGTTTTATATAGTCTGATCAGCTATGTCAGTGACGTCACATACTAACCATAGCAACCATGCTCGTTTTTTTGGTACGAACAAACACGGGTACAAAGCCAGTTGTTGGAGTGGTTTGCACCACTCAAAAATCACACAAGTGTGAAGTGAGGGGCGCTCTTATTATCATACATCACAATCACAATCCGTGCTCAGCCAATCAAATCATCGCTATGGGGTACACACAAACACAAAGCTGGTCATAAGAGGGGCTAGCGCCCCTCAAAAGCAGCTGATTTTAAGGAGTACATCTTGTGTTCCACCGCCACAGAAGCATGGTTTCTAGTGTTTCTAGTTGGTGATCCTTTCAGATGCACCGTGCAACGCAACATTTGAACAAAACAAATGAACAAAGGAACAAAGAATCAAAACAATCAGATACCAATTTGACAAAGACTCTTTAACAGTTCTACTGGTCAAGCTACCACTTATGTTGTTACAGCGGCACAAATGACACGCAAAGCTTAGCCAGTACGTGAAGCCAATGGGTTGGGCAGTCACTCAGGGACACGTGATTGGCTTGCCCAAAACATCCTGTATGCATACAGGAATTTTGGGCAAGCCACGCCCACCCCCCGACGGGCCGCTGGAGTGCAAACCGCATCTCCATTGGCTGCCAGTTTCCAGAATGTATAATAATGGGCATCCGTTAGCACTGCTTTATAAATAAGAGTTTATAACATTGTTTGATTTTAGTTTTATTCATTTAGTTTCAGTCACATTTTAGTCACCTGGAATGTCTTAGTGTTAGTCTAGTTTTAGTCGACTAAATATCATAGGATTTTAGTCGACTAAATCTACAGTTGATTTAGTCAAACCAAAATGGGTGGCGGGCAGATTCCCAGCACCAGACACTTCATTCGGGAGTGGTGGATTCTGCAAACAAAAAAAAACAACCTCCATTGATACAGTATGCATAAAATAGCTTACTACTTGCATGCATGGTTTCCTCCATCATCGGTGTATGAATGTGTGTGTGAATGGGTGAATGTAATGCACAATCTATGTAATGCACTTTGGATAAAAGCACTATATAAATGCACCTTTTACCATTTACATTTTGTTGCAATGTGACACGCTGTGCTGTGGGCTTGTAGGTCAGCTCTCGTTTGCTATTCATGTAAATATTTGAAGTCTTCCCAGAGCTCAGGGTTCGCACCACCTCCTGAGTGGGACGCAAAGTAGGTTATGAGAAACGTATCTGCAAACAAAGTACAGAACCTATGTTTCACAGCACGGTTTGCCTTGTAGTCGGAAAGAAGAGCCACAGTATATTTTTCTTTTAGACCAGGGGTTCTCAACCCGTGGGTCGCGACCCCTCGGGGGGTCGCCAAATTATTTTAGGGGGTCCCCAAATTATTTAAAAAAAGAAAAAAAAGAAAAAGATTTTTTTTTTTTCAAAAATAGCAGACCTACAAGCTCGTAGCGCGCAGCTTGTAGATCTGCTATTTTTCTATAGCTAAATTATAACAATGCTTAAAACACCAAAAGGGGTTCCCGCCCAAAATGGTTTAAGGTTATTGTAGCAGTCAATTTATATTGGGGGTCGGGAGGGGGCGGGGCGGGGGTCCCGAGACATTGCCAAAGCATTTCCGGGGGTCCCCGGCCAAAAACGTTGAGAAAACATCCAGCTTCATATCTCCCCTCCCTGCCTTCTCTAAAATGGAGGAAACGGTGGCACAGTTGGTAGTGCTGTCGCCTCACAGCTAGAAGGTCCTGGGTTCGATTCCCGCTCGGGGTGCTGTGGGTGCTGGCGGCGTGTTTCCTCCTCCGCGTCATCAGTGCCCATACCCGAGGCGGGGTTTGGCGAAAGGGCCTTTCTGTGTGGACTTTGCATGTTCTCCCCGTGTCCCCTAGGGTAGGTACCCTCACAAAAAACATGCAGTAATCCTGGTCTCTAAACTGCCTCCCCCTGGCCAGCCGGGGCGCCTGATGGAGGGGAAAGGAACTGGTTGGAATAACGTGTTCCTTCCACGCGTCCAACCAGGGAAACTCCCCCCTGTCAGGTGCAAAGGAGCAACTTGGACACTCAGGCATGAAGGAAGCATGAGTTCAAGTCCGTTGCTCTCCCCATGTCCCCCATATATGGGGACTAGGTTGGCGGAGGGTGTGTAGAGCCCAGGATCACATTAGATAATTGACACAGGGGTGAAAAATGGGTTACAAAATCGTGGGATAAAAAGAAGAAAAAAATGGAGGAAACCTCTGGGCAAACCCCTCAATCGTCCTTCCTCCCTTTTTAACTTCCTTGTACGCACTATAGGGACCTTGCGATTCCCATCCGGGAAGCTGCATGTGAGTTAGTAGATTTTAAGCTTTCTCTGTAAAGTACATCTATGGTTATAATGGATACATAATGTGGATAATTTGGATACACATTTTTGTATTGAGTTGTGCTTGAAATTTACGGTAATTCTGCAAACTGTTAATAAATACTTCAATCAATCAATAAACAAACAAACAAACATGCCTGTCCATTCAGGCATGCCACATAGAAAAGATTGTTGTGAACCAAGTGCCACCGTGTGGACTAATATGACATTACAAGTGACAGGATTGTGCTCTGTATACTGACTTAAAGGGGAGTAATACTGTCCTGGCACATCAGCATGTATAGTGACACATGCCTTCATTATCTCATCCCTCATGTATCTGTTTCACTCTCAACTATTTTTTTTTTATTGTTTCATTACAACAACACACCTACAGTGTAAGTTGGGTGCCACCGATATTGTCCCTTATCATTTGACCCATTTAGGCCTGACCTCAAAATTTTAAAAAAAATCCTTCTAAATCCTCCAGTTTTCTGAAATAAATATTTTCACGATTTTTCAAAAATAGCAGACCTACAAGCTCGTAGCGCGCCACTCGGTGGCGCGCTATGAGCTTGTAGATCTGCTATTTTTCAATAGCTAAATTATAACATAATGTTTAAAACACCAAAAGGGGTTCCCGCCCAAAATGGGTTAACTGTCCTTTTGCGCAGATCACGCAAACCTCAGCAAAAAGAAAAGGACAATATCGATGTACAGTATGTATGTACAGTACGCATGGACTGTTGACAGTAATGTTCCATTAAAGACTTTATCATCCGCGTTGATCTCCTCCTGTCCTCTGCAAAGCCAACAATATGTAGAACAACCTATAACCTGATAATAAGAACTCACCCACCCTTGTAATATTTATGCTAGTATAACTATCCATCTATTACAGCAGTGGTTCTCCAGCATTTCCATGGGAAGGACCCACACAGACCCCCATCAGAATTGATCTGGTGCGAGGGACCCCCATACTGTACTGTACTGTACTGTACTGTACTGTACTGTACTGTACTGTACTGTACTGTACTGTACTGTACTGTACTGTACTGTACTGCAGTGTTTCCCAACCTGTGTGCCGCGGCACTTTACTGTGCCGTTTGATGTGTCCAGGTGTGCCGCCTGATTTGACCGAAAATAACACTAACCCGAAAGCAATATTATAGCTACTGGGCTGCAGGCTTCCTATTGTTGCGTCGTTGTTGTTGTTGTCGTCACACGTCTAACCATTAGATGTGCGATAACGACGGAACAATAGACTCTACGACCCTCGGCCATTGAAATGTTAATGCAAAAGAGATGCATCCAGAAGACGCTACATTTCGCGCAAATGCACGTAGACAGCAGACACATACAGTCCTACATGTCCCGACCCAAACACTGAGACTGAGGAGGTAAAGTAAACGTGACGTTGTTGTGATTAAACATAATGTGCCGCCACGACAAATAGCTGTCCAAGTGTCCATACATGATCGCCTCGTTCGGCCAACACAATATCTCCCTCCCTCCACAGAAGCGCAGTGATGCCTGATTTATTCTTCGTCGTACACGTGTTCCATGCTGAAAATGGCTGATTTACAAGCTCACAACGCGTTGCGGACGCAACGCGTTGTGAGCTTGTCGATCAGCTTTTTTCAGCACGTGGAAATATGCAGGCTGTGAGAACTGAGACCCTTCACAATAAAAGCATGCAGCTTTCACAAGTTGGCCCATAATAAAGACAAGGAAAAGGATTAAGAATTAGGTGGCATTTCACATTGCATATGAGCTATTTTTTCTCCAAAATGTATTTTTTTTAAAGGAAATATTTTTTTATTATTAAATCCCCCAAAGTTTTTTTATTCAATAAAGTCTGAGGTTCTATATGGCTATGGGCTGTGGTACTGTGGAAATAATAATAATAATAATTCAAAAAAGAAAGAACGAAAAATAACTAAAATAGTTCATTTTTTGGAACCATGAACTTTAGTTCAAAATATTGAATGATGAATATATAAATATATAAATATATAAATATATAAATATATAAATATATAAATATATATACTGTATATATTATATACACATACATACACATATGTATGTATATGTATATAGATAGGCCTATACGTATATCTAGGTGCAGTGCCCTGAGATTTTTAGGCTATGAAAAGTGTGCCCTGGGACAAAAAAGGTCTATGTGTGCAGTCACAGTACAGTACAGTGTACTGTACTGTGGCGTGCACACATAGACACTAGGTGGTGCTAGAGCACCACCTACTGGTGGCCTCTGGACCAACATGCCCTTTTTGAAAGTCATTTTTTGTACAGTTTGTTAAATTGTTTCTTGTATTGTAGTTTTTATACAGTGTATAGTATGTGGCCCATGGTGGCATCGATCAATTCTGGATTAAAATAATATGCCCCAAAATCTATAAATCTCACACACTATTAAGGCAACCGGCGGTTCCACACGCCACACATCTAAATGTTCTGTGCACGCCGCTGAAAAACAACAAAGAAAAACAAAACAAAAGGTCATTGAATGTTGACATATTATTGCTTATCTTATGATAGTTACAGTACCTGGCTTATCCTCGGCTTTGGCATTTTGCACTGCTGCCGCGTGCCAATTTGAATAACCTTTTGTTATCTTCATGATAACACTGTTGCCCTTGGCCCACATTGTTTATGAATCAAAAATACAACCTGAAGGCTGTCCTGTAACGGTGGCCAGCACGGCGAAAAGAAGGATCACAATCTTCATTTTCTGTGAGAGCATAAAAGCTGTCGGTCAGTATAGCTGTGTGACTCTGTGTATGCTGTTGGATCTGATACAGAGACACTTCTAAGGACACTGAATGGAACTGATGTCATTCTCTTTAGACAGTGGTTCTGGGTCAGTCATTCTCTTTAGACAGTGGTTCTGGGTCAGTCATTCTCATTAGACAGTGGTTCTGGGTCAGTCATTCTCTTTAGACAGTGGTTCTGGGTCAGTCATTCTCATTAGACAGTGGTTCAGGGTCAGTCATTCTCTTTAGACAGTGGTTCTGGGTCAGTCATTCTCATTAGACAGCTGGTTCTGGGTCAGTCATTCTCTTTAGACAGTGGTTCTGGGTCAGTCATTCTCATTAGACAGCTGGTTCTGGGTCAGTCATTCTCTTTAGACAGTGGTTCTGGGTCAGTCATTCTCTTTAGACAGTGGTTCTGGGTCAGTCATTCTCTTTAGACAGTGGTTCTGGGTCAGTCATTCTCATTAGACAGTGGTTCTGGGTCAGTCGTTCTCATTAGACAGTGGTTCTGGGTCAGTCATTCTCATTAGACAGTGGTTCTGGGTCAGTCATTCTCATTAGACAGTGGTTCTGGGTCAGTCATTCTCTTTAGACAGTGGTTCTGGGTCAGTCATTCTCATTAGACAGTGGTTCTGGGTCAGTCATTCTCTTTAGACAGTGGTTCTGGGTCAGTCATTCTCATTAGACAGCTGGTTCTGGGTCAGTCATTCTCTTTAGACAGTGGTTCTGGGTCAGTCATTCTCATTAGACAGCTGGTTCTGGGTCAGTCATTCTCTTTAGACAGTGGTTCTGGGTCAGTCAGGGTCAGTCATTCTCTCATTTCAGCCCAAAAAAAAGTGTTTTTCAAAAGTCGGCCTCCTGGTGGCGCTATAACAGGCCGTTCTGGAAAATGTGGGGGGAAGACGTTCATCGTTGGCATCCAGGGAGTGTGTGTGCAAAGTTTGGCATCGACTGGGTTAACGGTGCCGGAGATTAGACGGAAGGACGGGGACACACACGGACGGAGTGCAAAACATACTCTCTCCCCTAGCTCTGGTCCATAGCCTTCTACTGCTTCTACGATTCTGCCCTGCAGTATAAGGCTATGGAACTTTCGGTTTTAAATCTCAAATCGAAATCAGACCAGCCTCTCCTCTTTAGCGTATATTTTAAAAGAACGTTTTTTCTACTCACCAAAACAAAGGCGGGTTGTGTCATTAGAAAGCCTACTTTCCTTAGTGGACGCACTCTGAGCCCCCCACCACACGTATAAACGGTACTTTTTGGCCAGAAAGGGATTTATTTTCACCGGAGGAAAAATATTCTCTATGAGGCAGTTCTCTGGGCAATATCGGTAGAGGGTGCTTTGTAGTAACTAAAAGTATTTTTTTCCCGGTGGAAACAAAATCCCTTTTTGGCCAAAAAGTACCGTTTATACGTATGGTGGGGGGCTCAGAGTGCGTCCACTAAGGAAAGTAGGCTTTCTATTGACACAACCCGTCTTTGTATTGGTGAGTAGGTCAAACGTTCGTGAGATTTCCACTAAAGAGGAAAGGCTGGTCTGATTTCGATTTGAGATTTAAAACCGAAAGTCCCATTGCCTTATACTGCAGGGCAGAATCGTAGAAGCAGTAGAAGGCTATGGACCAGAGCTATCTCTCCCCATGCCTTCGGCCTGGTGGAGGCAATAACTAATTATTTTGTATTGGTATGACTGTGACGGGCCGTAGTGTCACGATGTGGTTCTGGAGGTGTATAGGACTCAGGTGCAGAAACGGACAGGCACAGGCAGAGCAGTGAAGATGCAAGGGTCTCTATTTACAAAAACCCACACTGGGAAACTCACAAGAAACCAAAATACTAGAAATACTTCGAAAACACAGAAACTAGGAATAAACAAGGAAAATAACCACAAACCACATCACTTATGACGACAAACTGACAAGGAACTGAAAACACTGGGGAATATATATAGACAAAGACTAACTTGACACAGGTGAACTAAAACACACAATCAACACTGG
>NC_136807.1:51163547-51233547 GCF_951216825.1 Electrona antarctica
TAATTCTTTCTGTAAATTATCTCATCATGTAGCCACTGTAGTGGCTCTCTGTACCCTTAGGGGGTATACACGTACCCCCATTTCAGAAACACTGACATACAATAAGTATTCTACTAACTTTTATGTGTAGTGTTTCTCAAACATTTTCACGTGGACCAACAACATGATATAAGCCTCAGACCCTACATCTGAAGACATGTTGAGCCAGGGACCCTCCACAAGAGCATAGATCTTTGTTGTTATATTAGATTAGAGTAACACTTTCTCTCCGTATACATTTCCTTCTAGTTCAGGGTTTCTCAACGTTTTTGGCTGGGGACCCCCGGAAATGCTTTGGCTGTGTCTCGCGACCCCTGCAGCCCCGCCCCCCTCCCCACCCCCAATACAAACTGACCGCTACAATAACCTAAATAATAGTGAAAATACATCATAAATAAATACTGAAACCAGATATAATCATTAAGGAAGGTTTATGCACGCACTATGTGTACTATGTAAACTCTTCATTTCCATTTTCCAGCCATTCAGGTGCAAAAAAAGAAGAAAAAAAAGAAAAACCACGGGTTGAGAACCCCTGCTCTAGTTGGTAAAGAGCGTCGCAGTCCCGCCCCCGAAGACCTTCAAGCCTCGGACAAAGCTGCACTTTTTTGTTGTTTTTCTTCTTTCTAATTGTTTGTTTCGCCCCCAAATATTGTCTATTGTCATGATTTGTCACCATCCGAGTTGGCTTTTTCCAATATCCAAGGCTTACAGGTCTTTAAATAAAGAATAACACTTTCTCTCACCTTCTATCGTGAAATGTACCACTTTCAATCTGATGTCCCTATACTTTGTACAGTACATGTCATATAGGCCAAAAACCTTTTCAAAATAGCAATAATGGCTGATCTACAAGCTCACAGAGCATCTTCTCACGCTGATGTGTTGTGAGCTTGTAGGTTGCTATTTTTTTTAAATTGTGTTTAAACTACGCTGTTCCTTAATGGGCTATACTTCCCGGCTACTTCCCTATACCTATACTTCCTTCACAGGTGTTCACGATGATACTAATTAAGACTCTGTTTAATTTTGTGTGCAGTGGTTCTCAAACTTTTTTTTTTAATTTCAAGGACCCCCATAACTGTGAGAGTGTAGGCTACAATTGGAACCAAATGGACCCTTACAGGTCCATTTGGTTCCATTTGTACACTCTCACAGTCAGTTACACACCCGTACAGAGCCATTTGGATCAAGGACACTTTGAGAGAGACCCACGTGTGTAGCAGAGTGTTTCCAGTGAGCACAACACGCACTATAGCAGCACCCTGACTCTGGTTGACCAGAATGGAACAGAGCCTTCATTAGTATCATAGGTAACACCTGTGAAGGAAGTAAGGAAAGGGCCCAAAGTTCTTTCCAAAATGGCGTGTGCGCATATATAGCCCATTGTTTTACTGGCGGGGACCCCCACTGTATCTCCCTCAAGTACCGCTGGGGGGGGGGGCATACCCTCACAAAATACATGCAGTAATCCTGGTCTTTATACTGCCTCCCCCTGGCCAGCCGGGGCGCCTGATGGAGGGGAAAGGAACTGGTTGGAATAACGTGTTCCTTCCACACGATACGTCCAACTGGGGAAACTCTCCCCTGTCAGATGAAAAGAATCAGCTTGGACTCCTCATGCATTGAAGGAAGCATGAGGTCAGTCTGTTGCTCTCCCCAGGTTGGCAGAGGGAGTGTAGCGCCCAGGATTACATTACAATTGACACTGTGTGTGTGTGTGTGTGTGTGTGTGTGTGTGTGTGTGTGTGTGTGTGTGTGTGTGTGTGTGTGTGTGTGTGTGTGTGTGTGTGTGTGTGTGTGTGTTGGGGGAGGGGGGGGGGACAGGAAGCCAGGTCTGTGCGAGCAGAGGTTTGTTTTTTCTGTCACATAGCGGTGTGTGTGTGTGTGTGTGTGTGTGTGTGTGTGTGTGTGTGTGTGTGTGTGTGTGTGTGTGTGTGTGTGTGTGTTCTGTAACATAGCGGTCAACAGTTACAAGTGTCTTTGTGTGACTTTAAACATCCTGTCCTGCAGAGACTTCTATCCTATTCTAAGATGTTTAAATAGTTTAAATAGTGTATACTGTAGAATCAAGAAGGGTTCCCAAACTTCTCAGTCCCCCAAATAATCATATTTGAATCGGGGACCCCTTAGACAGAGCCTTGCCTTCTGGCTCAGCTCTCTCTTTTCGTCACAATAGTGACGACTGCAACTGACTGCAACACCGCCCCTGCTGCTCCGATTCTCCGGCTGATCTCCTTCTCCGTCCTCCACCTCACTCGTGTCCTACAGTACCCAGAAATGCTTTAAACCCATTTTGGGGCGTGAACCCCTTTTGGTATTTTAAAGCATTATGTTATACTTTAGCTATTGAAAAAATGGCAGATCTACAAGCTCATAGCGCGGCACTCGGTGCTACAAGCTTGTAGATCTGCTATTTAGGAAGAATTGTGAAAATGTGGCGCAAATTTGGAATATTATATTCTTTCAGAGCGAACGTTTTTAACTCAAATCTTTGCTTGGGGTGTCCCTGGAACAACATATTTTGAGATGGGGGTCCTTGACGTGATAAAGGTTGAGAACCACTGACATAGAAACATAGGTTTTAGAAGACATTTGTAGAATCGTCCTCAGGTCTAAGGGGTAAATGTCTCGTTCCCTATACCTGGACTGCACAATCCACCGGTTTCCTGCTGAGGAACCATGGCCTCAGATTTGGAGACGCTGATCCTCATCCCAGCCGCCGTACACTCGACGGGCGGCGGACCAGTCCAGTGAGAGCTGAAGGTCTTGGACCGATGGTTCCATCAGGACCACATCATCTGCAAAAAGCAGTGATGCAACCCGTATAGCTCACAAAGCCGGAGCTCTATAAAGCTCTATATAGAAGCTCTATATTCTGATAGTAATTCATAGATAGCATTTTATACAGACTTATAGCATGTTACGTAGACAGCACTAGAATTGCATTTTATGTAGTCATAGCACTTTATAGTATAGTAAGTATAGTTTATATATATATATAGTTTCATTATATAGATAGCCTACTCCACTGTTACGTTCTTAGTTTACGCATGTTTCATGATAACTACTTTTTATGTATGTGATTTTTGTTATTGCTTAATGTAAGTCGCTCTGGATTAAGAGCGTCTGCTAAATGCCTAAATTGTAAAATTGTAATTGCTAAATAGTGTGACTACAGGGGCCTCCTCTATAGGTCGTCTCACCTGCAGGTTTCTGGGTGTTTGTTCCAGATGTGTGCAGGTCCGTCAAAGCACTGCATGCTTCTTCGTCTTTGGTTGTGTTTCTGGTAACAGGCAACAGACCTGAAAGGTCTGGATGGTTCATCATGTATAGCAGGGGTTCTCAACGTTTTTGGCCGGGGACCCCCGGAAATGCTTTGGCAATGTCTCGGGACCCCCGCCCCGCCCCCTCCCGACCCCCAATATAAATTGACTGCTACAATAACCTTAAACCATTTTGGGCGGGAACCCCTTTTGGTGTTTTAAGCATTGTTATAATTTAGCTATTGAAAAATAGCAGATCTACAAGCTCATAGCGCGCCACCGAGTGGCACGCTATGAGCTTGTAGGTCTGCTATTTTTGAAAAATCGTGAAAATAATTTTTTTTTTTTTTTTTTTTTTTTTTTTTTTTTTTTGAAAATAATTTGGGGACCCCCTAAAATAATTTGGCGACCCCCCGAGGGGTCGCGACCCACGGGTTGAGAACCCCTGATGTATAGCACAAGATCAGAAATGTATGTCGGACTTTAGCTCCGGTCCATAGCCTTCTACTGCTTCTACGATTCTGCCCTGCAGTATAAGGCTATGGGACTTTCAGTTTTAAATCTCAAATCGAAATCAGACCAGCCTCTCCTCTTTAGTGGAAATCTCACAAACGTTTGACCTACTCACCAATACAAAGACGGGTTGTGTCAATAGAAAGCCTACTTTCCTTAGTGGACGCACTCTGAGCCCCCCACCACACGTATAAACGGTACTTTTTGGCCAAAAAGGGATTTTGTTTCCACCGGAAAAAAAATACTTTTAGTTACTCCGCTGCGCCCTCTACCGATATTGCCCAGAGAACTGCCTCATAGAGAATATTTTTCCTCCGGTGAAAAAAATCCCTTTCTGGCCAAAAAGTACCGTTTATACGTGTGGTGGGGAGCTCAGAGTGCGTCCACTAAGGAAAGTAGGCTTTCTAATGACACAACCCGCCTTTGTTTTGGTGAGTAGCAAAAACGTTCTTTTAAAATATACGCTAAAGAGGAGAGGCTGGTCTGATTTCGATTTGAGATTTAAAACTGAAAGTCCCATAGCCTTATACTGCAGGGCAGAATCGTAGAAGCAGTAGAAGGCTATGGACCAGAGCTAGTCGGACTTCAAACCAATTCAATTTGGGGGCTTTTTGCCTTTATTGATGGTTGGCAGCCAGCACCTCATAGCTGTCTTGTGTATTTGAAGGGATGGTTGGCAGCAGCACCTCATAGTGGTCTTGTGTATTTGAAGGGATGGTTGGCAGCAGCACCTCATAGTTTGTCTTGTTGTGGAAGCAAACAGTGGTCTAGTATTTGAGCAGCCATAGGCCTCCTCTCACGCCTGTCGCCCACCCATCCATCCTGACGACACCGTGACTGCATATAGGAGGGTGAAAACACAACAGCTACTTTAAAAGGATTTACAAGCAGCCTCAGAATGTGGCCATGTGGTGGCAAGAACAAACACAGACACACGGAACGGAAGGTCAGCCGAGTACAGGAACATGCAAACAAACAGCCCCTCCCCCCCATGAAAGTACAATATACATCAGTCAGTGTTGGAAAAGAATGGTAATATATTAAATTACCTATTACTAAAAACAAAAACAAAGGCATGTTATTAGGCTACTTTACATATATTACTCCCTGTATCTATAGTACATGTATACTTATTACTTTACTTTACTTTATTGTTCTCGCCAGTCGCCACCAGTAATTCCATCTTGTGTTTGCTCTGTCTGGACGGTTTAAGGCCCGCCCCCTTCCGCATCCGATACTTCAGTACAGTGTACACTGTACACTACAGACAAGTGCGCATCGTTTCCGTATCCGCTCTATAGAGCGTCGCAGTCCCGCCCCCTACCATGGACCAGGAAATGAAACCCAATGCATTTTTCCCATAGACATTTCATAAAGTATTTATTTAAAGACGGTTACGCCACGGACAAAGCCAACTCGAGTCGTGACAACTCATGATATTTTGGACCAAACAAATAATTACAAAGAAGAAAAACAACAAAAAAAGTGTTGTAACCTGCCGTTTTTTTCTTCTTTCTAATTATTTTTTCGGCCCCAAAAATTGTGTTTGTTGTCATGATTTGTCACGACTCGAGTTGGCTTTGTCCGCGGCGTAAACGTCTTTAAATAAATACTTTCTGAAATGTCTATGAGGAAAATGAACGGAGAATCATTTCCTGGTCCATGGTAGAGGGCGGGACTGCGACGCTCTATAGGGTCCAGTGTTGATTTCGTCGTCGACTAAAACTAAGACAAAAAATGTTCATCGACTACCTTTTTCCACTGATGAAAACCAAATGGAAACTAAATGTAGAAACTCAGCTATGGTGACTGAAACGAATTGACAATTTCATCAACAAATAAAAACTAGACTAAAATGTTAGGAAGGGACTAGTGGATAAGAGATGCATGCAGTATGAGTCATTTTACACGTGGTTGCATGCATGCTGAAAATAGCACAATACAAGCTCCGAGCTTGTAGATTGGCTTGTAGATCGGCTTGCCGTTGTGAGCTTGTAGATCGGCTGCCTTTTCTGACACAGCAGTGAGTTGTTGAGGGTCTAAAATCGATATGCAGGCCAGAACGGACTATAGAAATGCACTTCTGTACGCGCACAGAGGCACGCATGCACACGCGCGCGCGCACACACACACACACACACACACACACACACACACACACACACACACACACACACACACACACACACACACACACACACACACACACACGTACACTATGCTTCCCAGTTCTTTCCGTGTGTGTTTTCCATGCAGTGCTGTGTTGTTGAAAGCTACGTGTCCGTGAACGCCTCAGCTCTGATGTAAGCAGCGGTGCGTGCGTGCGTGCGTGTGTGTGTGTTGAAAGCTACATGAACACCTCAGCTCTGATGTAAGCAGCGCTGGAAAATATATAAGTATTTACTTACTATTAGTTTACTACTAATTTTGAGTTACATTTACTTGACTTGAGTATTAAATTGTTTGCTCTATACTACTACTACTACATCTCAGAGGCAAATTATATAGTACGTTTTCCTCCAGTACAATCATTTGACAGAGCTATATACTAGTTCATTGTATTAGATTTAGATTAGTATTACAAAGCATACATCACCCACTTAAGCTATACCCACAATATTTAATACTTTGGTTATTATGTGAAAATAGCCGATCTAACAAGCTCACAACGCCTCGCAATCGCGAGGCGTTGTGAGCTTGTAGATCGGCTATTTTCACGAAGACAAAAGGTTTGAAATACGGAGCGACACCAACAAACATATATAGCATTAATACTTTTACTACTTAAGTTGAATTTAGGGAGTATACGTCTTTCCCCCAGTGGGCGTATATAGGCTAGTAGTATAGGCTACGTTTTAGCAGGTGAATGGAGCCTGTAACAGCTGGGAGAGTGTGTGCGTGCGTGCGTGCGTGCGTGCGTGCGTGTGTGTGTGATGATGTCATTGAAGGAACACTGGGTGGGGTTGCCATGCCATACATGGGAGAATAAAGGTGAACTTGTCTTGTATGGAGGCGTGCAGTGTGTGTGTGTGTGTGTGCGTGCGTGCGTGTGTGTGTGTGTGTGTGTGTGTGTGTATGGAGGCGTGCAGTGTGTGTGTGTGTGTGTGTGTGTGTGTGTGCGTGTGTGTGTGTGTGTGTGTGTGTGTGTGTGTATGGAGGCGTGCAGTGTGTGTGTGTGTGTGTGTGCGTGCGTGTGTGTGCGTGTGTGTGTGTGTGTGTATGGAGGCGTGCAGTGAAAGAGCAGGGCTTGGTTCACTGGCCTGCATGGCTGTAAAAAATGAACAATACAGGCTTGTTTATACGGAGCTGGACAGAGCTTCAATCAGGGCCGAGGAAGATGATGTTAAAACTAAACTATGTATAGCCATGGACACACATACAGTATATGTACAGTATGCAGATAGTATAGTCTCATAAACCCCTAACCCCTAAACATAACCTCTAAATCAGTGCTTTTCATGTCCGGGGACCACCAGTGGTCCTTGAGGGGGTTCCAGGTGGTCCCCAATGGACCCTTATATATCTGTAACTATTGAGAGCGTAAAATGAAAACCAAATGGACCCGTACGGGTCCATTTGGTTTTCATTTTACGCTCTCAAGAGTTACATTATTGTTAAACATCTTGCATTACTTAATTTACAAGAAGTCTACACAATTAGAGAATGTATAGAAGAATTGTTATTTTGATCAACGTTTGCCTGTTATCTCTCCTAATGGTAATATCGACATCAATACAGAATGGAACTGTGGACAAAATCTTCATCCAACGACAACACAAATATTCAAATTATTGGTTCTGAGAGGCTAAATGTCATCAAATGGTGGTCCACGTGGCTCAGAGGCGTATCTGGATCTGGATTTGGACAGGCGTCCGCCTGTCCAAATCCATTTCTGGCCTGGCCAAAATCCATACAATGAGGAAAAAAGAGGACAAAAACAAGACCTGATAACTATTAGTGGACAGCTGATTGGCTGTCGCGGTAGAGCGCGACCCTCAATCACCCATTGGAATGTAAATGCAAGCCTTTCAGCCTTTGTATCCTACTCGTCTGGCAGGTATATCTCTTTGAAAACCTTTAGTGCTACGATTTTGCGCGGGGAGACGACAATTAACACATCTTGCCTGTCCAAAATGTAATTCTTGCCTGCCCAAAATGTAATTCCTGGAAACGCCACTGACGTGGCTCAATTAAGTGCTGAATAAAATGGGCCTTGACATGAAAAGGCTTGAAAACCACTGCTCTAAATGTCTAATCCTCAGGCACGTCTACCCGTCTGTAAAAAGAAAACTGCCCTCTCCAGACCATGAAGGGCGGCTGTGGCTCAGGAGGTAGAGCAGGTCGTCCAATGATCCCTGGGTCAGCGGTTCGAATCCCGGCTCCTCCTGTTCACATGTCGAAGTGTCCTTGGGCAAGACACTGACTGAACCCTACATTGCCTCCAATGAGTCGAACGGTATGAGCTTGCCACCATTGGTGTGTGAAAGTGGGATAGTGAGGACGCTGGCGTCGACTGTTCGCCGCTTCACCTCCAAATGTATGAATGAATGAACCATTGTAAGCGCTTTGAGTAGGCACGTAGTGCATAGAAAAGCGCCATCAAAAATGCAATTCATTATTATTATATTATGAACGCATTATTTACTACACAGTGAAAGAAATGCAAAAAAATTCCTCCTTTCCTTTCCATGCCATACCTGGAGGCAGCGTTCAGGAGAACCGCCTTTTTCCGGACTCGAACGCAGCATTTCGCGGCGATATAACAATAATAATTCGTCGCCTGTGTCGAAATGTCATATAGGCTACATCGCATCTTCACTAGTTATAGAGTGCAGGGGCACCGAAAGTATAGCTGATCTACAAGCTCTCAGCGTGTCGCAGCATGACGCGCTGTGAGCTTGTAGAGCCGCTATTCTAGGGAATTTCATCCCCTGCCTCTCTAACATTCTCTGACACGTCCTATAGCTGCTAATCCTATAACCCCGAAACACAACACCATCCAACTGTAAAATGGACTTCTGTTTAACCATCATAAGAACCATTTTGTCTTCTGAGGAACAGAAAACATTGTTCTCACAATGAATGTCTATTTCTTATGAGTTCCAATATTCTTGGAGGGACATTTGGTCCCCATATACAGTATATTAACAGTATATGGTGTATTACACATGCACATTTTCTGTCTGTCTGTCTGTCTGTCTGTCTGTCTGTCTGTCTGTCTGTCTGTCTGTCTGTCTGTCTGTCTGTCACACACCGACACACGAGCGCGCCTGCACACACACACACACACACACACACACACACACACACACACACATACACACACACACACACACACACGCGCGCGCGCGCACAAGCACACGCACACGCACACGCACACGCCACAGTGTTGTTGTGTGTCGGGGTGGGAACAGGGAGGGAGTTTTCCAGGTAGCACAGGGGCGTGTCCTGCCACAAGCAGGAAACAGGAAATAGGCCTTTAACAACGGCTAACAGTGAAATAATGGTTACAATGCAACTCCTGTCTCTGGCAGGGCTGGCAGCCAGCAGGCTAAACATGGTGGTCCCCATGCACTGAACTCACTGATACAGAGCTATAGATACAGGCTAAACATGGTGGTCCCCATGCACTGAACTCTCTGATACAGAGCTATAGATACAGGCTAAACATGGTGGTCCCCATGCACTGAACTCACTTCTGATACAGAGCTATAGATACAGGCTAAACATGGTGGTCCCCATGCACTGAACTCTCTGATACAGAGCTATAGATACAGGCTAAACATGGTGGTCCCCATGCACTGAACTCACCTCTGATACAGAGCTATAGATACAGGCTAAACATGGTGGTCCCCATGCACTGAACTCACCTCTGATACAGAGCTATAGATACAGGCTAAACATGGTGGTCCCTCCCCATGCACTGAACTCACTTCTGATACAGAGCTATAGATACAGGCTAAACATGGTGGTCCCCATGCACTGAACTCTCTGATACAGAGCTATAGATACAGGCTAAACATGGTGGTCCCCATGCACTGAACTCACTTCTGATACAGAGCTATAGATACAGGCTAAACATGGTGGTCCCCATGCACTGAACTCACTTCTGATACAGAGCTATTATAGCCAAAGCCACAAATGACGACGTATTTTAAGTAGTTTTAACGGGCGGCATGTGGCTCAGGAGATAGAGCAGGTTGTCCAATTATCTGTGGGTCGGCCTGGCGGTTCGAATCCCGGCTCCTCCTGTCCACATGTCGAAGTGTCCTTGGGGCAAGACACTGAACCCTATATTGCCTCCAATGAGTCGGTCGGTGTGAGCTCGCCACCATTGGTGTGTGAATGTGTGATGTGAGGACGCTGCTTGTTACAGTGAATGTTTTGACTGAAGTGTGGACTTCAGTGTTGTTTTTGGCAGCAAATTTTGATCAATTTCTCTTGAATAGTTTTCATTTAGTTTTAGTCACATTTTAGTCACCTGGAATGTTTTAGTACTGTAAATATCATAAGATTTTAGTCGACTAAATCAGGGGGAGGTAGTTTAGAGATCAGGATAACTGCATGTTTTTTGTGAGGGTACCTACCCTATAGGGGACACGGGGAGAACTCCACACAGAAAGGCCCTTTCGCCAACGGTTGTATTATTCTTGTATTGGTCTGTGCTATACAGAGACTCAGAGATGGTTGTATTATGGGTCTTTTTGACTACAAGAGCTCAGTAAACTGTGTACTGGAGCTTAACCCATTTAGGCCTGAAGTATTTTTAAAATGTATTTTTTTCTGAAAAACCTCATGTTTCTATATCAGTGGTTCTCAATATTTCATGTCAAGGACCCCAAAAATTATATGTAACAGGCCACCAACCCCCATCTGAAAATAGTTCCAGGAACCCCCCCATGCAGAAGCAAAGATTTGAGTTAAATCTCTGTGCGAGACTATTTCAAACAGGTATAGCTGTTGCTTTCGTCAAAACTGTAACCCCAGCTAGTGTTTTTGGTCATCCAACAGTTTCTTAACCACTCGGTGGGAGGATCGAGACGCAAAAATGTGCTGAATGCACGCGCATTCTGCATTCATTCATTCACTGGACGCGCTGACGCGTAAAAGTTGTTCTTCAATGACGAGAATCAAGCACGCGTGCATGGGACCTTTTGATTTGGTGTAGTGCCAGAGCCCTCGGTGGGGTTGATTCGGCACTGGTCTTGCCGTGTAACATACAGTAACATACAGTCATACAGTACTTCACAGGTTCAGGATTTGTTTCCATTCCTTAGTGATTCTCAACCTTTTCAGGCCGTGACGCCCCAAAATAATCATACTATTTAAACTACATGGGGACCCCCAAAATAATCATATTTGAACTGGGGACCTCCAAAAATAATCATATTTGAACTGGGGACCTCCAAAAATAATCATATTTGAACTGGGGACCTCCAAAAAATAATCATATTTGAACTGGGGACCCCCACACCCTGATAAGCACTTGAAATGTAGGAGTTGAGGCATGTTATCTTCATAAATGTCACCTCTTTCTTTTATTATTTGACAATTTGGCCAATGTTTGACCAGTTTTTATATAGTGGCCTATAGTTTGTTTATTACTTTTGATGCAGTATGCTGGCCTATTTCTTTCTTTCTTTCTTTCTTTCTTTCTTTCTTTCTTTCTTTCGAGGTTCTCAGTCGGAACCTAATTTGGGTCCAGCTCAGGAGGCATAGTAACCCTAGCTCTGGTCCATAGCGTTAGAATGACTTATTATTTTTGGTGATGATTTGAATGCTGTTGTTATTTTTCATGTCATGATCATGAATTGAATACCCAGGACCTGAATGGAAACAAGACCGCAAGGACTTTCTTCGGTGCTATCCTAATAGCCCTATCTTGGGCGCGCCCTCCCCCCTATCCCTAAACTTTCTCCGCCACCATCTCGAAGAACACCCCAAAATATTTCAAGTAGCCGATCCACATCTACACGTAGTGAGATTGTAGATCGGCTATTTGGATCATTCTAAAACGTTTTTTCAAAATAGCAAAAAATGGCAAATACGTTTCGAGACAAGGGGCAAGGGGTGGCACAAGATCTGTACCTACTGTTAAGTATTCAATCAATCAATCAATCAATCAATCAATCAACCAATCAATCAATTCAACGCTACATGGACCAGAGCTACTGTATAGTAACCCTGAGTTCTGGGAACAACTCTGTGACGGTGTCAAGTCATCACAGACGGTTGTGGGTGAACCCTTCTTAGTGTGTGTCTGCTGAATGTGTGTGTGTGTGTGTGTGTGTGTGTGTGTGTGTGTGTGTGTGTGTGTGTGTGTGTGTGTGTGTGTGTGTGTGTGTGTGTGTGTGTGTGTGTGTGTGTGTGTGTGTGTGTGTGTGTGTGTGTGTGTGTGTGTGGGCGCACGTGTGTGTGTTGGTTTATGAGTCAGCTCAGTGAAAGGCTCTGGGTGTGTGTGTGTGTGTGTGTGTGTGTGTGTGTGTGTGTGTGTGTGTGTGTGTGTGTGTGTGTGTGTGTGTGTGTGTGTGTGTGTGTGTGTGTGTGTGTGTGTGTGTGTGTGTGTGTGTGTGTGTGTGTGTGTGTGTGTGTGGGGGGGTGTGTGTGTGTGTGTGTGTGCATTAGTGTTTGTTTGTTCCTTTCTCCTATGTCAGTTTGCTGTGAGGTTTGGAGATCATCTGTGTCGCTGTGAGACTCCAGCATGTGGCAGAACCCTTCACAATGAGCTTGGTTTGATGCGTGTGAGACAGTAAGGGCTCCATTTTCGTCACCGCTAAACCCCTTATCCCTAAACTTCTTTGCCTTTATTACTATTTTGAAAGACATTTTTGAAAAGTTCAACTATAGCCAATCTACATTGACACGTTGTGAGCTTGTAGACTGGCCATTTTAACTATTCAAAGATGTTTTGCAAATAGTAAAAAAAAAAAAAAAAAAAGGCAAAGAAGTTTAGGGATAAGGGGTTTAGCGGTGACGAAAATGGAGCCCTATGTCTGCTGAGGGAAGCTCGACCCATCACATACAGAAATGTCAGGAACAGTATTATTTAACCCATTTAGACAAATTCTACAAATTTCTACAAATGTCTTTCTAAATCCTGACAGTTTTCTTGAAAAATCCATGTTTCTATATGTCAGTCGTTCTCATACATTTTCATGTCGAGGACCCCCAAAATTATATGTAATTGGCCGCCGATCCCCCCCATCTGAAAATGTGTTGTTCCAGGGACCCTCCCAGAAGCAAAGATTTGAGTTAAAAACGTTCGCTCTGAAAGAATTATATATTCAAAGATTTTCACCACATTTTCACGATTTTTCAAAAATAGCAGACCTACAAGCTCGTAGCGCGCCACTCGGTGGCGCGCTATGAGCTTGTAGATCTGCTATAAAGGCATCTCTTCATTCATTCTACTTCCATAAATCATAGCTCTATCGTGGCTCCTATAAAATGGTAAATGGTGCATTTATATAGCGCCTTTATCCAAGGCGCTTTACATAGATTGTGCATTACATTCACCCATTCACACACACATTCATACACCGATTGCGGCGGAAGCCATGCAAGGTACCAACCAGCACATCGGGAGCAATTTGGGGTTCAGTGTCTTGCCCAAGGACACTTCGACATGTAGACAGGAGGAGCCGGGATTCGAACCGCCGACCCATGGATCATTGGACGACCTGCTCTACCTCTTGAGCCACAGTCGCCCAGTCCTATAGTGTGTGATGAACAATAAGCTGCAACATTCCACTCATATAGTTGAATGTTTCAACAGAATTATTAGATGAATAGCCTATGTTAAGATTACGTGTAATATACACATAGCTTCCTTAGCTGTTATGTACAGTAGGCTAATGCATTGTGTATAAGTAACAGTTGTCATTTTACTAAAAGAGCTAAAAAGTGGAGAAATCATGCATACATCTGATGAATTTGAGATATTGTTATAGGGTGTAATAACAGTTACCATCCCCATGGGAGTCCAAATGAGCCTATAGTCCTATAGTGCACTGGAAAAAACAACAAAAACCAAACTTAGACTATTTTTGGCACAACTGTGGAAAAATAAAACTAAATGGGGGAAAAAAAAGAACAGAAGCAATAACACATCAGCATGACGATGCACAACATTTTGGACTATATATAATATCAAGCCTCATGTGGCCGTAAGTACAGTATATGTATGACATGAGGACTTCTATCAAAGACCCCCCCCCCCCCCCCCAGACAGTGTCACAGGGGGGTGTTACACTTAGAGGAGGAGGTGGTGGCAGTGGGAGGGGATATGCAGATGAGCGAGTGGGGACTCTATTAGTGCCACCCGCCGTCTCCCAGAAAAGTCACAGTGGACTACAGTCACCCTCCGACCGAGACACTCTGTCACCACACCCTGCAGCACCCTGCCCTGCTCTGCTCTGCTCCACACACTGCCTGGGCTGTCCTGCTACTCTGTTCTGACACTGTTGGAATTCAGGAGTCATTTTAGCTTTTTTGGGGGGTTTTTGTGTGCCGTCCTGGAAGGTTTGGTGGAAGGTTTCTTTTTTGTGATATCATGACCTAGACATCTCAGGGCTTTTTTTGTGGATATCGGCTTCGAATAGTTACAGTAGGAACTCCTTTTTTTGTTTCTATTTCACGAGTGTTTCAAGGAGAAACGTTGGCCTTTGATGCAGGCCCACAGCACTGTTTGTTTTCAAGCTCACTGTATAGGAGGTTGTGAGTGGGAGGCTCTCATCAGCTTGGTGGTGGATTTATCAGCATCATCATGCGTTTTGTGAAGGCTGCGAGTCACGTGCTGCTGGTGACACTGGTGGTTGCGCTGGCGCTGGCCGAGGCCAAGTTCTACCCGAGGCCCGTCCAGTACAGCCTCTACAAGTCTGGACCCAGCCAGCACCACCAGCCTGCTCCCAGCGCCAGACACAAGTAAGTGTATTGATTATCTTCTTATAACCCCATTATTCAGCATGTTTTTTTTTTGTTTTTTTTTACTTGACAAAAATATATAGGCCTACTGTATATTATTTTGTTATTAATGAATCGACCCGAACATCTAAGAGATTAGGCCTGACTACATCGATTAATCTGATCATCCACTAAACCCCGGGTGATTTTCACCCTGACAATGATGTTGTGATTTTTCTAATGTTGCTGATGTCTGAGGTGGGTGGGTCGTTCAGTACCTTCATGATGCTCAGTGACATCATAGAAGGTAGGTTTGTTTCCCTGCCCACATCCCTGTTTTTTTCCCGTTTTTGTTTGGGGGGGGGGGTTGACCTACATTTAGTGATATAGTGATAAGAAAAATCCCATACTCCCACAATGGGCTATCTTTTTTCTTTTCTTTCCCCACTGGACCATTTTCACGTGTCCCAGGAATGGATGGGCCAAAGGAGAAGTTCCCAGCTCCATTATTGTTATTTTTTAAATAATACCCACGTTTTACTATCTATTTTTTATTATTTTTTTATAATATTATATTTTTTGTGAAATTTCATGTCGAAATATTAAAGAGGAGTTGCCATGTTGTACTTATTTTTTATGAAATATTTTCCATAAAATATACCCGGGTTCACAATGCAACACAGTGCTTGTAGATCAGCTATTTTTGCTATTATTCTTTAGAATTAAATACTGTTGCACACCTGCAAGTGTTTTTTTACTTATTCTAGGAACCACTGTGGCTGCATGATAGAGAAAACAGTGTTTTCTAACATAGATTTGTCCTCTCCTCTCCTGTCCTCCATTCTAGGAACCACTGTGCGTACGTGGTAGAGAAGACAATGTCCTACACCGTCCAGGCCGGAGCAGCTCCCGTAGTGAAGGCCGAGTACAACAAGTGTGCCTGGGGGAAGAAATGTCCTGCTCTAACGTGAGTTCAAATCGGCATAACGTCATTCCTTGAAGGCATTTCCATCCATCCACCATATTATTTGACCACTGTCTGTTTCTGTATCAGTGGTTCAGTGGTGCTCAATATTTCATGTCAAGCATCCCAAAAATGATATGTAATTGGCCGCCAACCCCCATCTGAAAATATGTAGTTCCAGGGACACCCCCCCCCCCCCCCCCCCAGAAGCAAAGATTTGAGTTACAAATGTTCGCTCTGAAAGATTTTTCAAAAATAGCAGACCTACAAGCTCGTAGCGCGCCACTCGGTGCCGCACTATGAGCTTGTAGATCTGCTAGTTTTCAACAGCTAAAGCATAACATAATGCTTAAAACACCAATAGGGGTTCCCGCCCAGAATGGGTTAAGCACACATAACACTCTGGACCGAAGTCCCCTTGTCATGTGAAATTCAAACGTTGGAAGTGTCATTATTGTTTTGAAATGAGTAAGACCGGCTATTTTTCAAGGATTCCGAAAACCACACCCAATGCAATAGTCGCAACTCCTTGCAACAAAACCGTTTTAAGGACATGTCACACCAATGCAACTCCTTGGTGTGATTTGGGCCTATCTGCTTGTTCTTTACATTTTCAATTTATTCAAATGTTATGTTACATTTGGCTTCCATTTGAACAAAATACACGTATCGTTGCTGGACTGCAATAGGCCTATAAAAGCGATGCAGTGCATACATGAAAAGGCTGAAAAAAGGCAGAAATGTTTTTTGTATTGTCCACACAGCACAGATGAGTGGCTTACATATTGATATATTACACTGTGATGCATTATAGTATGTCACTCTAGTTGGTCCAAATGTACATTACAGTATGGATATGTGGTCATATCCCTGACTCAAACTAATTGGTATTTTAATATTGTCAAACATGGCCCCCTTTGAAACATGTCTGGACACCCCTGTCTGCACTATGGGCCCTGTTTTTGTCACTGCCTTAACCTTTATCCCTAAACTTCTTTGCCTTTTTTTTTTTTTACTATTTTGAAAAACGTTTTTGAATACTTCAAAGAGCCGATCTACATGCTCACAACGTATAGATGTAGATGGCAAGTTGAACAATTTTTAAATGACGAAAATAGGGCCATAAATCTCTTCTCTTCTACAAGTTCAGGACGTTTGACCCCCAGACGTCCCATGCAGTCAGAACAGGGATGCTATTGTATTAACTGACGGGGTTCATGTGGTTATTATAATTCCTTTGTTGTTCCGCCATGTTCGCAGGTATCGTTTGATGTACAAGCCCATGTTCAAGGTGGCGCACAAGAGCGTGACGGAGTTGGAGTGGCGCTGCTGCCCCGGCTACTCCGGCTACGGCTGCATGGAGAGCCACTACCAGCACAGCATGAAGGCCCTGCCGCCCTTCAAGGGCCCTCAGCAGCACTTCAAGGGGCCTCCCATGCACAAGGGCCCCGTGTACAAGGGCCCGCCGCCTATGATGAAGGGTCCCATGTACAGCAAGGGCCCGCCCACGATGAAGGGTCCCGTGTACAACAAGGGCCCGCCTCCCATGTACAACAAGGGCCCGCCTCCCATGTACAACAAGGGCCCGCCTCCCATGTACAACAAGGGCCCGCCCAGGCCCATTCAGCACAACGTGAAGTCCATGCCGTGGAGCGGGAACCACGGGAACGGCGGCGCTCACGACGTTCCCATGATGCGCGGCGACGGCGGCTCTTACCCGGCGGCAGGGCGGCACTTTGGGCCTCACGTACCCTCCCCCTCCTCCCCGGACCCGGACAGCCAGTTTGAAGAGTACCCCTCCGAGCCGGAGTTTGAGTACCCCACGGAGCCCGAGCACCAGGACCCACAACACGAGCACCAGCAAGTGCACGAGCAACAGCAGGCGCACGAGTACACGCACGAGCATCATGGTATTGGTGGTGGTGTTGGCGGTGCAGGCGGGGAGCCCGAGGAGCACGTTCCAGGGGAAACAGCGCCCCCTGCTGGTGATGGTGGTGAAGACATTGAAGGTATACTATAGGCCTATAATAATACTACCTGTAGATAAAATGGTTGTCAAACTTTAGCCTGTGTATATGCCTAGTGTGTAAGTGACAATAAAAAAATGATTCTGGAAAAAAAAAATTAAATCTGGTTTTGAATTTAGATCTAGGTTCCCACAGGAAGCCGACTGAGTCGTCCATAAGAATCCACTTTACGAGACACACTGCTATAGATATAAGATTATATGAAAACAAATAAAAAGAAAATAATACATCCACCCCCTCCCCCCCATCTACAAGCTCACATTGCGATGCGATGTTACTTATATTTGCACTTTCACTCGAGTAAAATGCAGGACGAGGGGTCCTCATCATCAATATGTCCGTACATGGACAAAATATGTGTCCGTGGCAAGACTTATTTGTATCATAAGACCCAAATTACTGTCAGTCTCCAGGTTTCCTCCAGAATAATGTACAACATTACTATGACACTGTGCATGTAATGGGAGTCCAACTAGTAGGCGACTATAGTGGTTCTCAAATGTTTCATTTGCAACAAGAGTAATATAGTAAGAGAGTGGTGACACTATAGCGTTGACTCCCATTGTAACAATGGAATGCGGAAGTGCTCATTCTCATCTCAATGGGATAGTTCCAGCCATAGGAGCAATGGTTGGAACTATCGCCTATAGGCACCCGCTTTGCGGCGAGATCAAAGCGTGTCGCTATACTCTCCTACTCTACACTCTGTTTGCAGTTGCACCTAAACTCTAGTTACAGACCTCAGAGATACAGACCTGTTATGGTCATTCGGGGCTTTTAGTCATTTCTACTGTACATTGTGATATTGATTGAAGTAAAATGCTTTAGTTTCTCAAGAAGCCTTGGTGAGTAATTCTCCCATCAACTCAGTCCAGTGGTGTAAAGTAAATATTTACTCAAGTACTGTACTTAAGAACAGTTTTGAGGTACTTTTACTTTAGTTGAGTATTTCCAAAAATTCAATAGCCTACTTTTAAGTCTACTCCATACTTCTCTGAGACTTTTACTGCACTGAACTTATTTGAAAACTTTAGTTACTTCGTAGATTTGAATTACTATTGAAAAACATACCACTTTGACACTATATACATTTCGGCCGTTTGAAAACATGTGAAATTGGACATTAAAGTACATTGCCAATACCTTTGTACTTATTTTACTCAAGTACATTTTCAATTCGGGACTCCTACTTGTAAAGGCCTATTCAAAGTGATGAGGTGACCACCGTTTCAGTGGTCACCTCATCTCATAATAATTATAATGTCTTCAGGTCAGGTTTAATGAGTCATTATCCATCACCTCTGTCTCATAATAACTATAATAAATGTCCCCCAGGAGGTCAGGCCATGGACAGTTTAGTTTAGTGAGTCATTGTCCATCACCTCTGTCTCATAATAACTAATAAATGTCCCCCAGGAGGTCAGGCCATGGACAGTTTAGTTTAGTGAGTCATTGTCCATAACTTTATAATAACTATAATAAATGTCCCCCAGGAGGTCAGGCCATGGACAGCGAGACTGACGAGCGTCTGGGTCGCATGGAGGAGGACGTGAGGCGTCTCAACCTGGGCCTGGAGACCCTGCGCGGGACGGTGGACGGCCTGGAGGACGGCCTGAGGGCCTCGCTCCGGGAGGACGCCAACAGGATGCTGTCCGCTCTGCTCTCCGCTGCGCCCGGGGGCCCCCTGCTGGCCGGCGGGCACCACGCGGCGGTGGGATTCGGGGACATCCCCGGAGGGGAGATCCCCGAGGGAGACATGGACGCACGACCCGCAGGTAAGACGACGTGTGGGAGGCAGAAGCGTATAGCGTCCATTGGGGCCACACTCGGGCACATAGGTCCAGTCAATTCAGAATCAGAATCAGAACTGAAGCCTTTATTGCCATGAACATGTAAACATGTTAGGAATTTAGTTTGGTGGGGCAGACTTCATCTAGCCTGGTTAATAAACCAGACCGAATCAGCCGTTGGCAAAACAAAATTGCCTACCAGTGGATTACGGTCTGGCGAGGCTCAGTAGCACGCCTCTTTCCTACAACCGAGAACAGGTCGGACCAATCGGGACACGGTATGCAATATGGGCGGGCTTTGGTACAGTGACGTTCAATGCTTGAGACTTTTGACTGACAGTAGCTCTGACCAATTGCGTCAAAGAGAAAATGTTTGAACCCGCCCCCCGGGAAATGAAATCCAAGTGGAGCCAGCCCAGACTAATATACCGCGACAGTGTTGTGTGATATTAGTCTGGCTTATTAGCCAGGCTAGACTTCATCTGCCCCTAATGCATATGCATATTGCCCGAGGCAGATTCAATATCCCATTCAGTGCAGTGCAGTGCAGTGGTATATTAGTATCGCAACGGGAGGCTATAGGACAGCAGAGCGCAGTTACAACATTAGGACAGGTGCAAAACAGGACAAGACAGTGCAAAAACAACACAGTGCAATGAATAATGAATACATATAAAGTGCAGGGAGTTCCTCATGTGATAAGGTCAGTTCAGAGCACAAGTCAAGTCCAAATCACTCCGAGTGGGGGTAGAGGGACGATAGAAGGGGATCAGGGGGGGACACACCAGCAGCATTGAGGAGACAGATAGCCGTTTTAAAACTGATCAAACATTGTCCAAGTTGTCAAATAACATAATATAGCCGGTATAGGCTTTGCGAGGCGTTAATTGTGAGCTTGTAGATCTGCTATTTTTACTGGCATAGCCATGCAGGTGCTGGTAATCCAGCCAAGGTGCAGTGTGCCGCGGGTTCGACTCCCGATCCCTGCACTGGATTTTGCTGCGTGTCCCCCCCCCCCCCCCCCCCCCCCCATCTCTCTCCCTGTTTCTTGTCAGCCTACTTTCCTGTCTCTCTCTCTCTCAATAAAGGTAAAAGCCACAAAAAAAAAAATACTAATACAAATATTGATTGTTTTATAGGTATGTTGGCCGGGGGGTTACCGGGTCTCGGTGAGCTGAACAGCAGACTGGACAGTCTCCGGTCAGAGCTGCTGGCCAAGGCCGCTGAGCTGCAGGAGCTGAGGGCCACGGTGATGGGCCACGACGGAGCCTTGAGGTCAGTTAATAGTTTACCGCTATTATTATTATTATTAACAGACGGGAAGTGGGGTCATCACATGTCCGTACATGGACAAATAATGTGTCTGTGGGTAAAGGATCAAATAATGTGTACACGCTATTATAATGTTCTTATTTTGATCACAAGTTCCATTTACTGAATGTTCAAGTCTCCAGGTGTTGTTTAGAATGACCCTGGTTTACTTTGACACTGTGTGGCACATTATTATAGGAGTCCAACTAGAGAACGGTGGTTCTCAGACGTTTTATTTCCAAGGAGAACCCCCATATAACTCTGAGAGTGTACAAATGGACCCATATGTACACTCTCACAGTTACAGACCTGTAATGGTCATTTAGGGGCAGGGATGGCTAGCTCTTTATGTGTTTGTGTACTCATTTTGTCCCTGGCAAACATTGAATTCGGACAAAAATGTCCACCACCACAAGCCAGCATGGTGATGAGATCGGTCTCATCACCATGCTGGCTTGTGGTGGTGGACATTTTTGTCCGAATACAGCTATTTTTCAATCAACAGCACAATATGTGGAAAACGTCTGGATTATATATATATATATATTTTTTTTTAAAGAGTGAAATAGGACATTCTGTACAATGACCACCTTTACTTTTGGTATAGGCTATTATTTATGTGGATGTGGAACGGTTGACGGAGATAATGTCTACTTTGCAGACATAATAATCCATGGTTTCTTGTTCTCATGTTTTTGATTTGTACATTTGGTTGTTGTTTTTTTACCACAAATGTACAGATGAATGTTATTAGACAGATGCCATATAGTTGAATTGTTTACCCATGGTCTCCTACGGTTTCAAACGTACAGAATGGTATTTATGGCATCATGTCATAAATAGCTTCACAACATACCGTCGGCAGTGTTCAGTGTTGACCTGGTGTCCTATAGTTTCTAAACTGTCTATAGTAAGGTGACTAATTATCTTGTTAAATATAAATGCCTAGAGTTCATGTTTTTTCCCCCCATGTCGTACTTGTAAGTCGGTCTGGATAAGAGCTGGTATAGTCTGCTAAAAAATGCCTAAATACGCTGAATAATTTTTCAGCGTTTTTCAGCCCAAGAATCCCTTATAGATGAGAGAGAGAGAGAGAGAGAGAGAGAGGGAGAGAGAGAGAGAGAGAAAGAGAGAGAGATGTGCTGCAGATTAAACTTTCTCATAGATTTCACAGCTAAGCTTCATAGACTATCAGTGTTCATTTCTAAACGTCTAAAATCGTAACATTTTCAGCAAGCTGTCCGGATCATCGGGGGTCTCCGGCGAGGACGCCCAGAGCGCCATGGAGAGGCTGGTGGACGCCAGGATGGGCGCGGCCCGCGCAGAGATCCTGGCCGGGTTGGAGAGGCGCGTGGAGAGCGCCGAGGAGCGCTGCGAGGACAAGGCGGGCGAGCTGCGGCGCCAGTGCCAGAGGGAGCGTGGCGAGGGGCGGAGGAAGATGGAGGAGGAGCTTAGCGGAAGCACCTCCCACCTGAGGAGAGACCTGGCCAGCATGCAGGTATAGGGGGCGCTGCTGTGACGGTTTTCACGTTTTAGATGCCGATTAATTGTCGCACAAACGGATCGGTCTCAAAATTATTCACTTTTGTTATGTGTATTTCTAATGTTTGAAGGCAGCATAATCTGTATAATATCGGAATCGGTATCAGCAGATATGACCTTGCAAATAATCGGAGATCGGATAATAATAATAATAATAATTGTGTCGTGCAGGCTCAGATTCACGGCGTGGAGGCCGCGGACAGCTGCTGTGGACGGACGTCCGGCCTGGATGAGAGAGTCAGCCTCCTGGAGCAGTCTGTGTCTGGACTCAACCAGTCCCAGCTGCACCTGGCCAAAGAGCTGGGTGGACACAAGGTTAGTAGTGACCATGCTACAGTTACACACTTATTCCACCAGAGAGAGCAACACACGCACGCACGCACGCACGCACGCACGCACGCACGCACGCACGCACGCACGCACGCAAAATAAATCTTAAAAAAAAAAAAAATCAATCAATCAATCAATCAATCAACCCATTTGGTTCCATTTGTACACTCTCAGAGTTACAGACCCATAATGGTCCATTTGGCTCCAAACTATCATTTAGCTGGGGACTCCCTCAAGGACCCCTGGGGGTCCCCGGATCCCACTTTGTGGAACTATACTGTGCTAAATGTCTGAATTGTGAATTGTAAACCCAGGACCACATGGATGGCATGGTGGCGGGCAGGCTGGAGTACATTGAGGCCATGCTCAACCTGACGGAGACGACGGAGACCAGCGGCGGCGCCCCCGGTGGCCTGGAGGCCCACCTGGACGGCAAGCTGCGGGTGCTGGAGGGCCGCCTGCTGATGGCCGTGGAGGAGCTGGTGGCGGGCGGCGGCAACGCCACCACGCTGGAGGGCCACGCCGTGATGCCCACCGACCTGGAGAGCCTCCGGGGCCGACTGGAGATGGACGTGGAGCGCGTGCAGAAACACCTCAGCGACCTGGAGACGCGCTGCCTGGCGCACTCTGCTTCTGATGTACAGGTGAATAAATAGTAATGTAACTAATAGTATAGAATCCTTCTGATGTACACAGGTGAATACATACTCATGTAATAACTATTAGTATAGAATCCTTCTGATGTATACAGGTGAATACATACTCATGTAATAACTAATAGTATAGAATCCTTCTGATGTACACAGGTGAATACATACTCATGTAATAACTAATAGTATAGAATCCTTCTGATGTATACAGGTGAATACATACTCATGTAATAACTAATAGTATAGAATCCTTCTGATGTACACAGGTGAATACATACTCATGTCGGTGTTGTTTTTGGCGGCAAATTTCTATTTTTAGTTTTAGTCGTAGTCTCTTGAATATAGTTTTCATTTAGTTTCAGTCACATTTTAGTCTTAGTGTTAGTCTAGTTTTAGTCGACCAAATCTACAGTTGATTTAGTCGACTAAAATGTGTTTTGGCGGCCCTTTGATGCCCTCGTAATGACTGTTTTTACACTTGCTGAAAATAGCCGATATACGCGTTGTGAGCTTGTATTTTCCTTCTGATGTACAGGTGAATAACACTAATGTGATAACGAGGGCGGTCAAACGATTACAATTTGTAATCAGCACAGTCTTAAAACAAGGAACCGAGTTGATCAACTACAATAAATGATCGGTTATACTGCATGGTCTATTTCTAGTCTAGTTTAGCTGCGAATGACATTGTGTGTTTGTTTACATGGCTGTCATGTTGACTACAGCAGTAAATCAAGCTGCGCAGCAGGTGCTCTGAGCCTTTGATTAGCCAGCGGTCCGTTATAGAGTGGAGCGGTCTGTTATAAAGAAATAACACACCGCTGAATTCAGCGACTGACCAATCAGAATCAAGCATTCAACCAAGCCGTGTAAAAAGCTTGTTTATAAACTGATAAAGTCTTAAAAAAAACAAATAAAAAGTGGTAAACTCTAATGACCGTAACGTTGTGTCCATCCACCAGGGGGATGCGGGCGTGTCGGGCGAGGTGGATGAGAACGCCCGCATGGCGCTGGACGCCCATGCCGTGCGTCTCAACAGCCTCAACGCCACGCTGCAGGCTCTGCTGAACCAGCGGGCCCTCAGGGGCCTGCCGGAGGGCCAGGAGGGAGGCCCCTCGGTCCAGGGAGAGCTCACCATCCTCAGGTCAGTTCCAGGAAGAAGTATATACTCTTCTAGGTGCCACTCGGTGGCGCGCTATGAGCTTGTAGATCTGCTATTTTTCAATAGCTAAAGTATAACATAATGCTTAGTTAAAACACCAAAAGGGGTTCCCGTCCAGAATGGGTGTTTTGTAATAATATAAAATACAAAGTAACTAGTAGTGATTAGAAGAGCCTTTCAAATCACTCCCCTCTGAGATGTTGTGAAACTTTCACTACTTTCACTTTCACTGTGAACGAGCAGGAAAACTGACAAGTACATCAACTCTACTCAATTACTGTCTGTAATCTAGTAAATGTACTTAGCTACTTCCTACCTCTGCCCAGGTTCATAGTAAATGTACTAAGCAACTCTCTCAGGTTCATAGTAAATGTACTTATCTACTTACTCAGGTTCAGAGTAAATGTACTTAGCTACTTACTCAGGTTCCTAGTAAATGTACTAAGCTACTTACTCAGGTTCCTAGTAAATGTACTTAGCTACTTACTCAGGTTCCTAGTAAATGTACTTAGCTACTTACTCAGGTTCCTAGTAAATGTACTAAGCAACTCTCTCAGGTTCATAGTAAATGTACTAAGCTACTTACTCAGGTTCCTAGTAAATGTACTTAGCTACTTACTCAGGTTCAGAGTAAATGTACTTAGCTACTTACTCAGGTTCCTAGTAAATGTACTAAGCTACTTACTCAGGTTCAGAGTAAATGTACTTAGCTACTTACTCAGGTTCAGAGTCAATGTACTTAGCTATACTTCCAACCTCTGCCCTCCTACAGGTTTGACCTCCAGAGCGTCAACACCAGCCTGACGGGGCTGGCGGGCTCGGTGGGGACGGTGGCTCAACATATGGACCGCGTGAACAACACGTGGACGGAGAGAGAGGGCCGTCTGGCCCACCAGATGAGAGGCGTGGTCCAGCTGGTGGGGCGCCAGGCGTCCATGCTGGGGGCCGGGGACCGCAGGTTGAACCGCCTGAAAGGTATACAGTCACCAACGTCATTTTTAGTTTGCTTTTTGTGTTGTAGATTTGGCTATTTGCATTACTTTTGAGTGATACTAAAAAAAACTTTTATTTACTAAAATGAAAATAAATATGGATGAATACCAGGGGTGTAACTTTAGGGTTGTCCTGATCCGTTCGCGTGATTGGAAATCGGGGGCCGATCATGTCATTTTCAAATGATCGCAATCAGATAGGGAATGAATGAATGAATGAATGAATGAATGAATGAATGAATGAAGAATGAATGAATGAATATCGCTGTAAAAATGTCACACCGCCTAAATTAATTTGTTTTGTTCATCCACATTATTTGAATATTATCCAGCGTTTTAAAAAAACTAATCTGTTGCCCCCGATGTCTTTTTGAAAACAGCCGAGCTCGCGGGCATGAAGCGGAGGCTGGCCGGGGAGCTGCAGGGCTGCCGGACCACCGCCCTGGGGGTCCTGCAGGAGGTGGAGGAGGTGGGGGGCCGCGTGTCCAGCGTGGAGGACCAGTGCAAGGGCCTTAAGGACATGGAGACCCACCTGGAGAGGGTGCGCGTGGAGCTGGAGGGCCAGGCGGACTCGCTGCTCTTGCTGGTCAACGGGACGCTCAGCAGCCACGCCCAGCAGCTCTCCGAGCTGAGGACCGGACTCCTGAGCTGCGGCGCCAACAACAACAACAACAACAACAACGACAACAACGACAACAACGACGACAACGGCACCACGACGAGGCCAGAGCCGGAGCCCATCCTGGACATCAGCGTCATACTCCCCACCTGTACCGACGGCGGGACCACCGGGCCAGCGCCGGAACCCTGCACCCAGGATACCGTCCTACCCCTCAACGGAACCACCGGTGGTACCTCCGGGCCAGAGCCCACCCAGGATACCGTCCTACCCCTCAACGGAACCACCGGTGGTACCTCCGGGCCAGAGCCCACCCAGGATACCGTCCTACCCCTCAACGGAACCACCGGTGGTACCTCCGGGCCAGAGCCCACCCAGGATACCGTCCTACCCCTCAACGGAACCACCGGTACCTCTGGGACAGAGCCCACCCAGGATACCGTCCTACCCCTCAACGGAACCACCGGTACCTCCGGGCCAGAGCCCACCCAGGATACCGTCCTACCCCTCAACGGAACCACCGGTACCTCTGGGACAGAGCCCACCCAGGATACCGTCCTACCCCTCAACGGAACCACCGGTGGTACATCCGGGCCAGAGCCCACCCAGGATACCGTCCTACCCCTCAACGGAACCACCGATACCTCCGGGCCAGAGCCCACAGAGAATACCGTCCCACGCCTGAACGGAACCACCGGTACCAGCGAGCCAGAGCCCACCCAGAATACCGTCCTACCCCTCAATGGAACCACCGGTACCTCCGGGCCAGAGCCCACCCAGGATACCGTCCTACCCCTCAACGGAACCACCGGTGGTACCAGCGAGCCAGAGCCCATCCAGAACCCTGAGGTCTATGGGGTGCTAGATGGGTCCATAGTACAGCCGAACGGTACCATCCAGAACCCCGTAGTACCCCTGAACAGCACCACCAACGGGACCTCCGGGCAAGCTGAGCCAGAACCCATCCTGAAGAACCCCGCGGTGGTGTATGGGGTGCTGGATGGGTCCGTTGTACCCATGAGCGGTACCACCACCACCGGGCCGGAGCCAGAGCTCACCCTGAACGGAACCACTGGCGGTACCACCACCACCGGGCCAGCTGAGCCTGCAGAGTCCATCCAGAACCCTGTGGTCTTATATGGGGTGCTGGATGGGTCCGTTGTACCCACCGGACAACCCACCCAGCAGGATACCGCCGTACCGCCACCGCCCCCGGAGACAAGAGGAGACACTTTCACCCTGATTTAAGACACAAAATAACTAAGTTCTGTTTCTCTCATGGGACGATCTATGGATATGGAGACGAAACAGTCCGTTTCCCAAAACCCCATTTGTGGGTTAGGCTCACAGACCGACTTTTTTTTTTAGGTTTTGTTTCCTTTAATACATATTTTGTTTGTACTCATTATTTCAAAACATTTTCCAAAAATGTCCACCCCCCTCAAAAAAAGCATTTCGTTTTTTTTAAAGAATTTCACAAACAGCGCAGAGGGATTACATTAGATAATTGACACTGGGTGAAAATAATTGGGTTGCAAAATCGTGGGATAAAAATTAATTAAAAAAATCGCAAATAAATGAAGACATCAAGGAAATTCCACGAAGAAGTCATGAAAATAGCCGATATCTGTAAAAGCTTTGAAATGAAAAGAATCATCGCCATTATGATGATGATTAGGTTTCTGTTGTGGATCTTTCATAATTTAGGCCCTTGTGAGAGATCTGCTATTTTTCTAGTTTGGGTTTTCAGGGAGACTCAGGAGGTTTTCAGTAGAGTTTTTATTTATTTTTTAACTTAAAAGGAAAAGTAGAATACCACAATGTAGAAATATTTAGTCAGGAGGAAAAGGCCTGTATTTAAAATGTGACTTTGAATAGAATCACAAAGGTATCGGCAACATAACATACTTAAAGTAAAAGTGCTCATTATGAATGGATGGATGGATGGATTTTTTTCAAGAAAATAGCAGATCTACAAGCTTGTAGATCAGCCATTTTTTGAATAGCTGATCTATATAATAGGTATGTTTTGCAATAATAATCAAAACATTCTACAAAGTAACTAAAGTTTTCAATGAATTGTAGTGGTGTAGAAGTACAAACATGTAAATACTAAAGTCAAAGTACCTTTAGTATTTGAGTAAATGTACTTACTCTCCACCACTGTGAACTAGTAGAATGCACGACGAGTACATTATGAGAGGTGTGTGATTGACATGACAATATTATATTTACAGTATATATGCTGTAAGGTTTAGAACCAGCACTGAAAAAAATGACAATGATTTTACTTTACTCGTTTTATTTTTGATTTATAGAATGAAAAATGAAACCACAAATGGCAGCTCTGATGCAGCGTGTCAAGTCGTATGATTTGTCACACAAACGCCACCGCAGTGAAATTAGTTCTCCGCATTTGACCCAACTCTTGGAGCGGTGAGCCGCAGCCAAGGAGCGGTGAGCCGCAGCCAAGGAGCGGTGAGCCGCAGCCAAGGAGCGGTGAGCCGCAGCCAAGGAGCGGTGAGCCGCAGCCAAGGAGCGGTGAGCCGCAACCAAGGAGCGGTGAGCCGCAGACAAGGAGCGGTGAGCTGCAGCCGTGCCGCGCTCGGGAATCATTTTGATTAGTTGATTTGACCCCCCAATCCAACCGATTGATGCAGAGTGCCAAGCAGGGAGGCATTGGGTCCTAGCCTGGTTTCCAGCCCACAGACCCCGCCCACTCGACTGAGCGCACTGGTTCAAGAGCTGGAAGCTCTCAGAGTCTGACAATCAGGCTAATTGGGTCCCATTTTCTCAGTCTTTGGTATGACCCGACTGGGGATCGAACCCCCGACCTCCCAGTTTCAGGGCAGACACTCTAACCACAAGGCCACTGTCTGGTCATTATGGTGGGACCCCCGGGGACCGTGCAGTAAGGGTCCATGGGGTCTCCAGACAAAATGCCTGAAATTTCATCTTTATAATAATACTCTTTATTGTCCCGAAGGATACTCATCTTCACAGGTCTGTTCAAATACCCACAGCAACACAGTACAGAAAGCACAACACCAAGACAATACAAAAACATGAGGTCCCCACTGTGTACAGAGCCATCCTATCGGCGAGGCAGTTTGTTTAATGCCGTGATGGATGATGGGACAAAACTCCTCCTAAAACTGACCTTTTTTTGACACTAACCCAGGAGGAGGAGAGGAGCTGCATGGGGGTCGAACCGGGAACTTTCCTCTTCCCCGAGCAGCCAGCCGCTAGCTTTGTCAATTTGGGGTTCCTGGAAATCACTGCAATGGTACTAGACCAAGTAGAAGCCAGGAGCATGGAGTCAGTGTTCGGAGCTTTATACTTGGTTGCACAGCATAGATAGGCTCATGAAATAGCCTTAAATTAATCATAATTAGACTATACGACTGACTTGTGTTTAGCAAAAATGTTTACATGTTTAGTTTTTGTGTACCATTTTCTTTCTTTTTTTTCTTTTCTTTTTTTTAGCACATAGTAAATGTGTAGAATAGCAGCTAGTGTCCAAGATACCGTTTTTGTTGTTGTTACTGTTTCCCGTCAAATCAACTTTTTGTATTTCTAATTATTTTTTAAATAATGTCATTCACATGTATTGTGCTGTTTTAAATTGATATTCAAATAAAGCAGTAGTTTCTTTACCACTGACTATTTTGTCTGTCTGTCTGTGAGCACGAGGAGTCAGCTATGATGATGAGTGGCTCACATCAAAACCAGGCCATCTTTCTAAAGTTAACCAACCTATAAGGGTGGAAAACCACACGAGGGCAGCAGAGATCTAATAATTTCGTTGTGTTGGTTGTGTGTTTTTGGCTGGTCATGTGTCACGTGAATATCCATCCGACCAATCAGAGTGGACTATCACACCTGCTCTCCATTCTGCTAATCAGTATTTAAACCCTGCTTTGTAAGCCCTCTGTTTAATTTCCTGGTTTTAGTGTTTCTCTCTGTGCCAAACTATTTTTAGCTGGAGGTTTCCTCCCCCTGCATGGACCTCATGGACTTGGTAAAGAGCTGTAGTTTGTATTAATCATTGATTCTTACTTTGACTGAGAGGTGTTCTTGCAAATTCACTAGAGTTGGGTTGCAATACATTATTTGAGAAATGGAATGATTTTAGTCAAAACTAATGAATCACCTTCATCATACTTCATTGACTGGGTCTATATTAGGGATGAAAATGGCCAATCTACAAGCTCACATTGCTTGTGCTCTCACCAACCTGCTAGCTATACCAATACAACAAATCTTATCCCCAATCCCCATGATGGAGGTTCATGATGTGGCCAATTAAAGCTGGAATGCCCATGATCCTATGAGTTCGATAAATAACTTCTTGTTTGATTTTCACAAATAAATGGTAGCCGTTTCGGCTTGACAGCCATCAGTGCCACATACACAAGGCTGGGTAGCTGAAATGGCTACCATTTAATTGTGATGTAGGAAAAAAATGTTAAAATCCATCATTTGATTTCCAAATGCTCTGCCAAACAATGAAATGTAGAAGACCATGAACTGACCTTTGCACTAGTGACCTGAGACATGAACACACAAACTCTGCATGATGAACTGAACTGGTGACACATGAACTGTTTCTGTTTTCTTAGTCGTGCAATTTTAGAGTCCTTATGAAATGTTTAGTGTATTTTTTTTTTTAAATCATTTTTATTTTAGCCACCAGGACCTGGGTGAACACATGTCCTTCTGTACTTTGTATGGAATGACAATAGCCTAAAACTCCTTGAACCTCTCAACAACCTGATGGTGTCAAACAGTAAGCTAATAACGAGACCACCTGATGTTCAGGTCAAACAATAAGCTAATAACGAGACCACCTGATGTTCAGTTTAAACAATAAGCTAATAACGAGACCACCTGATGTTCAGGTCAAACAATAAGCTAATAACGAGACCACCTGATGTTCAGGTCAAACGATAAGCTAATAACGAGACCACCTGATGTTCAGGTCAAACCATAAGCTAATAACAGACCACCTGATGTTCAGGTCAAACAATAAGCTAATAACGAGACCACCTGATGTTCAGGTCAAACGATAAGCTAATAACGAGACCACCTGATGTTCAGGTCAAACCATAAGCTAATAACAGACCACCTGATGTTCAGGTCAAACAATAAGCTAATAACAGACCACCTGATGTTCAGGTCAAACAATAAGCTAATAACGAGACCACCTGATGTTCAGGTCAAACGGTAAGCTAATAACAGACCACCTGATGTTCAGGTCAAACAATAAGCTAATAACAGACCACCTGATGTTCAGGTCAAACAATAAGCTAATAACGAGACCACTTGATGTTCAGGTCAAACGGTAAGCTAATAACAGACCACCTGATGTTCAGGTCAAACAGTAAGCTAATTACAGACCCTCTGATGTGATGTTCAGGTCAACGTCCAGATGCAGCTGCTCGTGGAGCAAGCTCAGCTCACCGACGCTGAGAAGAACGTGAGAGAGATGGTGAGGGAGCATCTACAGGACTTCTTCAGCGTCTACCTGCCAGGTAGTTTCACTCACTGCCCAGCAAAACGCGCACACACACGTGCGTGTGTGTGCGCGCGTGCATGCACAGTGGTGTAAAGTAACTTAACCCATTTAATTTAGACCTGAGCTTGATTCTACAAAATGTCTTCTAAATCATGACGGTTTTCTGAAAAACCTGTTTCTATGTCCGTGCTGCTCAAAACTAGACTTCGAATTATATGTAGCCTATTTGGCCTCTGACACCCATCTCAAAATGTTGTTCCAGGGACCCGCCAGAAGCAAAGATTTGAGTTAAAAATGTTTGCTCTGAAATAATATATATTTTTCAATGGCTAAAGTATAACATAATGCTTAAAACGCCAAAATGGGTTAAGCACATAATACTCGAGTACTGTACACTTTTGAGGACTTTTTTTTTTACTTTACTGTAGTACAGTTTCAATTTCCAATACTTTTTTTTTTACTTCTACTCCACAAGAAGTAAAAGTGCAAAACATTACATTTGAAAATATCTGAGCTACAAGCTTGTGTAGATCTGCTATTTGCATCTGCATTTTTTTATACATTTTGAAACCTGTGACATGGACAATATTCTGCAAAATGACTAGGCTACTTTTACTTTCAGTGCTTAATATTGCAAATACCTTTGTACTTTTACCCGACTACATTTTGAATACCAGACTTTTATCATTTAATTGTAACAGTATTTCTACATTGTGGTGTATATACTTCCACCACTAACAAACACACAGACGCTCAAATCTAAATGTGCATGATTCCCAGAGTGTCATGTTCCTGATGTAGCTACAGTAACGCCCTTTTATTAAAAACAAGACCTGCAAGATGACGTTTATTTAAACCAAAACATGCAAGATGTTTATTTGAACTAATCTGCTTTTATACTTTTTGACTGCAGTTCCCCATAGGGCTCTATAGTAAATGGTGCATTTATATAGCGCCTTTATCCAAGGCGCTTTACATAGATTGTGCATTACATTCACACACACATTCATACACCGATTGCGGCGGAAGCCATGCAAGGTACCAACCAGCACATCGGGAGCAATTTGGGGTTCAGTGTCTTGCACAAGGACACTTCGACATGTTGACAGGAGGAGCCGTGATTCGAACCACAGAGTCGCCGACCCATGGATCATTGGACGACCTGCTCTACCTCTTGAGCCACAGTCGCCCCCTTACTAATAATACTAATACTAGGCCCTTCCATGCGTTCACTCTACACTTTATTATTGTTTCCAAAAAATGGTTGATCTACAAGCTCAACAATGCATCAGTGTGGTTTAAATGGCAGAGATGACGTTTGTCCTTGTCTTGGTTTGCCAGGCAGCCGGTTGGTGGCGTTGGGGTCTTCTGTCAACACCTTCGGGGTCCATTCCTGTGAGCTGGACATGACTCTGAACCTGGACCACACCCAGAACTACCAGGGCCAGAGACCCCCTGTACGGCTGTCTGACCCCACCCAGGGCCAAAGACCAACCAAGGTTCATGTTCTAGATTGTTATTAGAGAAAGTAAAATATGAGTGTTTTTATTTATATTTTCATTTGCTGCTTTCTTTCGCTTTAACAATTTTAGATGTTTTTGACAGGGGGTGGGGGCATTCGAACAGGTGGCTAAATAATAAATATGTTTTTTTTTGTTTTTTTTACAAAATTATACAGCGATGTCTTTATTATTTACTATAGTCCTACTAGACCCCAAGAAATTACATCTGGCTATAAAAGATCACAGGATCTACTGAATGTGAAGGGGGAGGTGACAAACTGACATATTGAGCCTACGACACACAGTATGGCATCCCCCGAGTATCCCCCCTTCACATTCACTAGATCCTGTGATGTTTTGTGGCCAGATGTGACTATAGGACTATAGTAAATGATAATAAAGACATTTCCGTAAAAAAAAAAACATATTTAGCCACTTGTTCGAATGCCCCCGCCCCCCCTGTCAAAAATAGCTAAAATCGCTTAAAGGACAACTTTAGTTTTTTTTTCAACCAAGGTTCATTATTTATAGGTTATTAGAGAAAGTAAAAGAAGAGCGTTATTTTTTTTTTCATTTGCTGCTTTCTTGCGTTTTCGGGATTTTAGCTGTTTTTGACAGGGGGGGGGGGGGGGGGGGGGCATTCGAGCATGGGGCAAAATGTGTGTGTTTTTCCCACATTTCTTTTTTTCTTACTATAGTCCTGTCCTACTAGACCCCAAGAAATTACCTCTGGCCACAAAAGATCAGGAGATCTACTGAATGTGTCAAACTGACATATTGAGCCTATATGCCACACAGTATGGCAGCCCCCCAGTAGGCTACCTTCACATTCAGTAGATCCTGTGATCTTCTGTGGCCAGATGTAATTTCCTGGAGTCTATTACAGTAGGACTATAGTAAATAATAAAAAAAGAAATTGCCATAATATTTTGTAAATAAATACTTAAACCCTCAATACTATAGGTAAACTTGATCTTTGGCTCTGTACTTGGTCTGCTCTTTTCCCCTCTAAAGCAAATCTTATCTCTTTTCCAAAAAGTAGCCGATCTACAAGCTCAATCAAGGTCATTATAAGATTTTACCCAAAATAAATTGCAATAGGCCTAATCATTCAAGGTTTTCTATGATCCTCAGGGTCGTCCAAATAACATATAAAAATGTGATTATTATATAAGTTGTGGATCATGGTAAATTCAGGGGTACCATTGAAAACCAATATAAGGCAAAAAAATACCATCTAATTTGAATTATGCGTTACGTAGCAAACTAGGAGTTATTCATGATTCTGAATCAATTCCAAGCATTAGTTTTGCACGAAGAACATGCCATAGCCGTGTGATGAGGTCACTCGTCACATTTGGGCACAAGTGGCTATGACCGTTTTGTAACGCCCCTTAAAGGGATAGTTCAGATTTGTTTTAACTTAAGCTGTATGAAATACTTGCCATCAATATAGTGGTTGCAACTGTGGTGGGAGTTCTGCTCTAGTTTTGGTCAATATTAAGTAGTTCCGGTCATTTTGTGGGGGGCCCTGGGGCCACGCAGTAAAAGTAAATTAATTCACAAAACATCATTTGTATTGTTGACCTATTTCTAAAATATTAGTGCAGCTTTTGTTCAACTTTGACCCCTCTATCACATGGAACTATTTTTGGGCGTAGTGATATGGACACAAAAAACATAGTTCCGTGTGATAGAGGGGTAAAAAATGAACGAAAGTTGCACTAATATTTTAGAAATAGGTCAATAATACAAATGACGTTAGTTTTGTCGATTAATTTGCTTTTAATGCGTGGCCCCCAGTGCCCCCCACAAAATGACCGGAACTAATATTGACCAAAACCAGAGCAGAACTCCCACCACGGGACTCGGGCAATCAATTAATACAGTTGCAACCACTATATTAATGGCAAGTATTTCATGCAGCATAAGTTAAAAAAAATCTGAACTATCCCTTTAATTCCTCCAAACATTATCTCACTGTATTGCTGAACATGCTCTCTGCTGCCCCCACCAGGCTGCGGGTGGCACGTCGGACGACTCCATCCTGCTGTCGGAAGTAAACGTGTCGGCGGCCTCGTTGGCCGTGCTTCTTGACCTGGTGGCGGCCATCTTGAGGAGGCGTGTCCCCGGCGTGCACAGAGTCCAGGTGGTCTGCGTGGCTGGAACTTCCCCCCACTTCGCCGCCATAAAGTTCCACCACCAGCAGCGCAACGTCCGGGGAGTCATCACCATCAATGACAGGTGAGTCATCAGCAGTGTTGTTCAAGTTACTTTTAAAAAGTAATTAGTTTCAGTTATATAAAATAACTAATTACTTTACTAGTTCCTAAATTATGAAAGTTTTATTTTACTTGGTTTGTTTTAAGCTCTACTCTAAGAAACAGGAATATAACAAAGCTTATGCCAATAGTACAATATCCAAAGTCACAGACAATATCCAGTCTAATGATATGGATATAATACTGATGCCCTGCCCATGCACAGACAGGCCTAAAGTAATTACCCTATGTTGACCCATCATCATTATGATGACGTTATGCCCTGTGGAAGCCACGTTCTCCTTCTCATGTGGAATGTGTTTCACTCTGGGAGCACACTCAGCGCACCATGTCAGTTTACATGACAGACTCTGCACTGGCAGGAGAAGGAGACGGTTCTTTTGGATTACATTACGTAACGTGGGTAACTACTAACTCACCCATTGTGATATATTATTATATTATTGTGACACTATTTATGTAAAATGTTATGTTATATTGATATTATATTGGTATTTAATTGAATTGTCTATATAATTAAAATACAACTTTTGATATGTATAATATGGATGTATGCGTGTAAGTATATGGGATAGCACAAAATCCAGTGAGTAATTTCAGTTATAGAGGGGTGGGAGTTTATACGTTTTTACTTCTTCTCACTCCTTTTCGGATATGCTTAGATTTTCCTTTTTTTTTATTTTTCCTTTTATTTCTTCTTGCTATATTTTAACTATTTATTTTAATTTGCTTTTCCTTGTGATGTGAAATACAAGGAATTGTTTCTGTTTTATTGGCATATTCGAAATAAACATGACAAACAAACAAACAAACAAACTGTCCATTATTCCCAGACTGGCAGTGAGGAACACCCGCTTCCTCCAGCTGTGTTCAGAGCTAGACGCCAGGCTCAGACCTCTGGTCTTCACCATCCACCACTGGGCCCAGAACAAAGGGCTGGCTGGTAAGAAACATACATTTTTGAGTGGTGCAACAACTCTCTTACGGAGCTGGGTGGGTGGGTGCGTCTGAGCACGAAAACAGCATGGTTGTTTTTCCCCACCAGTGCGCAAACACACTCTTACATAATACATATTAACTGTATATATATATGGTGATTTCGGGTGTGCCAGTACAGTAGAGGGACCCCCACACGGTAACTTTGTCATTGCTCAACCGTTTCGGACGCGGGGCGGCTTGACAGAATCGGGCCGGCACCCTGGGTGCGTTCCTGTGGGTCTGGAACTCCTAGAAAAGGTAGTCGACAAACATTTTTTGTCTTAGTTTTAGTCTATGAAATCAACACTGCTCCAGCTCCATTCACCAGGCTGGTAAGAAACCTCCATTCACCACTTCACAGTCAACATGTTTTAGTAGTAAAAGTATCAATATTGTATTAATAGTACTACTTTTATTTGTCACAAGTAAAAGTCCGGAATTCAAGAACCGCCACCGCCGCCCAACCCCTGAGCCGCCACCACCCCCCAACCCCTGAGCCACCACCGCCCAACCCCTGAGCCGCCACCGCCCCCCAACCCCTGAGCCGCCACCGCCCCCCAACCCCTGAGCCACCACCGCCCACCCCTGAGCCACCGCCGCCCAACCCCTGAGCCACCGCCGCCCAACCCTGAGCCACCGCCCCCCAACCCCTGAGCCACCGCCGCCCACCCCTGAGCCACCGCCGCCCACCCCTGAGCCACCGCCGCCCAACCCTGAGCCACCGCCGCCCAACCCTGAGCCACCGCCCCCCAACCCCTGAGCCACCGCCGCCCACCCCTGAGCCACCGCCGCCCACCCCTGAGCCACCGCCGCCCACCCCTGAGCCACCGCCCCCCACCCCCTGAGCCACCGCCCCCCACCCCCTGAGCCACCGCCCCCCAACCCCTGAGCCACCGCCCCCCAACCCCTGAGCCACCGCCCCCCACCCCTGAGCCACCGCCCCCCACCCCTGAGCCACCGCCCCCCACCCCTGAGCCACCGCCCCCCAACCCCTGAGCCACCACCGCCCAACCCTGAGCCACCGCCCCCCAACCCCTGAGCCACCCCTGAGCCACCGCCCCCCAACCCCTGAGCCACCCCTGAGCCACCGCCCCCCAACCCCTGAGCCACCGCCGCCCACCCCTGAGCCACCGCCCCCCAACCCCTGAGCCACCCCTGAGCCACCGCCCCCCAACCCCTGAGCCACCGCCCCCCAACCCCTGAGCCACCACCGCCCAACCCCTGAGCCACCGCCGCCCAACCCCTGAGCCACCACCGCCCACCCCTGAGCCACCGCCGCCCACCCCTGAGCCACCGCCCCCCAACCCCTGAGCCACCACCGCCCACCCCTGAGCCACCGCCGCCCACCCCTGAGCCACCTGGCATAAAGTCCACAGTAGGCTACTGTGGACTTTATGCCAGGAATGTGGAGATGAGAATACAATCTGTTTAAGATTTATGTCAAGGACTACTTTATTCCAGCCAGCAGAGGGCAGCAGTCACATTTTGATTTAGTCTTTGGTACCCGAGGAAAGCCTTTTTTTGTCTTTTTTACTTGAATGCTAAAATATCAGCCTTGTTTTAACTTGAACGCTATGATGATGAAATCAATTCTCCACCTGTTTAGTTGGTCCTGGAAGTGCTGTTGGTCCTGGAAGCGATGCTGCCGGTCTGCTGAACAGCTACGCTCTGAACCTGCTGGTCATCTTCTTCCTCCAGAACACGGACCCTCCTGTCCTCCCCTCGCTGAACCAGCTGAAGGACATGTCCTGTAAGCAGAGCCGGACTTACCGTTGGGCTAGGGTGGGCTGAAGCCCGGGGGCCCCCGACTAGGGGGGCCCCAAAAAAAAAAATATATATATATATATATATATATATATATATCTTTTTTTTTAATTATAAAATTGTAAAGTGAAATCCAATTCAAGTGAAATGTGTGTATTGTTACTGTATTTAGTTGTATTATGGTTAAACCATTGAGAGCTTCTGCCTGCCTGCCTCTCTTTTTAGGGGCCTGGGTACCCCAAAATGAAAACAAAATAGCCCAAAAAAAAATCGCGGGACCCGCGGCTCTGCCGCACGCCTCAAGGGGGGCCCTCAACTTTGCTCCAGCCCGGGGGCCCTCAGCAAGGTAAATCCGGCTCTGCCTGTAAGTCGCGGCACTGTGTGATGGAGTACTTTCTCATCTGCAATACCTGGCATGTCGTAGTAATGGCCCAACATTCGGCGGAAATGGCCAATCTATAAATTCGCGACGTAGCTTGTTGGCTATTTTCGGCAAAGGGATTTGTCGTAGTCGGAGAGAGGGGGGGGGCTGTAATCACACATTATACCAGATTTCTGTATAAAGATTTGCACACATGTTCAGGATAATAAAAAAAAAATGGCGGATCTACAAGCTCAGTGCGGTATATCTGCTATTTTGAATAGCTGAAGTATAAGGTCGGAGTTCAAATCAAAAATGTCACGGATGCTTTCCTGGTTAAAAATGGAGTGCCGTGATTTTTATACTCTTTTTCTGTTTTTGTATGAGTCTATGGAGTTACTCTAATAGACCCCCAGTTGTGTTTATTATAATCAAATATGTCTTCCCTGTGTTTTTGGTTTCTTCCTGAAAGCCTTTGAGTCAAAAGGCCCAATCGAAATGCGTTTAGTGATCACAATATCGTCCCCCCCCCAACCCCTCCGCCTTTATCATACAAGCTGTGGGTGCGTCCTTTGTTCACCACTCGCCTGAAAACCAGGCATACTTAATTAACTGGATGTGGCCACATAAAAAACATAATTTTAACACTTTCTGTACACTTCTTTTGAGAATCTTCCTAGTACCTGATGGTCATGTTTTAGGGGGGTTGGTGTGTGTGTGTGTGTGTGTGTGTGTGTGTGTGTGGGGGTGGATCACGGCACTCAATCTTTAAATAACCTTTTTCACGCCCGTCTTCAGGTGAGGAAGAGCAGTGTGAGATCGAGGGCTGGGACTGCACCTTCCCCAGTCAGCCACTGGCCGTGCCTCCCAGCCAGAACAGCCAAGACCTCTGTAAGTAACAATAACTGCATTCTATCAACTTGCTTATTAGTCAGGCAATATTATCAGAACAATATCCAATCTCAACAAGAAATGTGTTTGTAAAGGTGTCTACTAGTAACACCTCTCACAAAGACTGTAATTCAGTTTCCCTAGGACAATCTGTGACTGCTGCGTGGAAAGTTGGGGTACCATTGATAACCTTTATGTACAAATTTTCATTCTGTTTTTTATGATTTGTGTTTTTTGTGTCCATATCACTACGCCCAAAAAATAGTTCCATGTGATAGAGGGGTCAAAGTTGAATGAAAGTTGTGCTAATATTTTAGAAATGGGTCAACGATACAAATGAGGCTAGTTTTGTGAATTAATTTACTTTTACTGCGTGGCCCCAGTGCCGCCCACAAAATGACTGGAACTACTTAATATTGACCAGAGCAGAACTCTCACCACGGGACTCAGGCAATCAATTAATACAGTTGCAACCACTATTAATGGCAAGTATTTCATACAACTTAAGTTCAAAAAATCTGAACTATCCCTTTAATTGTGCTCTTGGATTTGCCGTCTCTCTATCCAGGCACTCTGCTGGCCGCCTTCTTCGCCTTCTACGGCCGGTTTGAGTTCCACAGCAGAGTCTTATCCCTGAGGGAGGGCCGTGCGCTCCCCATCGCCCCCTTCCTCGGTCGTCGGGAGACCCCAAAACGGGTGCCCTGCATGATCCTGGTGGATCCTTTCGAAGGCTCCCACAACGTGGCTGCGGACCTGACCGTCGGCACCCAGGCCGACTTCCAGCGGGAGTGCGTGACGGCAGACCTCAAGTATCTGCGGTCTGAGGAGCTTCCCTCCCCTCAGTCATGGGGCCTGGCCAGCCTCCTCACCTCAGTCGAGGTAGCCGGAAACAACGAGAAGTGGGTCGTCGGTGAACCGTTCATGATTCACACAGCGGCCCGTTCCTGTGTTTATTGGTTGCCGATCCAATCTGTAGGGACCAATAATGCGGGCACGAGTTATTTAGTTCCTCCTCGGAAGAAAGCCATCCCGAATCGCCTCAAACGAGTTAGTTCTGAGCGAGCCGAGGTGGAGCAAGAGAACCCGTCTCTGCCAGCGGGGGGCGACGTGGCACGGCAGTCGAGTGACACCGTGTCACTCTACTGCCATGACACGTCGCCGTTCTCCTCGGAGAACGGCGACGTTGTTGGTGACCCGGAAACCCTGACCCAATCGGGGTGGCCCAGGGGGCGGCCCAGGAAGGCTGAGCTTCCACAGTCTCAGCAGGAGACGGCCGTCGTCCCGGCACCAACGCTCAGGAGAGGGCGGAAGAAGTAAGCCTGTCACATTATTACAAAATCTCCCTACTGGCAATTATTTCAGCTGAAGAATGGTTTCCATTCATTTCTGTTTTCAAGTGAGCGTGTTGAAAAATGTGCTGACGTTTTTCAGAAACGGTGGAAATGGCTGATCTACAAGCTTGCGGGTCGAATTGTTGTGAGCTTGTAGGTCAGCCTTTACTTAAATGTACTTTTGAAAGTATACAATTGTATGTGGCCAATTTCAGCTTACATTGTAACTTATTGCTATAGATTATTTTTGTTTTATTATTATTGGTAGTGAACGTTGTCAGTGATTATCATGACTACCCTGTGTAATTGTTTACAAAGCCTGAGAGGCAAACGGAAATGTAATTTTTCGTTGCAGTCGGGAGGAAACCTCATAACTCAATTTTTGAGGTTTTTGATCACCCATTGAACCAATGGAAAGTAGTAAAAAGTGCTTTGGACAAAACATCTTAACTCCATTGGACCCTCAAAATGTCTGCTAAAGCAACTAACTCCACCACCTCTCCCCCTCTCATGGAAGTAATTGACAATATATAGTTACAACATCAACTTTGAAAAAAACAAAACAGGAAATATTCTTAATTTCCTGAAAAATGTACATTTTGGAGTTATGAGGTTTCCTCCCGACAGCAGAGATATACAGTCTGTGAGGGGGAAAAAACGCAATTAAATCTTCTTCCATTGCAATTATTTGTATGACAGTTAACGTCATCTATGATTTCCTCTCCAGGACTCTGGCGCCTCCTGAACCGACTGAGGTTCCGGCCGGACGGCTCGCTGTCGCCTCCGAGAAACCCCAAACGCGACCGGGCGGCAGAGCCAAGACGAGGGCGCTCGCCAAAGAGCCGGAGAAACCCAAACCGGACGAGCATGTTATCCAAGATGCTCCGTCTCGTGCCTCCGCCTCCTCGGCCGGTGAGAAGATGGACCCGCCAGTCGTCGGAGGCAGGAGCAGGAGGATGGGCAAACTGCCCGGGTCCGAGGTGGTCGCCACAGAGAAACCCCAAACGCGAGGCAGCAGGGCAAAGACGAGGGCGCTCGCCAAAGCACTGGACATACCGGAACCGGTCCCAGAGCATGCTGCTCCGTCTGCCTCCACCTCCTCTGCCGTCGAGGAGATGCAGTTGCCAGGTAGGCAACAATGTCACAATTATTACATAATCGCCTAATTGCAATTATTTTTGCATGATCGTTTCCATGTTAAAATGTCCATACGTGTTGTAAGCGTGTAGAATTGTAGATCCAACTATTTCTGCCAATTTTAATTTTGGGGAAAATCTTTTTTTTACTATTAAATGTTCCAGTGATTTCTTTGTATTTAAGATATTTGTCATATCTGTCCTGTGCAATTGATTACGAAGCCTAAAAGGCAAACTGATATACAAATTATAATGTTCCAATGTACAATGCAAAAAAAAAACACTCGTTTTTTAAATCGTTAATCGCAATCATTTGTTATTAATGGTCAACTTAAATGTGTGATGGTGACAGCCCCTTTGCCAGCTCCGAGGAAGAGGGGGCGGCCCAGGAAGGCTGAGCTTCCACAGTCTCAGCAGGAGACGGCCGTCGTCCCGGCACCAACGCTCAGGAGAGGGCGGAAGAAGTAAGCCTGTCACATTATTACAAAATCTCCCTACTGGCAATTATTTCAGCTGAAGAATGGTTTCCATTCATTTCTGTTTTCAAGTGAGCGTGTTGAAAAATGTGCTGACGTTTTTCAGAAACGGTGGAAATGGCTGATCTACAAGCTTGCGGGTCGAATTGTTGTGAGCTTGTAGGTCAGCCTTTACTTAAATGTACTTTTGAAAGTATACAATTGTATGTGGCCAATTTCAGCTTACATTGTAACTTATTGCTATAGATTATTTTTGTTTTATTATTATTGGTAGTGAACGTTGTCAGTGATTATCATGACTACCCTGTGTAATTGTTTACAAAGCCTGAGAGGCAAACGGAAATGTAATTTTTCGTTGCAGTCGGGAGGAAACCTCATAACTCAATTTTTGAGGTTTTTGATCACCCATTGAACCAATGGAAAGTAGTAAAAAGTGCTTTGGACAAAACATCTTAACTCCATTGGACCCTCAAAATGTCTGCTAAAGCAACTAACTCCACCACCTCTCCCCCTCTCATGGAAGTAATTGACAATATATAGTTACAACATCAACTTTGAAAAAAACAAAACAGGAAATATTCTTAATTTCCTGAAAAATGTACATTTTGGAGTTATGAGGTTTCCTCCCGACAGCAGAGATATACAGTCTGTGAGGGGAAAAAAACGCAATTAAATCTTCTTCCATTGCAATTATTTGTATGACAGTTAACGTCATCTATGATTTCCTCTCCAGGACTCTGGCGCCTCCTGAACCGACCGAGGTTCCGGCCGGACGGCTCGCTGTCGCCTCCGAGAAACCCCAAACGCGACCGGGCGGCAGAGCCAAGACGAGGGCGCTCGCCAAAGAGCCGGAGAAACCCAAACCGGACGAGCATGTTATCCAAGATGCTCCGTCTCGTGCCTCCGCCTCCTCGGCCGGTGAGAAGATGGACCCGCCAGTCGTCGGAGGCAGGAGCAGGAGGATGGGCAAACTGCCCGGGTCCGAGGTGGTCGCCACAGAGAAACCCCAAACGCGAGGCAGCAGGGCAAAGACGAGGGCGCTCGCCAAAGCACTGGACATACCGGAACCGGTCCCAGAGCATGCTGCTCCGTCTGCCTCCACCTCCTCTGCCGTCGAGGAGACTGAGTCTCCGGTTGTCCACGGTACGAGGAGGAGGGGGAGGAAGGGGAAACGTCCCGGGTCCGCGGCTGTGGAGGACACTGGACGGGTGACCGGCGGCGAGGAGTCCGTCGTCGCCGCAGTCCAGAAACCCAGGGGAGGGAGGAGAGAGATTATTAACCAGGAAATGGAAAGTCCAGGGCCTCCTGGTTGCTCTTCCACGCCCTTTCTGAAAACGACGGGAAGAGGGAGCAAGGCTAGACTGCCTCTGTCTGAGGAAACTCAGCCAGATGAGGATGAAGAGGTTGTCGCTGATCCACCGAGGCAGGAAATGGAAAGTCCAGGGCCTCCTGGTTGCTCTTCCACGCCCTTTCTGAAGACGAGGGGAAGAGGGAGCAAGGCTCGGCTGCCTCTGTCCAAGGAGGTGGTCACTGAACCACCGGCAGAAAAGTCCAGGGGAGGGAGGAGAGAGGGTAAGCAGGAAATGGAAAGTCCAGGGCCTCCTGGTTGCTCTTCCACACCCCTTGTGAAAACGACGGGACGAGGGCGCAAGGCTCGCCTGCCTCCTGCCAAGGAGGTGGTCACTGAACCACCGGCAGAGAAGCCCAGGAGAGGAGGGAGGAAGAAGGCTAATGCCTATGGCCTCATGAATCTAATGTAGAATATGCTCCCCAAATGCTTTTAACTTTTAACATATTGTTGTATTGAATAAAGATGTTGTTAAACTGTTTAACAATTGTAAAATGTATTTTCTTTTCTATGTTGCTGTCAGGATTAAAGTCATAGTGACTACAGACGTCAAGGGAATTGTAGTCCTAGATTTAGTGGACTACATAGACCATATACAAGTGTCCATACTGTCTGAGATAGGGAAACATCACATTAGATAAAATAATTAAAATATAAGCTGACATGCAATGATGCAGATGTCAGGCAGTATAGCCATCATCACTGTTTTATGCCTGAAGGACTGCAGTAGCTTGAAATAAACAGAATTAAACAGAATTGAGAGTGCAGATGCTGCTTTTCTCACGTACTGTATGATTCATTTCAGCTCCATCACCTCGCCTCAGTTTGTTAATGGATAAGTATTTTCACCTTCTTCATGCCCATGGTACTTCAAACGAGGCCGGGGGCACTGGTTGTACATGGGTTTTTGATCATTAAATTGGAAAGTTATACATTTTTATGTATAGGCCTACATTTGATTTGTAACCAGAAATTCCTCAAACAAGTCGAAACATGGGTTAATTATTATTTCAGTAGTGCTTTAGAACCTCCCGCTTATTATAAGAATGAATGGCATTTTTTTATAGCGCTTTTCCAAGTGCTCAAAGCACTTTACAACGGTCCATTCATTCATAAATTGGGAGGTGATGTGAAGCGGCGAAGTAGTGCGAACAGTCGACGCCACCTTCCTCACTTCCCACATTCTCACACACACACCAATGGTGGCAAGCTCATACCGCGACCGAAGCATTTAACAATATTTATTACTTGCATTTTAGGTGTCTAGTTAATTGTTCACTGCTCATTATGTTACACACAGGTGGCGAAAGCACACAACGAGGTGGTCTGTATGCAGCACAGGAACATTTGAGGACATTTGTTCCTCCTTTGTGAACAACACTACAAAGCCCTCAACACGTTAGGGCATTAAGCAACTAGTCGACTAGTTTACTAGTGGACTAGTAAATCCACTAGTCGACCTAGTTGACCTTGTTTTTTTTCCCCCCGATTTTGTAGGCCTCAAGATCAGGTAGATTATAGTTTATAGTCACCAATGTACACAGTTTTTAAATGTACACTTTTTTTTATTCTTTTTTTTTTTTTTTTACATAATAGGTAGTTAAACTAGTCGACTAGTAAATTAGGCAACTAGTAAAAATGACTAGAAGTGAATGCCCTACAACACGTCACAGCTTATTAGCTACCTTAAGATCAAAGGCTATTCGAAGTGGTCAAACTATAGCGATTGAATCGAGGAGTGTTTGAGTTGGTCAAAGTATAGCAGAATAGGATGTTCAGAAGCATCTTCCATAAAATCCTAATGGTCTTCTAGGACAGTGGTTTTCGACCAGTGGTCCCCGAGGGGCTTGGTGGTCGATCCCCAGCTAAATGATGGAGAGTTGGTAACCATGATGGATAATTTGGAATTATTAAGATTTAATTGTTTGTGGATTTGTTTACATGTTCCCAATGACTTAAATCTTATGCCCCATGCCCTGCAATAATTATGAATCGTTACATATGCCCTATGGTCCCACTGATTTCGGTTCTCACTTCTCCCAAGCCGGCGTGCTGATAAAGAATTGTTTTCTCCTGTTTGCCATAACACTATCGGCCCCTTTGTGACAAACATGTTTTTGCCCTTGGTATCTATGCGTCCAGATCAGACAAGTTGAGACAATCTGTCTCCTACTAATGTTTACTAGTAGCCCGTAACTTGAATTATAAACTACAATTCACCCTTAAACTACATATCCCATGCATTATGCTTCCTGGTTTGGATAGGAAGTGACAGTGTGTACATCTCTTGGTTGTCTGACACGTTGCTCTATGTGCCTTCTCAAATCTTGATTAAAATGATATACTGTGTCCATTTTGTGACACGGTAGAGAGACATTTTGTAATTTGGCTGTATGTGGATCTGTTCTGTTCTCTCCAAACTAAAATTAATTGACAAAAAACACATCTGCTCCTGACTGGACCTCACTTCTTTCTTGTGGATTAATTTATTCTATTGGGTATTTAAAGGTATTTTTTCTAAAGAGTATTTCCTGCTTAAGGTAACATTTGGATATTGATCATTCTCCTTTAAAGTATTCCTGTTAGGCCCAGGCAGTGGCGTAACCGTCTGGGCACCCGACTGGTAATCCAGTCGCAGTGTGCCGCGGGTTCGACTCCCAAGCCCAACACGGCCTTTACTGCATGTCTTCCCCCATCTCTCTCCCGTTTCCTGTCAGCCTACTGTCTGTCCCTTCAAAAACCAATAAAAGGCGTAAGCCGCAAAAAAATATCTTAAAAAAAAAAAAAAGTATTCCTGTTAAAGCTAATTCTTAACTTTATAATCTAAAAGGTTTTAAACCATTTTAAAGGCTCTCTGCCTAGATTTGTGGTGCAGAGTATTTTTTGTACTCTGATTACTTTAAAAAGTATTTTTATAGTTTCAGCTCTGCTATCGAAGTAATACAGTAATAGCATTATTAATTAGGGTAATTAAATGTATCTATTAAACCAAATGGAGCCTTATAGATCTTTAACTCTTGAGGTGCGTTTTATTTTATTTAAGATTTTTTATTTTGATTGACGTTTGCCCGTTATCTCTCCACATTGCCACATCAATACAGCATGGAAATGTGGACAACATCTTATCCAATGATGAGAACAACATATTCTATGTTTTGGGTCTGAGAGGCTAAATTACATCAACTGGTGGTCCGTGGCTCAAATGCCGAATAAATATGGATATAGCCTATGGTTCATTTATATATTTATACATTATGTTCCTCAATCTGTGATTTCTTCTACTGCTTGTCGTGAGATTTTACTTTATGTATACATTTAATGTGAACATAGGAGCTTTAATTAGAACATCAGAACAATACAAGAGCCGCACATAATATAAAATACATTAGGCCGCTTTAATGAGGCGACCATATGATGTAGAGAAAGGAATATATCTTGAGTATAGTTTCTTATGAACGTATTTATATTCAGCAACAAACCATATAATGTAACATTCATTAGACATAACCAATCATTAGCTTCATATAGCTTCATATAATCTAACATTCATTGAACAGCTTCATATATAAGATTCTGACAAATTCATATAATCTAAGATTCAGAGAACTTCATATACTCCTTGTGCTTCAACAGGATCTAACATTCATTGGTCAGCTTCAACGAGGTGTTGTGCTTCAACAGGATCTAACATTCATTGGTCAGCTTCAACGAGGTGACCTTGTGCTTCAGCAGGATGATCTGCAGGTGAAGTTTCTCTCGTTCCAACAGAAGGTTTCCCTTTTGAAGTTTCAGCACTTCCATCTGCAAGCTCTCTGCTGGAGATCACGCATGCACGCACGCACACACACACACACACACACACACGCACACACACACACACACACACACACACACACAGTAATATAACAGAAGTATATTATTATTCAACCACTTTTTTTTCCTTTTTTTACTATTCAAAAAGTTCCAAAACCTGCGAAAAAATATCAGTTCTACACGTTTGTGAGCTTGTAGATCGACTATTTTTGCCATTCATTCGTCACATGACAAAGTATACAGTAGCTGTAGAGCAGGGGTTCTCAACCCGTGGGTCGCGACCCCTCGGGGGGTCGCCAAATTATTTTAGTGGGTCCCCAAATTATTAAAAAAATAAATAAAATAAAAAATAATTTTTATTTTCACGATTTTTCAAAAATAGCAGACCTACAAGCTCGTAGCGCGCCACTCGGTGGCGCGCTATGAGCTTGTAGATCTGCTATTTTTAAATAGCTAAATTATAACAATGCTTAAAACACCAAAAGGGGTTCCCGCCCAAAATGGTTTAAGGTTATTGTAGCAGTCAATTTATATTGGGGGTCGGGAGGGGGCGGGGCGGGGGTCCCGAGACGTTGCCAAAGCATTTTCGGGGGTCCCCGGCCAAAAACGTTGAGAACCCCTGCTGTAGAGTATAGGGCTGAGGTGGTTCATCTCACGGGTATTATTATTTTACTCAATACTTTTACTTCATCTACATTTGACTGAGAGTATAATAGAACTAGCAGACAAAAACAAAAAAATCTATAGTCTTCAATGTTTTTCAGGCCACCCACAAAGGAAAGACGCGTTGAACGTGACCCCACAAACAGAAATCAGATCCGGTTGCCACTCACACAACACCCGAACACCCCCCGACAAAACCGATCCAGGGACGACGCCATCGCTACAGCACTGCACACCACCCTCTCACACCTGGAGAGAGACGAGTCCTATGTGAGAATGCTGTTTATAGACCACTGGTTGCAGCCACGTGCAGAGAGTGTTACGCCAGGGCTCCACCGGACGCGTTGCGTCTCCGTCGCGTGCGTCAAAAAACGCACCGTTTCAATTTGAATGCACGCGTCACGCAACGCGGGCAGTGGAGCCACCCTTCATTGATTAAAAAGGGAACATTCCCTGACGGTGACGCTGACGGAGACGCGACGCTGACGCGCCCGGTGGAGCCCTGGTGTTAGAGAGGCAGGGGCTGAAATCCCATGAGAGGGCACTTTTGGCCCAAAATAGCGAAAATAGCAGATCTACAAGCTCGCGGCGCGTTGAGAGCTTGTAGATCAGCTATTTTCGGCGCGCAACCCTGCACTCTTTATCTACTGGAGATGAGGTGTAACGACATGCATTTCGAAACAAATTAGTTCAATGCAAAATGCTGCGTTCAAGTTCAGGAGACTTTGGGGGAAAAAAATAACAATTCTCCTGAATGCTGCCTTCCGGTATGGCATGGAAAGGAGTGGCATTTGCATTTCTTTCACCATGTAGTAAATGCTGCATTCGTGGTCTGGAGAGGGCAGTTGTTTTACAGACGGGTAAAAGGGCAGGGGCTCATGTCCCTTTTGACGTCTATGTGTGCAGGTGGCACCCTAGCTCTAGCCTGGGTAAACCCACTCCCCCTGCTGGACAACATTTCATTCTGCCAGGAGGCAGAATGCAAATCTGGCGAGGGGGGAGGGGTTTACCCAGGCTACCCTAGCTCTGGTCCAGCAGTGCGTTACGCCAGGGCTCCACCGGACGCGTTGCGTCTCCGTCGCGTCGCGTCAAAAGACGCACCGGTTCAATTTTAATGCACGCGTCGCGTCTCCGTCAACGCGGGCTGTGTAGCCACCCTTCATTGATTAAAAAGGGAACATTCCCTGACGGTGACGGAGACGCGACGCTGACGCGCCCGGTGGAGCCCGGCCGTTAGCGAGTCTCTCTCACTAACACCCTGACTGGAAAGCCTCTGCGCACAAGGGTAAATTCCACTGCTGTGCGAGCGGTCCAACTTTTTACCGAAAATAAACAAAACTAATCCGCTAATCACCGAAACTATGCCTGTTTTGTGTTGGTGAAAGTCTATTCTCCAGGCTGGGAATAAGTGTCTCAGGTCCACAGCTTCTCTCTAAAATGCACTTTGTGCCACTTTAATAAAGTAATGTCCCGGACAGAGTAACTTCTTCTACTACTACGTTAATGAGAGAGACTCGCTAATGCACTGGACCAGGGCTAGTGGCACCCTATATGGTGCTCATATTTTGAATTTATCAATATCACTTTAGTTTAACCACTTAGACCCCTCTATACTTCGTAAGACGGACCACCAAACCTCCTCGGCAAAACGTTGCCGATCTGCTATTTTGGGTGAATATACTGTACTCTCCCCAGAATAGGGATGCTGGGTTCAAGTGGTTAAATGTATGAAGTTATGTCGTAATGGAAACTGCCATTCTCTCAAGTTTTCCTTATACACATTCACGTACCGCAATGTGACATAAATGTAAGGTTCTATAAAGTAACAATGTCATTCAGGGGTGCCTTTGATGAGAATCGTATTTGCAGGCGTGACCTGAGTCACATATATCAGTGTTTGACACCATAATCCCCCTGAAACTATAGACGCCAAGCTCTCTAGAGCCTAAAGGCCAAACCCCAGCCATGAGTTCCTGTCAGAACTATGCCATGTGGTGTGGATGGGAACACAGACTGACCGCCAGCACGTATATGGGAGCCCCACAGGGATGTGTTCTGAGCCCTCTTCTCTACTCCCTGTACAATACGACTGTGTGGTCATGCACATGTAGCCCCCAGCCAAGACCCCGGCCAAGACCCCAGCCCGCAACAGCCCTGCCAATCAGGCTCAGCCCTATTGGCACGACAGGTTGTGCGTTGGTCTGGCGAGTGGGAGGCCCGGGTTCAATCCCCGTTTCCGCGCAATGCTACACACAGTTCCAACCAAACCTAGTTTATGGACGACACCACAGCGATATATATAGGCCTGATCACAATGATGAGACAGCCTTGAGGAGAGAAGTGGAGAACCTGCCACAATGCTGCCAGGAGAACAAATGAAATGAAATGAAATGATTACTATATTTACCCAGGGTATCTGGGCTATGCTCAAGAACTTGTTTCCAGCCAGGCCCTGCTCATAGAACATTTCATCGTAGTGGTTCAATGCCTTGTTCAAGGGCACTTCAGCGGTGGTAATTTTAACGTGTCGGACCGCTGATTCGAACTGGCGACCTTCCGGTATCAAGACCGCTCCGCAATCCGTTCGGCCACCGCTGCCACAACCTATAGCCTTATTGCATAGCCAGCCTTCATCTGCCTTTGCAGTGCATATCGCCACCAGGCAGATTAAGTCTGGCCCCTCTCAATTGTGGGAGGACTTCACGGCCGAAGTGGTGACGACGAGCCAACCAGATTCGTCTGGAACCAGGCTATAACCAACCAGGGCCCGGTATGCAAATATGGGGCGGGACATTGCAGGACAAAAATCTAACGCTGAGAGAGGGACGAGACTGATATACCACGCAGTGATATTAGCATCGCTACGCGAGGCTAAGAACAACCTGCCTCTCAACGTTGACTAAACGACCCCAAAGAGCTAATCTTGGACTACAGGAGGCCTCGACAAGAGAACACTCTCCCATCCAGAGCGTCGGTGCGCTGCATTGGAGAGTGTCAGAGAGTTCACATTCCTGGGGGTGAACATCACTGATCTCACCTGGCATGTGCAGACAGAGTGGGTATAGTGAAGAAGTCACAGTAACGCCTCTAACCCTTCAAGACCCACCCGTTGCAAATATACTCATTGCTGCCATTGCAATGTCATTGGTTATGATATTTGCATATAAATACCCCCCACAGAGGCAACTTCAAAATCTCTGGACAATTTTTAACAATTTTTAACCTATGACCTTTGACCCTGATAAAAGTAAGTAAAATGCCTGTTTTTGTGATCATTAGAATATCTAGAACATGTTTTATTTATTATTGTGAAAGATATCCCCCAAATGTAAATTATTAATTTATTATTTTAATAATGATTATAAATGTGCATTTTTTTTTAAACATAATTTCCTAGTCCTAGTAGTACAAGTAGTAGTAAGGTTGAAATCTCTTTTTTGCAAGTAGAGTCTTGCAGGGCTAAAGTCCTTTCTACAGGTGTCACCGAGAGCTAACGTTCTCTCACGGACGGACTCGTATAGTTTAGGTCAGCCTCGGTACCCATGGCTTTTATTTCCGTTCGCATTCGGCAGGTCAAGAATGAGCCTGTGACGACGCAATGTGACGTAGCTCTGTTTGCTGTACCCCCTCTCCAACTGTATACAACACACCGGTACTTTCCCCATTTTCAACTCTTTTATTATATTTTGACACTCGCTTTGACAATGTAAACCTATATGTATTCTCATGCCAATAAAAGCTAACCTGGCCACAAAACGGCCTGGCCAATCAGCAGCAGCTATCCCGCCTCTAGCTGCTGCTGATTGGCCAGGCCGTTTTGTGGCCGGGCATCAAGTCTGCCTGAGAGTTCCCAGATGGGAGCAGGAGGGGGGAACCCAGTGTACTCTCTGCTGCCCCATCTGGCGGAGTCAGGTTAAATAAAAGCTCCTTTGAATTGAATTGAGAGCATCCTGACTGGCCGCTTCACTGCCTGGTATATGGTCACTGTACCGGCCTCAACCGCAAGCTGTGCATACAATTCAATTCAATTCAAAGGGCTTTATTGGCATGAGAAAACATACGTTTACATTGCCAAAGCAGAAAGCACAATACAACAATACAGCAATACAATCAAAACTAAAATGATGTACATTTGAAAGTCAGAATCTTCAATAGAATCTTCAATTTCTATGTACCAAGATCACTGGATGCAGGTATAGTGCAGGAATATACACAAAGATTAGTCTTTATGGTGGTTGTGTTCCGTTTGATATCCTTCTATCACAGCAACTCACGAATCTTGCTGCTGTGTTTGCACATTGTTGTATACACATACAGCTGATGCGATTGGATTAGAGGGGGGTGCTCCTCTAATCCAAGTCATATCCGATGAAAGCTGTGTCAGCTATAGCCCACAGAATCATCAAAGACCCAACGCCTCAAACATGGACTGTTTCAGATGCTGCAGCTAAGCAGTCTCAGGGCAAAAGCTTCCCTCGTAGTACAACCACGATCTGACAAGAATACAAATAAACCAGGCCAGAAGAAAACGCTAACCAGCCTAAACTATACCTAAACTCTTATATAGAAGGTACTGTTGCAGTTAGTATAGTTTCACTGCATTGTCCTTATGTTGCCCTGTTTATGTACTGTTGTTGTTGTTGTTGCTTTTTTCCCTGATATTTTTAGTATTTCTTTGTGTACAGCACTTTGTTTCAACTTTGTTGTATAAAAATGTGCTCTATAAATAAAGTGGATTGGATTGGATTATAGGTACTGATAAATGCTGATGGTGTTTTGAATAGGTCAAGCTTATATGTACATTGTACACCCACAGATCTATCTGTATTATCTTTTTGCTCCTGTGTTTTTGTTATGTCTTTTCTTATTATTATGTAGGCCTACATATTGTACATGCTGCTATGTTGCCTGAAGGAAGCCTGACCAAAATAGGTTTTACACTTCTTTACCTTCTGTGCACAAGTCATACAAATCTTTTTCAGTTATAGAAACATAACATTATAGAAAGGTATTTATGTATGAGGGAGGAGCATGTATACAACACGTCTTTGAACTTTAATTGTCCTTTGTTTTCTACTTTCTCCCCATTTCTTATACGAGTTAAACTGAAGCAGTTAAGTTGATTTACAAGAAAACGTCAAATTCTTAGCATTCCTTCTCAGCAGAGACTCTTTGCTGCTCTTCCATTAACGCTGCACTGTGCACACTGTAGCCTACTGTATGACCAGAGGCTATCTTTGTGAAGGTGCTGTAAAAAAATATTCAACTCTTTAGTTTTAGTTTATTTATTTCGGTAATTTTTAACCCGTTTAGACCTAAGGACGATTTAAAAAAATTGTAAATCCTGACCTAAGTTTTCTGAAAAACTTCAAATGATGTATTCAGAAATTACAAAAATGATGTTGCTATAATACTGTACAGAGAACAACCCAAGGTGAAAAACCCCCCAAAAAAGGTGTTCCCGTCCGTAATGGGTTAAACATAAAACAGCTGTTGAGCATGCAATACAACTTGACTATTGACAACAAGGTGACTATTTATATGAAATGGTATGGTCTGAAGACAAAGCTTATTTAAATGGTATGGGCTGAAGACAAAGCTTATTTAAATGGTATGGGCTGAAGACAAAGCTTATTTAAATGGTACTGAAGACGAAGCTTATTTGCCCACCTTATAAAATATCACAGTAGCATAATAGAAAATGTAAGGGTATACAGCAGTGGTTCCCAAAGTGGGGTCCGGGGACCCCCAGGGGTCCTTGAGGGAGTTCCAGGGGGTCCCCAGCTAAATGATAGTTTGGAACCAAATGGACCCTTATGGGTCTGTAACTCTGAGAGTGTACAAATGGAACCTAATGGACCCTAACGGGTCCATTTGGTTACATTTGTACACTCTCAGAGTTAAATTAACATTGATTTTACAATATAAACTGGGGGTCCCAGAGATAGAAATGCCATTAAATGGGGGTCTGTAGACTAATGCATGTCAAACTGGGGGTCCTTGAAATTAAACGGGTTGAGAATTACTGCTAGAGCAGACCTCTTATTGGGGGTCCCTGGCATGTTTTTCAAATGGGGGTCATAAGTGTCAATTAGGGCAGGGGTTCTCAACGTTTTTGGCCGGGGACCCCCGGAAATGCTTTGGCAATGTCTCGGGACCCCCGCCCCGCCCCCTCCCGACCCCCAATATAAATTGACTGCTACAATAACCTTAAACCATTTTGGGCGGGAACCCCTTTTGGTGTTTTAAGCATTGTTATAATTTAGCTATTGAAAAATAGCAGATCTACAAGCTCATAGCGCGCCACCGAGTGGCGCGCTACGAACTTGTAAGTCTGCTATTTTTGAAAAATCGTGAAAATATATATTTTTTTTTAAACTTTTTTTTTTTTTGAAAATAATTTAGGGACCCCCTCAAATAATTTGGCGACCCCCCGAGGGGTCGCGACCTACGGGTTGAGAACCCCTGAATTAGGGGGTCCTTGGCATGAAAAAGTTTGGGAACCACTAGTAAGCAAATTAACTATCATGAAGCGTCACATGTTATACAGACAAAACAAAATAATGAAATACTTTGTATTATATTTTATATGTTTGTATTATGTCACTAGTAGCATTTGTACCATCACTATCTAAAATTATCATTGATTAGTTTGTATTTGTTATTATCTTAAAATTCCTAGGTTATATATATATATATATATATATATATTTCTTTTTAATTATTTGTATAATTATTTATCTCAGAGGAAAGTTACATTTTAATACTAAAAAGACTAAAAAACAAAAAAAAAAATCTTTCAAACCTTGAAAAATTGATTAGCATTAAATAGGAATACTGTGTTTTATATAGTTTATATAGTTTATATCCAGCGGAACACAAATGATTGATTGATTGATTGATTGATTATTAAATCAAGAAAATGCACACAACATTCTCAGAGCATGTGACAGATTTAGTGGTCAGGTGGGTAGATCGCCAACACTTCTGAGATGTCCCAGTGGGCCCTCGATCCGCCCTGATCCAGAAAAGGTTGAGAACCACTGCTTTAACCCATTCAGGCCTGACATCGAAATTAAAAAAAAAAGGTTTTCTAAATCATGACAATTTTCGGAAAGATTTGAGGCACATTTTAACGATTTTAAAAAAATAGCAGACCTACAAGTTCATAGCGCGCCACTCGGTGGCGCGCTATGAGCTTGTAGATCTGCTATTTTTCAATAGCTAAATTATAACATAATGTTTAAAACGCTAACGCTAACGTGACATGGATGCGTTCCAGGTCTCAATGGATTAACCCATTTAGGCCTGACATTGATATTAAAAAAATGTCTTCTAAATCATGACAGTTTTCTGAAATACCTCATGTCAGTGGTGCTCAATATTTCATGTCAAGAACCCCAAAAATGATATGGAATTGGCCGCCGCCCCCATCTGAAAATATGTTGTTCCAGTGACCCCCCCCCCCCCCCCCCCAGAAGCAAAGAATGGAATTTAAAACGTTCGCTCTGAAAGAATATATATATTCAAAGATTTGCACCACATTTTCACGACTTTTCAAAAACAGCAGACCTACAAGCTCGTATGAGCCCCTATGAGCTTGTAGATCTGCTATTTTTCAATAGCTAAAGTATAACATAATGCTTAAAACACCAAAAGGGGTTCCCGCCCAGAATGGATTAAAACATGTTTTCCTGCCCAGGCGGTGGCGTAACCGTCTGGGCACCCGACTGGTAATCCAGTCGCAGTGTGCCGCGGGTTCGACTCCCGAGCCCGACACGGCCTTTACTGCATGTCTTCCCCCATCTCTCTCCCGTTTCCTGTCAGCCTACTGTCTGTCCCTTCAAAAAACCAATAAAAGGCGTAAGCCGCAAAAAAAATATCTTTAAAAAAACATGTTTTCCTCTTTACCTTCAGTGGCAGTACTGTAGTGTGTCAGAGGGGATGGTGTTATACCTTCAGTGGGTGTAGTGTGTGTCAGAGTGTGTCTAATAAAGTCTGTTCACTAGTGTTCTTATGTAAAGCGCTTTGGGTATTGTAACATATGTCCCAGGACATGAGACAGTGGTTTCAGTTATAAACTTAAATCATATTAAATATGGTTGTGCTTGGTCAACATTTATGATCATTACTTGGATAAAATGGTTGATTTCATTATGAGTAAAATATAATTAAAAACGACAATAAATATGTCAAAAAGGTTATATCACAAGGTAAAAATGTACCCTTTGGAAGGGAGTCACGTCACTCACGCGTAATTATGAATCCCACCAACGTTCTAGGGTAGACCCGCCTCACCATGTGTCTGATTGGCTCCCGGGAAGGCATCGTTTTACTGAGGTTAGGCCGTTCGGGTTAGGTTTAGGGGGGTTGCATACTTAGTTAGACATGGGTTAAGGTTAGGTTTAGGTGTGCTGCCCCGTGGGAGGTTAGGGTGAGGGTTTGAGATGGGTTGTAGTTGTAGGAGTAATGACTGGTCGCAAATACCAGAACTGTCAATCACAACGACTACTGGCCAATCACAGCAGGGCTTTCCTAGAACGTTGGTGGGATACATAATAACCTGTCAGTAAGGGTCAGAGGTTGAACTGCAGTTCCCTGGAGAGAAGTTGTATATGTTTTTGGAACGTCAGAGAGAGACAATTATAAGTCATCTGCACATATGGTTCAAAGGCGCACACGGTACATATTCTTCATTGTGTTCTTTTCATTGTGATGTGCTTGTTGTGGATTGCTTAATGTTGAAATGTCGAACTGCAAACTTAGTTTTAACTGCAAACGATTCGCACAAACTAGAGGACTGCTTATATTATGTGTATGGACTCTTTATTCTATAGTTTCCGCGGTGTCTTGGTGACTGGAGGAGTTGAAAGTCACATGTCAAATAAAACCAATATCAGACATCTGTATGATGCGTGGACATTCTTGAACCTGTACAGCGACAGGTACTTAGAAAAGCGCTATATAAATTTGAGCTATTATTATTATTATTATGGTGTTATATACCTTCAGTGTCAGACTCAGTACAGTGTGTCAGAGGTGGTGGTGGTGTGTGTTCTGGCTCAGCAGCAAGGCGTAACTCCACCTCGACGGGGTAGTGGTCGCTCACTTTCAGAGCCTGTGAAGTATGGGCGAAACAAATTAACAGTTGTGTGCATATTATTGTAAATGAGGAATGGATCACAATGGAAAACAAGCCTTTTATATGGCTTTTTTTGTGTTATCTTTTTTTTAGCATTATTGTACATTATTGTACCGTTGTGGTATTTAGCAAACTGTTCTCAACCCATGCTGGACGGGAACCCGTTTTGGTGTTTTAACTAAGCATTATGTTATACTTTAGCTATTGAAAAATAGCAGATCTACAAGCTCATAGCGCGCCACCGAGTGGCGCGCTACGAGCTTGTAGGTCTGCTATTTTAGAAAAATCGTAAAAATGCGGCACAAATCTTTGAATATATATTCTTTCAGAAGACTTTTTTATTTATTTCGACGTCAGGCCTAAATAGGATAAAGTATTCAATCAATCTATGCAGGCTAGTTCTACGAGCCAATGCAAAAACTCATATAATTTAAAATGTGTGGGAAATGTGCTGTTGACATAAAGTTGCTTGTTTTGTAACTGGAACAGAATTAAATATTAACCACATGAACCCTATAGCTGGCTGGCATCCATATTCTGGCCACGTCATAATAACAGGCAAATATGTGGTGGAAAAAAGACGAACATTCTGGAAAACAGATATATAAGCTCACAACTGTCACAATTTGCAACGAGCTTGCATAATAGTGTTGCATTTTTCCTGCAAAGAGATTTGGTGTAGTGTGAGAAGTGCATTGTACCATTTAGACCACTGGGGGGCAGCAGTACAGCATATATATAGGGTTCAAGAGGTCAACATGATATCAACATTTCTTAGTGATGTGAAATATAATGCCAAAAAGATGATTTGAAGGGGATAGGGACCGGCCGACCTCTCCTGTCCATCTTTTTATTTGTCAGGCCAAGTGCTAAATCTATTCCAGTGGTTCCCAAAGTGGGGTCCGGGGACCCCCCAGGGGTCTTTGAGGGAGTTCCAGGGGTTACCCAGCTAAATTACAGTTTGGAACCAAATGGACCCTTTTGGGTCTGTAACTCTGAGAGTGTACAAATGGAACCAAATGGACCCTTTTGGGTCTGTAACTCTGAGAGTGTACAAATGGAACCAAATGGACCCTTTTGGGTCTGTAACTCTGAGAGTGTACAAATGGGCAAACTACAGGATTCATGTGGTCAAGACTCAGCTCAGTGAGACACAGTCTCACCCAAGGTGTGCAGTCAGTCAGTCAGTCAGTCAGTCAGTCAGTCAGTCAGTCAGTCAGTCACATCACATCACATCTAGACTATATAATGAGAAATTCACCTTTTGTTCTGTCAGTTTGAACGCTGTTTGGAAATTGAAAGGCTTTGCTGAGTGTGGAACAATGGCTTCCAACATGTCCTGTCCATACACCACAATCCTACCAGGGAGACACACACATTATTATTATTAATATTAGTAGTAGTAGTAGTAGTAGTAGTAGTAAGTTTGCAAACTGTCATGTCGGTTTATTGTCATTGTTTATGTACTGTAAAAATAACTGTAAAAAATGTCCTGTAAATCCATATGACACTTAACCCATTCAGGCCTGACGTCGAAATTAAAAAAAAAAGTTTTCTAAATCATGACAATTTTCTGAAAGATTTGAGGCACATTTAACGATTTTTCAAAAATAGCAGACCTACAAGTTCATAGCGCGATCTGCTATTTTTCAATAGCTAAATTATAACATAATGTATGTAACCACCAAAAGGGGTTCCCGCTCAAAATGGGTTAAATAAAGAATTAATCAATCAATCAATCAATCAATCAATCAATCAGTAGTAGTAGTAGTACTTTTGGTCTTTTTAAGTACAACTTGATGCCATAGTATGTGTGTATATTGTGTGGTATTACTAATTTCACTTGAGTTAAAAAAATGTGAGTACTTTCTTCCACCCAGCTTAAATTCAAGCCTCGAGGCAAACCAAAAACAAAACGTGAAAATCCTCTTTTCCGACCCTTGGGGCGTGAGGGGGATGCCACTAGAAGTACACATGCAATGCCTGTCTGTCGTATAAGGTTGTGTACCAGCAGCTAGGGCATTAAGCAACTAGTCGACTAGTTTACTAGTCGACTAGTAAATCCACTAGTCGACCTTGTTAGTACTAGTTGACTAGTTGATAAAAAAAAGGGTTTCCCCCCCCCCCCCCCCCCCCCCCCGATTTTGTAGGCCTCAATATCAGGTAGATTATAGTTATAGTCACCATGTACACAGTTTTTCAATGTACAAATATTTATAAAAAAATAAAATAAAAAAAAGTTTATTTTTTTAATTTATTTTATTTTTTACATAATAGGTAGTTAAACAACTAGTCGACTAGTAAACTAGGCAACTAGTCAACTAGTAAAAATGACTAGAAGTGAATGCCCTACCAGCAGCAGTAGAGTATAAAGTGCACACACATGCATGCCTGTGTCGTAAAAGGTTGTACCAGCAGTAGTACAGTAGTAAGTGCACATGCCTGTCGTAGGTGTGCTCGTTGGCCGTGCGGGCGGTGGTGTCCACATCGTCTCCGATCAGCCAGTGGAAGTTCTTGTCGCTGCGGATGCGGATCTCTTTCATCTCCGCGGCCGAGACGTACGCCCCGTCTGCGTTGAAGTCTCCCAGGATCATTATGTTCTAGACGTAGCGGAGAGAGAGAGAGATAAGAAGAGATCCACACATACAGTACATTCATACAGTACATACATACAGTACATACATACAGTACATACATACATACATACATACAGTACATACATACAGTACATACATACATACATACATACATACATACATACATACATACATACATACATACATACATACAGTACATACCGGTTATTATCTGGGTTCGAAATGTCCTGTTAACTTACAGCAGTGGTTCCCAAAGTGGGGTTTATTTATTTTTGATTTTATTTTTATTTGTATTTATTTTTTGACAGGGACAATGCTCATTAATCAACATTTCAGTTTTCACTTCCATGTAAATGTGCCAGAGTTAGCCATAAGCTAATTTTCATCTGTAGTCCCTGAGCAGGCTCTTAAAAAGGTAGTACAACTAAACATACAATGACACATACAGTACAATACAATGCAATACAGATAAAAGAAAGACAGAGTGTATAGTGTGCCAGCACACAACCCCATGGGTTCGGGGGTCCTTGAGGGAGTTCCAAAGGGGGTCCCCAGCTAAATGATAGTTATAGGAACCAAATGGACCCTTGTGGGTCTGTAACTCAGAGAGTGTACAACCCTAACGGGTCCATTTGGTTCCATTTGTACACTCTCAGAGTTAAATTAACTTTGATTTTACAATATGTATTGGGGGTCCCAGACCCAGAGATAGAAATGCCAATAGGGGGCCGTATAGCCTAATTCAGGTCAAACCAGGGGCCCTGGAGCCGTGCAAATATTCTCTTATGGGGGGTCCCTGGCATATCTTTTCAAATGGGAGGTCCGCAGACTAATGAGTGTCATTTTGGGGGTCCTTGCCCCTAGCAAACTGGTGCTCTGGGAACCAACACGCGTGCACCGGTCACGAGGACGTCCCACACCAGGCACGTGCAGAGAGCGTTAGAGGGGTCCAAAATAGCGAAAATAGCTGATCTACAAGCTCACAACGCGTCGCAGCGCGACGCGTTGTGAGCTTGTAGATCAGCTATTTTCGGGGCACAACCCAGCACTCTTTAGCTATAGTGGAGATGCGACGTACGACATGGATTTCTAAACAAATTAGTTTAACGCAAAATGCTGCGCTCAAGTTCAGGAGACTTCGGAGAAAGAAAAAGAAAACAATTATCCTGAAGGCTGCCTTCTGGCGTGGCATGGAAAGGCAGTGGCACCATAGTACATGCTGCATTCATGGTCTGGAAAGGGCAGTTGTTTTACAGACGGGTAAAGGGGCAGGGGCTGAAGCCCCCTTTGATGTCTATGTGTGCACATTCCCTGTCCCACACTAACGTATACGTGGATGTACTCAAGAACGACGCAGGAGCCCAAAGCACCAACGAGCTGGCCAGATGTATGGAGAACCGGGATGACTGGAAGCCACGATGGAGGGCTCGTTTGAGGACGACCTACAGTATAGAGAGATTAATATTTTGCAGACTCACGTCGGTTTTCCATTTGTCTCTGACCAGCAGGAAGACCTCGTAGAGTTCGTCCAGTTCTTTCTCAGAGTCGTGTGGTTTGGTGTGAACCGGGATCAGGATGATGTCTTTCAGCACTGGAACAGAGATACTCGTTTAGAAGAATATAAAGAATGTGCGTCAGATCCTGCAGTGTCTAGGTGAGACATGATGACCTTTGACACAACCTAAATGTCTCAATAGAAAAGCAGGGAGACAGAATAAAACCACCCCAATTTATACATAAGTTTTATTGTATTAACATACTCTACCATACAGAATGTATAAGTTATAAACATACTCTACCATATTATAGGGCTTAAGAGGTTAAGAAAATGTCTCCCTCTTTTTTTATTGAATTTCTTTTACAAACAGAACTCTGCCTTCCATGAAGAATAGTATGAAACTAGTTTGTTATGGTTTTGACGGCCGGACGAGATATTATCATCTTAAGACATTTTATAGACTCATTTAGAAGAATATAAAGAATGTGCGTCAGATCCTGCAGTGTCTAGGTGAGACATATGACCTTCGACACAACCTAAATGTCTCAATAGAAAAGCAGGGAGACAGAATAAAACCACCCCAAACTGATATACATCAGTTTTATTGTATTAACATACTCTATACCATACAGATTGTATAAGTTATAAACATACTCAAGAGGTTAAGAAAATGTCTCCCTCTTTTTTATTGAATTTCTTTTACAAACTGAACTCTGCCTTCCATAAAGAATAGTATGAAACTATGATGTAATGCTTTCTGCAGAATAACATACCGGGAGGTGCAACGGGCATATTATTATTAGTCTTGTGTAGTCGCGTGCGCTCTGTAATTTGTGTGTATATTCTCTAAGCCTAACATTAATCCTAGGATCATGCTTCACAAAGTCTTCGGCAAACAAAAGGGCCCCTTTTATCGTTTCCGTTGTCAGGTGCCTGATCATGAGTTTGTTATGTTTTGACGGCCGGACGAGATATTATCATCTTAAGACCGGTTTATCCAGATTGTATTTTACACACTGTTAACCTACATCCGATCAGAGCCTAGAGTATAGACAGAGTTACGACATTGAGGGGGCAGAAAGCAGCCTGGGTAGTATACGTGGTTCATGTACTCACGCGAGGCCATAGATTCCAATGCATTCCGTAAACTTCCAGTATCCCTATTCACCAATAGAAGTCTATGTAGAAGATGGGGCCATTGGACTGGCACCCATGAAGTGAACGGAGTTGTCGTAACTCTGTCTTATTCATAGTCTGGATTTTCGGTGATGAGGTGACCACCAAACTACAACATGACGTCACGAGCCGCGGTGAAGAGCAAACCACCGCCACCGCCCCAGCCCTTCTCTCTGTTTTTACTCACCACCGCTCAACGTTATTTCAGCTCCGGTGGTCACCTCACCACCGAAAATCCAGACTATGAATGAGCCTTTACTCTGTTCTGTGTTTTGAACAGAATGTATGCCAGCTAGTGTTGTGAGGTTTGAACGTGACGTATACCAGTGTAGTGTGGTTTGAAGTGAAGGATGTAAGGCTCTCGGGAGAAAACATCCACGTCGTCCACCTGGTTGTCCTCGTACTGATAGCAGTCGTGTAGATCCACCACGTCGTCCCTGATGGAGACACAGTGACACACTGCATGATGCTAATGATGCTAATGACCCACCACGTCATCCCTATGGAGACACAGTGACACGCTGCATGATGCTAATGATGCTAATGACCCACCACGTCATCCCTATGGAGACACAGTGACACACTGCATGATGCTAATGATGCTAATGACCCACCACGTCATCCCTATGGAGACACAGTGACACGCTGCATGATGCTAATGATGCTAATGATCCACCACGGCATCCCTATGGAGACACAGTGACACGATGCATGATGCCAACTTTGAGAACCAATGCCCTATACCCAACTGGCCTTCCACGCCTGACCAATAAGATGCTGAAAACCCAACTGGCCTTCCACACGTACCTGACCAATAAGCTGCTCTAAAAAATGTATCAAATCGGTGAACCGAACCAATAGGTTCCCAGGTGTTCAACCGGCACCCGCCCCTCTAGACCAGAAACCATACAGGCTGGGACAGGCCATGATAAATATAATAATAGTATTGTACCCATCCATCCATCCATTCATCCATCTTCAGCTGCTTATCCGGAATAATATTTGATGTGGTATTAAAAGGTATATTCAGTGATTTGACTTAATTCAAATATCACTTATTTTTTCTTTTTTTCTGGATAATCCTCCCTACTATAGAGTGTGCTGACCATATAAGGAGTTCCTCCCTGTCCCCAGTGAGCCCCTGGGGTAAAAAAAACCCTAGTTTCAGTTTTGGTGGCGGGTGGCAAAACCGTCATCCAATCAGGATGAGAGGGGCCTTCCTCCAATCATGATCGAGTGGGGGCGGGCCTTGGTGCACATGCTGTTGGCCTGTTGCACTTCCCCCCACTGTAGAGCGTGCATGTGCACATTTTGTTACTGGGGCGGACTGGGTGGTTTTCTAAATCACCCAAATCACTGAATGCTCCTTTAAATTCTAAGTATAGCCTGATATATTTCACCTGTATAAGAATAAGAACTGCTCCTTGTATCTGGACCTTCCCAGGCGCACGCTGATTTTGAGAGTGTAGTGGTGGGTCGTGTTGACACTGTGAAATAGGAGAGAGAAAAACATGAACATAGAAAACATACAGTATGCAGACACACAATGTGTGACTGACAAACAATGGAAGATAGAACAGATAGATACAGATTAGATCAGATACACCCTAGATCAGGGGTTCTCAACGTTTGTGGCCAGGGACCCCCGGAAATGCTTTGGCAATGTCTCGGGACCCCCGCCCCGCCCCCTCCCGACCCCTAATATAAATTGACTGCTACAATAACCTTAAACCATTTTGGGCGGGAACCCCTTTTGGTGTTTTAAGCATTGTTATAATTTAGCTATTGAAAAATAGCAGATCTACAAGCTCATAGCGCGCCACCGAGTGGCGCGCTACGAGCTTGTAGGTCTGCTATTTTTGAAAAATCGTGAAAATAAAATTTAAAAAAAAATCTTTTTTTTTTTTTTTTTATAATTTGGGGACCCCCTAAAATAATTTGGCGACCCCCCGAGGGGTCGCAACCCACGGGTTGAGAACCCCTGCCCTAGATCAGTGGTTCCCAAACCTTTCAGAAGAGACATTAGATGTTTGCCCAGGACGCAAACTAGTGAAAATTGCGTCGCGTTGTGCGCTTGTAGATCGGCTACTTTCACTACACTTTCTAAATTATTTTTTACGGTTTTTTATGAATTGTTTGTTTCGAAGAATATTCTTAAAAAGAAGAAATTAATAATTTTTTAATACATCTGTGAGAAACTGCTGTGTGCGTTGTCATGACCGGTTGTTGTTGTTGTCTCGCTTGGCGGTGGAAAAAGCTGACCGCGAGTATCACAGCGCCTGCTACAGGCCGTTGAAAATGCTTGTCTGGGCCAGAAACTGCCCCCTCAATGTCCTTTCTGAGATACAGGGCTTTGAATGAACACTCAATGTTTACGCGATAGCTTCATTAGCTACGATACGATCCGAATTAAAACTTGGATTAAACAATGCAAACCCCTCAAACCCGAGAATCTCGGGTTTGGCGGGCGAGGGTACTAATTTACACCCTCGTGTTCCTCGTTTGCGGCGGGCAGACGGTTAAAAATATATAATTTATTTTTAATGTAGGAAAAGTTATGAAGAGAAGACTTCCGCACACCCGGTTCCTTTTAGAGCAGGTGCGTAGGAAGGAGCTGAGGAAGGTCTCACGACCGAAACGTTGCTCGTATATTAATTTTAAAAAAATCTCTTGAACCAGTGGTAGTGGCAGTGTGCGGGTCTCTCTCTTCTCCTAAATGTAGGATGATCGGCTATATTTTTTGCTGAATGTTTGTCCCAGAATAGGGCTGCTTAATGTATGTGCTTTGATGATGTATAAGATATACTGTAAGATCACCTGTTGAGTTCTTGGAGGAAGCGGTCGACTGAAGCTCCGCTCACGTCCACCACCTCCAGAATGACTATGATGTCGTAGCGAGACACAATCTGTAATTCACACAAAAGAAAGTCAGCAATGGTGCAAGTAGTATGAACCTTTTATTTTACTTAACCCTATAGGCCTAAACCCAACTTTTGTCACCGACACTAAACCCGGGTATATTTAACGCGAAATATTTCTCATCAAAATGATATTAAAGTAAATGGTGCATTTATATAGCGCCTTTATCCAAGGCGCTTTACATAGATAATATAATGTAATACCCATTCACTCACACCGATGGCGGAGGAAACAATGCAAGGCACATCAGGAGCAATTAGGGTTTCAGAGTCTTGCTCAAGGACACTTCGACACTAACTCTGGGGGAGCCCGGGTTCGAACTGGCAACCTTGCGGATACCATCCAGCCACTCATCCGCCGTACAGCAATACATGGCAATTTTAGGTACTCTTCTTTAATATTTCAACTTGAAACTTCCCCCCAAAAACAAAGAATGGATATCATGGGGGAGCTTTAGGGCAAAATCGGTAAAAAATGTGGGTATTATTTTTTTTTTTAAAACTCCTAAAAAATGTGTAATGAAACTGGGAACTTCTCCATTTGTGAGAATGGTTCATTGGGGAAAGAAATGCCCATTGTGTGGAGTATGGGATTATTTTTTATTTTTTTACCCTCCATCACTAAATATATGTCAAGTACCAAAAGATAAAGCACTCATTATGCAGAACGATGCACAAAAACAAATTTCACCCACCATTTTACTTTTTAAATCTGTGTGCACAAAAAAGCCGATTATATTCTGATTCTAATTGAACAGGTTTTCATTTAAAAATAAATCCTTTGAAAATAGCTTACCGTATCCACTAGCTCAATACCTGTCGCGTTGTGAGCTTGTAGATCGTCTATTTTCAAATAAGTATGTATTGTATAGGCTGAAGTGGTTAATGTATGTTTTGTAATCGAAGCAACTAGTAACTAAAGTTTTCAAGTGGAGTAAAAGTACCATAGTTGCCTCTGAGATGTAGCGGAGTAGTAAAGTAAAAGTATTGACATTTGGAAATACTCCCAACAATGTAAAACAAACACCTCAAAAAATCTAATAGGCTACACAGTACTGGAGTAAATGTAATAGTTACTCGGACCGTCCCCACCACTGAAACTCAGACCGAATAAAAAACTGGTTTGAAACCGGAAAAATAAACCGGAAATAGTGGGAGAGAGAGATAGCATCTATTGCTGTCAGTAACATTATGAAGTACATATTTATGATGTCACTGAGATGTAGGTCATAATGTTACTGATTTCTTTCCTCCAGTTCTAGGCAACACAGAATGGGGGGACTTTTTAATATTTCTACACAACAAGGTATATTAATGACATAGTAAAATGTTGAAAATGAATGGTATTCCCCTTCAAGAACAACTCTGGTTGTTAACCCATTTTGGGCGGGAACCCCTTTTGGTGTTTTAAACATTATGTTATAATTTAGCTATTGAAAAATAGCAGATCTACAAGCTGGTAGAGCGCCACCAAGTGGCGCGCTACCAGCTTGTAGGTCTGCTATTTTCGAAAAATCGTAATAATGTGGCGCAAATCTTTGAATATATATTCTTTCAAAGTGAATGTTTTTAATGTTTTTTAACTCTCTAAATGGGTTAATTCGACTGGTGGTGGTGCGTCGTCACATCAACGGTAATCATTCACACCTGTACATGACAACATAATAACGAGACAACATTGTAGGAACGTGCAAAGCATTCCCTGCTGCGCGGGCGACACCCAAAACAATACACCCCCGCCATGCACCTTAAGGTGACACACCTACGGTGACTATAACACCCCAGAGGGGCTGTACTACTAGTCATGCATTCATTAAAGGTGTTGTAATGTAAGTGATACTGTAATGTACTTAAGTATGCGTTAAATAGCTCTGATAGTAATCATTGCTGCTAGGCCACTTTTTAGACCCAAAAGAGACATTTCCCCCGGAGCCCAAACTTGAGAAAAAAATAAATATCAGATCTACTAGAATGGCTATTCACTACTTCTTATACTTTTTTTTTCTCCTTTTTCTAATTTATTATTATTATTTCTTCAGATTTCGAGATTTCTTCTACTGAAAATAATCATCTAATTTGTTTTGGAATTCATGAAAAACAAAATGGAAAGATGGAAAGCAAAAATAGGAAACGGAAAAGGGACCCATAAATATGTATCCACTGTCCCACAAATGGGTCCCGAACCAGTGTTTAGGAACCATTGCTATAATAGACTCTCTGGTTTCCAAACTTTTTTTAGCCCCTGCTTAGTAGCTAAAGAGTTGAAATGAAGATTTGAACCAAAGGAATGAATGTGATTCTTATGTTTTAAAAGCATTTTAAAGGAGATGTCAGGCCCTCTCTCCGAGATAGTAATTCTAGGTTGTAGCCCAAGGTACTTTATTTGCAGTGTTGAGCAATTTACTCCGGAAGAATTGGTATAAAATGTAGTAGGTTTCTTGTTGCCCCCCCCCCCCTGAAAAAGTAAAAGTAATGTAACCTGTTTAGCGAGCTCCTTTTAAAACTACTTCATTGGAATAACAATTAACCTCTAAGGAGGAGTCGTCAGTCAGTCAAACTGTACACATTGTAGAGTGTGTGCATGCGTGCGTGCGTGTGTGCGCGCGCGCGTGTGTGTGTGTGCTGTCATCAGCCTTTGGTGGAACGTAAGCATGGCCTTGGGATATAACTGTCAAACTAATTTGTCTTTGTGTTTTTGGGTATAGTCTGGGCCACGTACGTTCACATTAAACGTGTGCTTCGTGGACCGACATAGGGACGATTGCAAAAGACTTAATGCGTGCATCCTTGAGTAGCTAAAAGGGGGGAGAAGAAAAGACTAAAATCATCTGTCACTTTCTGTAAGTCTTCAATGTGTTATCATTTTTCCCTCAGTTGTATCTGGTTTGACTGTAATCTTCTGATCAGTGTTTGGATCTGTTATATTGCACTTTTTGTGCAGATATGTTTATATGTATTTATTTGATATGGACATCACAATCACATTGCACAATTGCAGTGTTGTTTTCGAAAAATGCCCGTCAACTACCTTTTTCCACTGACGAAAAACCAAATGGAAACTAAATGAAAACTATGATGACTAAAACTAAGACCAAATATACTGACAATTTCGTCAACAGATAAAAACTAGACTAAAATGTTAGGAAAGGACTAGTGGACACGAGATCCAGTATAAGTCATTTTACACTTGGTTGCATGCTGAAAATAGCCGATCTACAAGCTCACAACGCGTCGCAGCTCGGCTATTTCCAGCAAGTGTAAAAACAGTCATTACGACGGCATCAAGGCAATGTTATGCTTTAGCAATTGAAAAATAGCAGATCTACAAGCTCATAGCGCGCCACCGAGTGGCGCGCTACGACCTTGTAGGTCTGCTATTTTTGAAAAATCGACGACTGACATAGAAACATAGCTTTTTCAGAAAACTGTCAGGATGTAGAAGACATTTTTAGAATCTGATCTCAGGTCAAAATGGGTTAATACTCATGCTATCTGATTCAGTACAACTCATATGAGCGAGCAGACAAACATGTGATTATGGACACATTGCCTAATAATGATGACTCAACCAGATAACCCTATTCATCTCTGACTTCCCTGTAACTGACAACATTGATATCGCATTTCAGATCCTCATGCTTTCTGTACCCCTGAATCCCCATCTATTGTTAGCTTGCTGACGAGGTAGATGAGATCTCCACATTTGTATTATTTATGATGATGAGGAGCTGGTTGGTTTTGGAGGGTTTTAACTTAATACGTTTTGTCTTATCTGCGTTGATGGTGATGGTGAACTTTGACGATGGAGAGGGCCACTATATTTCCACACTCACTCCCTAGGGCCATATATTACTGTCGTAGCAAAAATAGCCGATCTACAAGCTCAAAACGCGTCGCAGCGCGACGCGTTTTGAGCTTGTAGATCGGCTATTCGGCTATTCGAATTGAAATCTTAAATTTTTGCTATTTTTTAATTGGAATACTGAAAATTAACATTTTTATGTAATTTCAAATGCCTTTAATTATACTTGTTGTTGCGCAATGAGCTACTAATTTAGACTGAAGTAATTAAAGCGGGTCATGTTTGCATGTTGTGGAATTGTAACAGCTGAAACCAATAATATATCAGTATTCTGACATTAACCTGAGGGCCACATTAAGTGAATGTGGGGGCCGCATGTGGCCCCCGGGCCGCCAGTTGCCCACCCCTGTGATAGACCAATCTGTTGACCAATCTGTTGCCATATGTGACTAGATCTTCTGTCTTGCTTTGCATGTCCTGGTGGCGGTGTGCTAACAACTAACAAAGCAATGTCATCTGCATAGTCCATGTCCTCCAGGGCTTCTAACAAATGTCTTTCTAATTTTGTGCCAATGACCCCCAAATTGATATAGATTTGAATTATCAAAAATGTAAAAAGAAAAAAAGGAGATAATGTACAAGTAGATCTGCTATTTTTGAATAGCCAACGTGTAAATGGATGAAGTGGTTAAAATGA
>NC_136807.1:51238547-51338547 GCF_951216825.1 Electrona antarctica
ATGCGCGTGACATCATCATCAAACCCGGAAGTTATGCAGGAACGCCTACTGAGTGGCAAAAAACTACTTTCTGGCCTTGACAGCCCATACATCCACACAGAAAAGTCCTATTTGATTGCATTAAACAACATTAAACAATGTTAAACTCACTTTGCATGTTGCTTTGCCACTCGATTTGCCACTCGATGTGCCATTCACTTTAAGCATGCACATACCCTCTATAGGTCTTTAATCCATTGAGACCTGGAACGCATCCATGTCACGTTAGCGTTTAACCACATTAACCATTAACCCATTTTGGGGCGGGAACCCGTTTTGGTGTTTTAAACATTGTTATAATTTAGCTATTGAAAAATAGCAGATCTACAAGCTCATAGCGCGCCACCGAGTGGCGCGCTATGAACTTGTAGGTCTGCTATTTTTGAAAAATCGTTAAAATGTGCCTCAAATCTTTCCGAAAATTGTCATGATTTAGAAAAAAAATAAAAATAAATTTCGACGTCAGGCCTGAATGGGTTAAGTGGTTTTGGGATACACCTTGCATGGCTGTGCGGTTGAATTCCTCGCTCCTATCGAAGGAGGAGGAGGAGGAGGAGGAGGCGACGGACAGGATTCCTGGCCAGCGGCATGTAGGAACAATGCAACCTGTTTGTGTAGCGAATAGCGATGGATGGATGGATGGCTGGATGAGGTACAGCACATAGCTGGGGGCCAGACAGACAGTCAGACACACAGCTAAACCTAACCCAAAGACTAGAGAGGCTGCTATGTAGATGTGACACACAGACCGACTGGTTCCGCCGCATTGTGTGTGTGTGCGCGTGCATGTGTGTGTGTGTGTGAGCCACATAACTTCACTATCACATCACGCCACACCCTGCATGCTGTTGTTCAGCGTGTGTGTATAAAAAAAGACTTACCTCACTCTGACCTGCACTCTGCATCGATCTCCACACCAACAGGGACTAATCCTTCTCCACACCACACCAACACCAACCAGCCCCACCATGAGTCTGAGGAATAAGCGCAGCAGCCGGCCCGGCCTCTACAGCTCGGCGGGGGGCTTCAGCAGCATGTCCCTGGGCTCCTACTCCCATCAGGGCCCCAGGTCCCAGGCCAGCAGTGCGGGGGGCAGCCTCTACCTGGGCGGGGGTCCCATGATCACGCCTGTGTCGGTCAACAAGAGCCTGCTGACGCCGCTCAACCTGGACATCGACCCCAGCGTGCAGGCGGTGCGCACCCGCGAGAAGGACCAGATCAAGGGCCTCAACAACCGCTTTGCTTCCTTCATCGATAAGGTACGGTACTGTATGAGATAAGAGAGGCCTGTTGATCCGTTCGGTTCTGCTTCCATGGATGTTATGTTGTTATCAGCAGCTGGGAATGTCTGAGTACAGTGCAAATATATGACATGATTCATTTAAAGCAAGTTTTTCGAGTCATGGAATCCCAAATTGAATTGTATTTTGGCTGAAAAGGTTTTGTTCCAGTGACGCCCCTATAGGAAAGTTCTGTTTAAAATATTTTTAAAAGTTCTAAACTATTCAAAAATGTCCAAACATCTTTTGAGATTTTTTCAAAAATAAGGCAGAAAAATCTAGCAGATGTATATACTGTAAGCTTGCAGAGTGTGGCACAACGTGACGTGCGCTGTGAGCTTGTAGATCTGCTATAAGTGGCAAAAATGATTGCGATGCTGTATTAACACATTTCACTGCATGATGGGGACCGCCTGGCACCACTCCAAGGACCCGTGGCGGTCCCCGGACCCCACTTTGAGAACCAATGATTTAAATGTTTAAAGATGAATTAAAAAGACAAGCTCAACAAGATCTACCCACACAAAAAATATGATCAAATTGCTGAAAATAGTTAAACAATGTATCTGAGGGGGCTTTGGAATAGCGGGAGTGGCACTTGGAATGGGAAATACAGGGGGTGAAACTTTGAATTGGTGGGGTTTTCTTGTATATTATTACTAATTGCTAGACTGATGTTTGTTGATACAATACTTGAAAACAAAGTATTGCATCGTGGGTTTGAGCTGAGGCCCTTTATTTTGATCAAGTCACCTTAATTCAAGTGGCAGATGTCTTTTTGTATTTATTTATTTTACATTTAAAATGTATATTTATGGGGCATGTCATGTACATGGTCTATACCTGCACAGCCTTTGTGATTTATACTGGTAGATCACGATCTACCTTTTGGGCACCCCTAGACTATAGAGTGTTTGTTCAGGCCAGGTCTCTGCTCTGTGTCTCTCCAGCCTAACAGAACAAATCGTTGTCAGGTGTGTGTGGTCAATCTTCAGCCAATCAGGATAGAGTGTCCATTTATCTGTTTCCAGTTCCAGTTCTGTTAAATTGTTCTGCTCAGTTCTTTGTGTCGTCACTCGTCACTTTAACAAAAATGCACGTGTAGATCCTGCAGTGTGAGACAGTTCTCTTTCCTGATTGGATAGAATTGGTGTCCTCCTGACCTAAAAAAAACACTTTCTGTTGTTTAATCAAGAGCTGGAGAGACACAGAACAGGCACCTAGAGTTACTGAACAAACACTCTATAGTCTATACAGCAATGCTTACTATCAGAATTATAGAGCAATTTACATTTGTGTTATCCGGAAAATATCACTTTAGACCTGAGAAAAGATTCTACAAATGCCTTCTAAATCCTGACAGTTTTCTGAAAAACCCATGTTTCTATGTCAGTCGTCTCAAACATTTTCATGTCAAGGACCCCCAAAAATATATGTAATTGGCTGCCGACCCCCATCTGAAAATATGTTGTTCCAGGGACCCTACCAGTAGCAAAGATTTGAGTTAAAAACTCGCTCTGTAACAATATATATTCAAAGATTTCAGGCACATTTTCATGATTTTTTAAAAATAGCAGACCCACAAGTTCGTAGCGCGGCACTCGGTGCCGCGCTATGAGCAACATCATTTTTTTTTTTTTAATATATGTTTATTGGTAGCAGGTTTCAACAATTTAAATTTCCATTTTCTCCCCCACAGTTATCGTCATCATTAAAACAATATATTAAAAAAACAATAATAATTGAGTACAGACATACAAAAACAACAAGAAAAGAAAATCCAGTCCAATCAAACAACCATACATATTTGACCAGGTGTAAACAGTAGGACACAAAAGAAAATTAAGCACAGATGACAAAAACAATAATTTCAGCACAGATTACAACATAATTCTTAAAACACCAAAAGGGTTCCCGCCCAAAATGGGTTCATTACACATCCCAATGGTGATCGTTTTATTTCGTCTTTAGATTCTAGCATTGACTTGTTCTTTCTGTTTTTATATACTTTGTACTTTGCACTCAGGGGTCCAAATGGACTTTAACGGATCTGTATAACTCTGAGAGTGAAATTAATACGCTGATCATTTGACAGGGTATAGATCGGGGGTCCCACAGATCAACGGGGGTCCGTGGTCTAAATGCATATCGAACTGGAGGGTTAAGAATGTTTCTATATCAGTGATGCTCTAAGCTTTTTCCATGTCTATTACCGCCAAGAGTATGTATTTGGCCGCGGACCCCCATCTCAAAATATGTTGGTGCAGAGACCCACGAGAAGCAAAGATTTGAGTTTAAAATGTTTTTCAGCAAGTGAAAAAAAGTCATTATGACGGCATCAAGGCCCGCCAAAATACATTTTGTTCGACTAAACTGTAGATTTAGTCGACTAAAACTAGACTAACACTGAAACATTCCAGGTGACTAAAATGTGACTAAAACTAAATGAAAACTATTCAAGAAACTATGACTAAAACTAAAATAGAAATTTGCTGCCAAAAACAACACTGCTGTGCATATATATATATATTTTTTTTAAATCACAATTTTCCATAAATAGCAGATCTATAGCTCACAGCATGGCACAAACTGACTAGCCAAAGTATAACAAGTGGTTCAAATCTAAAACAACTGGCCCTATAGGCTGCTGAGCCAGCCTGACGGCGTGCCGCGGGTTCGACTCCCGATCCCGACGGCCTTTGACACCTGTCACTCTCCTGCATCTCTCTCCAATAAAGGCATAATAGCCCCAAAAACAAATCTTTAAAAACATAAATAATAATAATCTAAAATGACACAGATGCCTTTTCCCGGTTTTTAAAGGAGCATTCAGTGATTTGGGTGATTTGGAGGAAAAAAACCCTGTCCGCCCCGGTAACAAGATGTGCACATGCATGCACTACATGCCAACAGCACACACACCAAGGCCCGCTCCCCGCTCGGTCATGATTGGTGGAAGGCCCCCCTCTATCCTGATTGGATGAAGGCTGGGCCGCCTAGCCAAAAACGAAGCCTATGTTTTTTTGACCCCATGGGGCTCACTGGGGACAGGGAGGAACTCCTTATATGGTCAGCACACTCTATAGTAGGGAGGATTATCACAACAAAAAAAAGAAGTGATATTTGAATTAAGTGAAATCACTGAATATACCTTTAACCCTAGAACACTAAACATGGGTGATTTTCACCCGGAAGATTATATTTTTGCAATTTTCATAATGTTGCTGATGTCTGAGGTTGGTGGGTCTTTCAGTACCTTCATGATGCTCAGTGACATCACAGAAGGTAGGTTTGTTTCCCTGCCCACATCCCTGGTTTATTCTACAGGCAGGTGTTTGGGTGAATTTCACCTGTGTTTAGTGATAGAGAAAAATCCAAAATAATCCAATACACACAGAATGGATTTTTTTCCCCACTGGACCATTCTCACATGTTTTAGGAATGGGTGGACCAAAGGAGAAGTTCCCAACTTCATTTCTCTTTTTTTTAAAGAAATATTTAAAAAATAATATGCACATTTTTCACCGATTTGCCCCCCATGATAGCAATGATTATTGCTGTACTGAAATATATTTTGATGAGAAATATTTTTTTATGGAATATTTTATATTGGGTAAAATATACCCGTGTTTAGTGATGGCGTAACAAAAAATATGTTTAGTGTTCTATAGGGCTAAGGTTTGTGTTGTGTTGTGTTGTGTTGTGTTTCCCCACACCATGTGCACAGGTCCACTTCCTGGAGCTTCCATCCAAGGCGTAAGAAGGAAATGGCACCCTTTTCACATTGGCTTATTGTTTGTGTTGTGTTTTCCCCACGCACGCATAGGTCCGCTTCCTGGAGCAGCAGAACAAGATGCTGGAGACCAAGTGGAAGCTGCTCCAGGAGCAGAGCCCGTCCTCGTCCAGCATCGAGCCCATGATGAAGACCTACATCTCCAACCTGCAGAGGCAGCTGGCCGCCATCACCAACGACAAGGGCCGCCTGGACCACGAGAACCACGGCATGCACCACAGCGTGGAGGAATACAAGGAAAAGTAAAGACCATGGAACTCTGTCTGCACCCTTTTGGGTGTTTTAAAGCATTATGTTATACTTTAGGTGTTGAAAAATAGCAGATCTACAAGCTCGTAGCGCGGCACCGAGTGCAGCGCTACGAGCTTGTAGGTCTGCTATTTTTGAAAAATGGTGAAAATGTGGCGCAAGTCTTTGAATATATATTCTTTCAGAGCAAACTTTTTTTACTCAAATCTTTGCTTCTGGAGGGGGGGGGGGGGTCCCCGGAACTACATATTTTCAGATGCGTGGCCAAATACAGATAATTCTGGGGGTCCTTGACATGAAAAAGGTTGAACACCACTGACATAGAAATATAGGGTTTTTCAGAAAACTGTCAGGATTTAGAAGACATTGTAGAATAGTCCCTATAGGTCAAAAATGACCTGAGACCAGATTCTACAAAATGTCTCCCAAATCCTGACAATTTTCAGTTGTGCTCAAACATTTTCATGTCCAGGACCCACAGAATTACCTGTATTTGGCCGCGGAACCCCATCTGAAAATATGTTATTCCACGCGGACCCCCCAGAAGCAAAGATAAGTTAAAAAAAATTCACTGTGAAATAATTTTATATTCAAAGATTTGCACACATTTTCACGATTTTTTCAAAAATAGCGAGCTTGTAGATCTGCTATTTTAGTTTAGTTCAGAAACCGTCCAGTACCTATGACATCTTTGAGGGGCCTTTCTGCCCGTTTTCTAACTCGAAAGTTAGCATCCTGAAATAGAAGCCATTGTTCTTAACAAAAACACACACACAAAAAGTTTGAAATGACCAAACCTCCACACTGTCCACAGCCATATGAGACGCAGAAACTGGTACCATCTGTGCCTTTAAGAATTGTATGTTTGTAATGTTAATGTTAGTCACGATAAATGTAACTGAATATGACACTAACAGCTGTGCGTTTGTTTCCCTGTGTCTGGTTTCAGGTATGAGGATGAGATCAACAAGAGGAACTCTTCAGAGAACGAGTTTGTCGTTCTTAAAAAGGTAAAGCAAATCGTTGTTTTATACATCATTAGTTATGTCCAGTAAATGACCGCAAAACCCACTCTCTCAATCTCAACAAAACAAACATGTTCTCATTGAGAGGAAAGATTAAAATATCTGCATAGTGTAAAAAAAGAAAATCAATTGATTTGCATACATTTTAAAGTTAAAATTAAAACATGTGTCATTGCAATGTTTATCCACGGTTTGTTAACCTCCAGCTCTCATGGAATGTGAGCGCTCCATCACAGAGGAACAAGTGTGGTGTTATGTTAACATTTAACTATGTCTTCATCGAGGATGTGGTTGTGATGTAGGCCAGTGGTTCCAAAAGTGGGGTCCGGGGACCCCCAGGGGTCCTTGAGGGAGTTCCAGAGTGTCCCCAGCCAAATGATAGTTTGGAACCCTTATGGGTCATTCATAGTCTGGATTTTCGTTGGTGAGGTGACCACCGAACTACAACATGACGTCACGAGCCGCGGTGAAGAGCAAACCACTGCCACCGCCCCAGCCCTTCTCTCTGTTTTTACTCACTACCGCTCAACGTTATTTCAGCTCCGGTGGTCAGCTCACCACCGGAGCGGTGGTCACCTCACCACCGAAAAACCAGACTATGAATAGGCCTTTATGGGTCTGTGGGCGGGGCTTATAGACGCCCGCACGGCATGGGTTTGTAGGGCAATCTAGTGCTCCCCTTCCCCAGTACAGCTACAGAGCTGCGGAATCAGCTGGGAATGATATAAATTGATTGAAGGTGTGGGTTATCGGTGAAATGTACAACAGTCACATGACGGTAACCAGCCAATCAGAATCAAGTATTGGGACTAACCGTTTTAGAAAACATATTTGTGTCTTCCTCTAGGATGTGGATGCTGGATATCTGTGCAAGGTGGACTTGGAGGACAAGATCACTAGTCTGGTGGATGAACTCAACTTCCTCAGGAGACTCTATGACATGGTAACTTTGACAACTTTGAACACTAGTAAATCCACTAGTCGACCTTGTTGGTACTAGTTGACTAGTTATGGGGTTCTCAACGTTTTTGGCCAGGGACCCCCAGAAATGCTTTGGCAATGTCTCGGGACCCCCGCCCCGCCCACTCCCGACCCCCAATATAAATTGACTGCTACAATAACCTTAATAATAGAGACAATACACCATAAATAAATACTGAAACCAGATATAATCATTAGGGAAGGTGTATGCATGTACTATGTGTACTATATGTAAACTCTTCATTTCCACTTTCCAGCCATTCAGTTGCAAAAAAAAAAACCCCAAAAAAAAACCCCGAGGGGTCGCGACCCACGGGTTGAGAACCCCTGGACTAGTTGATAAGAAAAGAAAAATCCCGATTGTGTAGGCCTCAAGATCAGGTAGATTATAGTTAAAGTCACCAATGTACACAGTTTTTAAATGTACAAATATTTATTTCCAGAATTTACACAATAGGTAGTTAAACAACTATTCGACTAGTCGACTAGTAAACTAGGCCACTAGTCAACTAGTAAAAATGACTAGAAGTGAATGCCCTATGACATGGTAAAGTATCTTTATACTTAACCACTGTATGACATGGTGAAGTATCTTTAGTTATACTTAACCACACTATGACATGGTAAAGTATATTTATACTTAACCACACTATGACATGGTAAAGTATCTTTATACTTAACCACACTATGACATGGTAAAGTATCTTTATACTTAACCACACTATGACATGGTAAAGTATCTTTAGTTATACTTAACCACACTATGACATGGTAAAGTATCTTTAGTTATACTTAACCACACTATGACATGGTAAAGTATCTTTATACTTAACCACACTATGACATGGTAAAGTATCTTTATACTTAACCACACTATGACATGGTAAAGTATCTTTATACTTAACCACACTATGACATGGTAAAGTATCTTTATACTTAACCACACTATGACATGGTAAAGTATCTTTAGTTATACTTAACCACACTATGACATGGTAAAGTATCTTTATACTTAACCACACTATGACATGGTAAAGTATCTTTAGTTATACTTAACCACACTATGACATGGTAAAGTATCTTTAGTTATACTTAACCACACTATGACATGGTAAAGTATCTTTATACTTAACCACACTATGACATGGTAAAGTATCTTTAGTTATACTTAACCACACTATGACATATGGTAAAGTATCTTTATACTTAACCACACTATGACATGGTAAAGTATCTTTAGTTATACTTAACCACACTATGACATGGTAAAGTATCTTTAGTTATACTTAACCACTATGACATGGTAAAGTATCTTTATACTTAACCACATTATGACATGGTAAAGTATCTTTAGTTATACTTAACCACACTATGACATGGTAAAGTATCTTTAGTTATACTTAACCACTATGACATGGTAAAGTATCTTTATACTTAACCACACTATGACATGGTAAAGTATCTTTAGTTATACTTAACCACACTATGACATGGTAAAGTATCTTTAGTTATACTTAACCACTATGACATGGTAAAGTATCTTTAGTTATACTTAACCACTATGACATGGTAAAGTATCTTTAGTTATACTTAACCACACTATGACATGGTAAAGTATCTTTAGTTATACTTAACCACTATGACATGGTAAAGTATCTTTAGTTATACTTAACCACACTATGACATGGTAAAGTATCTTTAGTTATACTTAACCACTATGACATGGTAAAGTATCTTTAGTTATACTTAACCACTATGACATGGTAAAGTATCTTTAGTTATACTTAACCACACTATGACATGGTAAAGTATCTTTAGTTATACTTAACCACTATGACATGGTAAAGTATCTTTAGTTATACTTAACCACACTATGACATGGTAAAGTATCTTTAGTTATACTTAACCACTATGACATGGTAAAGTATCTTTAGTTATACTTAACCACACTATGACATGGTAAAGTATCTTTAGTTATACTTAACCACACTATGACATGGTAAAGTATCTTTAGTTATACTTAACCACACTATGACATGGTAAAGTATCTTTAGTTATACTTAACCACTATGACATGGTAAAGTATCTTTAGTTATACTTAACCACACTATGACATGGTAAAGTATCTTTAGTTATACTTAACCACTATGACATGGTAAAGTATCTTTAGTTATACTTAACCACACTATGACATGGTAAAGTATCTTTAGTTATACTTAACCACTATGACATGGTAAAGTATCTTTAGTTATACTTAACCACACTATGACATGGTAAAGTATCTTTAGTTATACTTAACCACTATGACATGGTAAAGTATCTTTAGTTATACTTAACCACACTATGACATGGTAAAGTATCTTTAGTTATACTTAACCACTATGACATGGTAAAGTATCTTTAGTTATACTTAACCACTATGACATGGTAAAGTATCTTTAGTTATACTTAACCACACTATGACATGGTAAAGTATCTTTAGTTATACTTAACCACTATGACATGGTAAAGTATCTTTAGTTATACTTAACCACTATGACATGGTAAAGTATCTTTATACTTAACCACACATCAGACAGCAACGTGCACCTATATGGTAACATGCAGGCCACAGGTCACAGACCACAAGTATAGAAGGTTTTAAGGAAAAGGTTGAATTAAATGCATTTGAGCTATAAAAACCCTGACTGTTGCAACGCTGACGTGCATCATGGTCTAGTTTTGTACTTGTCGTCATGACGTGGCTGTTTATGTTCTCTCCCCATCAGGAACTGAGCGAGCTTCAGGAGAGCCTGAAGGAGACGTCCGTGGTGGTCCAGATGGACAACTCCCGTGGCCTCAACATGGACCAGATCGTGTCCGACGTCAAGGCCCAGTACGAGGACATCGCGGCGCGGAGCCGCTCGGAGGCCGAGAGCTGGTACAAGGTCAAGGTAAGCCGGAAGTATACACCTTCACTAAAAACAGCAGGGACAATAACGCTCCACGCACGTCCAAGACTCTTCTCCCTTCTGCCTCCAAAACTATGGAATGCACTTCCCAGCATTACAATCAGAACTGCAGACTCACTCCCGATCTTCCCCCTGTAGTCTGAAAACCCACCTCTTCAGACTCCATCTTGGCCCGTAGCACTCGACGACCTTACAGGTGTATGCAAAGGCTCAACTTATGTAATTTAGATAGCATTTTATGTAGACATACTGTAGCACTCTATATATGCATAGTTTCAATAGATATTCCACTGTTAGGTTCTTAGCTTACGTATGATTCTTGATAACTTTTTTTCCCATGACATTACTTACCATGTACTTCTTGTGCTTACTGTAAATCACTCTGGATTAAGACTAAGAGCGTTTGATAAATGCCTAAATTGTAAATTGAAATTGTAAATTGAGGACGGGGGAGATTCTAACCCGGGTATATGAGAAGGGATGGACACTAGAGCCAAACACCTTAACCGCTAGCCTAAGAGGGAATCATCTCCACTAGTTAAAAAAAATCCACAGCACATCCCTGAGAGGCAATAGCGGAATGACACCTACCTCCTTTAGCGTGAATAATGACATTCAGGCATGCTGTTCTGTTCGCGTGTGTGATAAATACCGGTATGCAATGACAATGGTCTCTGAACAATGCAACATGAGGAAAGCTGTCAGTCCCATTTCAGTTTTAGTCATAGTCTTTTGAATAGTTTTCATTTAGTTTTAGTCACATTTTAGTCACCTGGAATGTTTTAGTGTTAGTCTAGTTTTAGTCAACTAAATAAAGATTTATCCGACTAAATCTACCGTTGATTTAGTCGAACAAAATGTATTTTGGCAGGCCTTGATGCCGTGGTAATTTTCACTTGCTGAAAATAGCCGATCTACAAGCTTGTAGATCGGCTATTTTCAGCATGTAAATTGTAAAATGACTAGTGGATCTCTTCTACTAGTCCCTTCCTAACATTTTAGTCTAGTTTTTATCTGTTGACGAAATTGTCAGTATATTTACTCTTAGCTATATAGTCACCATAGCTTAGTTTTTATTTAGTTTCCATTTAGTTTCCGTCAGTGGAAAAAGGTAGTCGACGAACATTTTTCGTCTTAGTCGTTTTAGTCGACGAAAACGACACTGGATTCAACCAACTCCACTCCTTCTATACTCCGCCATGCAGTTCGACCAGATGGCGACGACGGCCGAGCAGCACAACAGAGAGCTGGGTGAGAGCAAGGGAGAGATCGGCGAGCTCAAACGCCTGATCAGCCGTCTGCAGAACGAGATCCACTCCGTCAAGACACAGGTGAGTTAGTTAGTACCAGCTGCCAGTGTCATGCTCGTAGTAGCACGACCACGGGCTTGGTACCGATACTTTTTTCCACGCGCACACGCAGGTATACGGCACAGTACGGTGCACGCACGCATGTGCATGCTATAGAACGCGTCCCCAATATCCCAGCGTCTGTTGGGCAGCCCACTCTAAAGGTCCCTGCACACAGAGCGCGTTTTTGGGATTCTTAGCGGCGTTTCTCCGTCGGTTTTGCGAAAAACGCGTCCAGTGTGCAACCACCTTAAAGGTGCCGTTCAGACTTGGATGGTTAGAGCGGCGCGATTACACTACAAGTCAATGCGAAGACGAGAAGCTGCGCGAGTTCAAGTCTGAACGCACCTTTACCCAGGCTATAGGCTGTATACTGAAAGACGGAGGTGAGAAAATAAATTAAAAAAAATCTGCTCCTCCTCCGACAACAATAGTTGGCCACCCCGTTATCACCTTTTACCAAGCTACACAGAAGCTGCCGACGCAACTCGTGCATATCAATGGATCCATGCATGTGTGACATACAGTAGGCCTACTGTCTACTGTGTGTTGACATGTCAGAACCAAAAGATTATCAACACAATATTATGGTGCTAGTAACAGTAGAACACACTCTACAGTATAGTTGTTACTGTTGTTTTATGGTCGTTTGAATTCATTAATTTGTCACCAGTTGACTCTCATACACTATAGCTATTCTGTGCACACGTGACGTCCTTAAATTGCCGTGGCGCCGAAGAATAAATCGGGTCAGGAGGTGCACGCGCACGTCCCAGGCTAATTCAACGGGCGCTCGAACAAAAAGATCAAACTGCAAAAGAAAGAATAAGTCTGCACCACCGTTTTGAAAGCTCCCCAAAAACTTTATTTACCAAGGCCTCTGTGGCCTTCGTCAGGTAAATACGTTTTTGGGGAGCTTTCAAAACGGTGTGCAGACTTATTCTTTATTTTACCGAAAAATAAATCACCATTACACCACTGGTTGGTACACCCCGCTGAATGTGTTCAGGGACGTGTACACATTAGACATCAAAGGGGGCTTCAGCCCCTGCCCTTTTACCCGTCTGTAAAACAACTGCCCTTTCCAGACCACGAATGCAGCATTTACTGATGGTGAAAGAAATGCAAATGCCACTCCTTTCCATGCCATACCGGAAGGCATCATTCAGGAGAATTGCTTTTTTTCTCCTGAACTTGAACACAGCATTTTGCGTTGAACACATTTGTTTAGGAATCCATGTCGTACACCGCATCTCCACTAGCTAAAGAGTGCTGGGTTGCGCCCCAAAAATAGCTGATCTACAAGCTCTCAACGCGTCGCAGCGTGTCGCGTTGTGAGCTTGTAGATCTGTCCCTGCTTGTGTTGATAATGTTGCATTAACAAAAAGAAGTTGTCAGCATGGTAGACGCTGTGAAAGGTGACTTGTGTCATTGTGGTATTTGGCTGCTGAGTCTGATGCTGTCATACTAGTGCATGGAATGTGAGCTCAGTGCAACTTGAAAACAAGTGCATCCTGCAATGGGTATATTATTTACAGATTATTTTATGAAATTATCGATTATTAGCAGTGGTGGAAAGTTAAGTACATTCACTTAAGTACTGTACTTAAGTACAATTTTGAAGTGTACTTTATTACTACATCCTGGATCCAGATATTGTACTTTTACTACATTTATTTGAAAACTTTAGCCACTTTGTAGATTTTGATTATTATTACAAAACACACTGACCACTTATTTCGGCCATTTGAACATAGCAGATCTACAAGCTCACTCACTGAATACTAGAAATATTGTATAATCGATTGAATGGATTCTTCCTCGATTAACCGTTGCAAGCCCTGACCCCTGACCTCTCCTCCTCAGTGCTGCACGCTATGGAGGCGAGCTCGATACCTGATACCCGAAAAAAACAGATAACAAGCTTATTGAGTACCCGATATCAACAAGCTAAGCTTTGAGCTTAGCAAGCCTGTTATCGAGCATATATCGAACCCATGACGTCATGTTTAAACAATCGAGACAAGAGGTGATCAAGAAATAAATAATCGCCCACACTGGCACCAACCTGTCAGTCTAAGAGTGTGTTTATACCTGATCAACCAGCGCTGCCCGGGTAAACAAAATTACATTTTAAAGTGACACAGATACACACATTAAAGGAGAATTCCATGCTAGAAGGCTTTCTTACCTTTATTTGTAGTTGTTGCGTCCCCACCAAAGAGGTCCAGGTGTTATTTTGTGCAAAAGTGCATTATTGGCTATTTCCCCTATGAAGAGAGGATATACAAATAAATTAGATTTTTGAGCGATGGAAATAACACCCCATAGCCCCATTCAATTAAATGCAATTCAATGCAATTCATTGAGGGCTTATGGTAGGGGACATTTGCACAAAATAACACCTGGACCTCTTTGGTGGGGATGTAACAACTACAAATAAAGGTAAGAAAGCCTTCTAGCATGGAACAGTTTCTTCAATATTAGTTTCCAAAAGTAAAAAAGGTCAATTGCCTTCGTCTGTTAGAAAAGTACTGTATTTGAAGGCCCTATAGTAAAAAGATACTGGTTCTGTTCAGAATTTATACGCGAAATAATACAAAATGCTCGAGTGCATGGGCTTGATGAGAACCCCGGCTCGTTAAGCCTGATCGATTAAGGTGCTCGTTATCAATAAAACAATTAACGAGCTCCACCCCTACACACCCGTGCAGCTCTCCTCGTTGGAGGACCAGGTGTCGGAGGCGGAGGCGCGCGGCGAGAACGCCGTGGCGGACGCCAAGGCTCGCACGGTGGACCTGGAGCGCGCGCTGCAGAGAGCCAAGCAGGACATGGCGCGGCAGCTCCGCGAGTACCAGGAGCTGATGAACGTCAAGCTGGCGCTGGACATCGAGATCTCCACCTACCGCAAGCTGCTGGAGGGGGAGGAGCAGAGGTATGTTTATTTAAACCCTAAACCCATAACCCTAAAGCCATAACCCTAAACCCATAACCCTAAACCCATAACCCCTCTGGACATCGAGATCTCCACCTACCGCAAGCTGCTGGAGGGGGAGGAGCAGAGGTATGTTTATTTAAACCCTAAACCCATAACCCTAAACTCATAACCCTAAACCCATAACCCTAAACCCATAACCCTAAAGCCATAACCCTACCCATAACCCCTCTCGACATCGAGATCTCCACCTACCGCAAGCTGCTGGAGGGGGAGGAGCAGAGGTATGTTTATTTAAACCCTAAACCCATAACCCTAAAGCCATAACCCTACACCCATAACCCCTCTGGACATCAAGATCTCCACCTACCGCAAGCTGCTGGAGGGGGAGGAGCAGAGGTATGTTTATTTAAACCCTAAACCCATAACCCTAAACCCATAACCCTACACCCATAACCCCTCTGGACATCGAGATCTCCACCTACCGCAAGCTGCTGGAGGGGGAGGAGCAGAGGTATGTTTATTTAAACCATAAACCCATAACCCTAAACCCATAAACCCTAAACCCATAACCCCTCTGGACATCGAGATCTCCACCTACCGCAAGCTGCTGGAGGGGGAGGAGCAGAGGTATGTTTATTTAAACCCTAAACCCATAACCCTAAACCCATAACCCCTCTGGACATCGAGATCTCCACCTACCGCAAGCTGCTAGAGGGGGAGGAGCAGAGGTATGTTTATTTAAACCCTAAACCCATAACCCTAAACCCATAACCCTAAACCCATAACCCCTCTGGACATCGAGATCTCCACCTGCTGATCTGGAGGGAGAGGAGCAGAGGCGAGTTAAAACCCATTCTGGGCGGGAACCCCTTTTTGGTGTTTTAAGCATTATGTTATGCTTTAGCGGTTGAAAAATTGCAGATCTACAAGCTCATAGCGCGGCACCGAGTGCCGCGCTACGAGCTTGTAGGTCTGCTATTTTAAAAAAATCGTGAAAATTTGGCGCAAACCTTTGAATTCTTTCAGAGCGAACATTTTTAACTCAAATCTTTGCTTCTGGGAGGTCCCTGGAACAACATATTTTCAGATGGGGGTCGGCGGCCAAATACATATGATTCTAGGGATCCTTGACATGAAGTAGTTTGAGAACGACTGACATAGACCCATAGGTTTTTCAAAAAACTGTCAGGATTTAGAAGGCATTTGTAGAATCGTCCTCAGGTCTAAATGGGTGAAATGACCTGACCCTAACCCAGTTGGATGCCCCCTATATACTGTACGTTCATGCATTAAAGTTGTCAGTCTTTCTTTCACCTGGTTGACAGCAGGGACAATATCACTAAAACATCATCATTTGACATATTTGTGCTCCATAGTGAGGCGGCTCCTTTCACGCTGTCTTACAAATCGCACATTTAGGACGTGAGATTTGATTTAGCTTTAATCCCTGTGTGTGTTATACTGTCTAAGTGTCCTTGAGCAAGGCACTGAACCTCTAAACTGCTCCTGATGAGCAGGTTGGTGGTGCCTTGCATGGTTTCCTGTCGGTGTGTGAACGTGGAATGTAATTGTAATGCACATTATGAAGTGCTCTTCGGATGACGGCGCTTATATATAAATGCACCGTTTTACCTTTTATTTTTTAATGCACACTAGCTGGTTGTGTAACATCTGTCTGTCACTCACAGGATTGGACATCAGTCAATCATCAGCATCCATTCGGTGCCCAACTACAACGGTAAGCATTTTTACACACATGTTCATTTTGACACCAAATTCTGTTTTTTTTTTATTGATTTTTCTTTACAACATAGTATTTTCAAATGAATTATTCACATACACCTCTCCCCCCCACACACACCCACATGGCTGCACAAACCAAACAAAATCCCAGCAAAGAAACATCAGGACATGTCCATAAATACAAAGCAAATAAACAAAAAAGAAAAAACAAATTCTGATTTAGACTTATAGGGCTCCTTTTTCGTCACCGCTAAACCCCTTATCCCTAAACGTCTTTGCCTTTTTTTACAATTTTGCGAAACATTTTTGAATAGTTAAAATGGCCAGTCTACAAGCTCACAACGTGTCAATGTAGATTGGCTAGTTGAACTATTCAAAAATGTTTTTCAAAATAGTACAAAAAAGGCAAAGAAGTTTAGGGAGTCTTTTGACAATTTTTTTACCAGCTGCTTTGTAGAAGCGGCAGGTCAGTGTATACCTGGGAAACTTGCGACCGGTAGACGGACACCGCTAGTCTTTCTGCTGAGTGTTGCCAAGTCTGCATATTTCCAGCCTAACGTGGATTCATTCACAGTTGCTTGCCTGGTTTGGTTTTTGGAGGCTGCTTAGCTTATTTCTGTCACGACAGTTGCCACCACTGGCAACAACCCATAACATCCCATCGTCTGCACGGCATGGCTAGTCGAGCAGTTCTGATTGGCTGCCTCGTCTCCAGCCATGTTGCCTCAGAATTCTTTAGGGTCACTAATTTGAGCACAACAGCGGAGCGCAGCTAAAAAGTGGCATAACGTCAGCAGCAGACCCACAGATAATAATAATGCAGCTGGTAATGAATTGATTTAATTTCTTCTAACTGCTTCAACTCTTTCCTCCAGGCCTGTATATGGAGCAAAAGAATACTCATCAGTACCAGCCGTGGGTCAGCGAGTACCCCTCAGGTACGTCTTATTGTTCAGTACCAGCTGTAGGTCAGCGAATACCCCTCAGGTACGTCTTATTGCTCTGCAGTACCAGCTGTAGGTCAGCGAGTACCCCTCAGGTACGTCTTATTGCTCTGCAGTACCAGCTGTAGGTCAGCAAATACCCCTCAGGTACGTCTTATTGCTCATCAGTAACAGCTGTAGGTCAGCGAGTACCCCCTCAGGTACGTCTTATTGCTCTGCAGTACCAGCTGTAGGTCAGCGAGTACCCCTCAGGTACGTCTTATTGCTCTGCAGTAACAGCTGTAGGTCAGCGAGTACCCCTCAGGTACGTCTTATTGCTCTGCAGTACCAGCTGTAGGTCAGCGAGTACCCCTCAGGTACGTCTTATTGCTCTGCAGTACCAGCTGTAGGTCAGCGAGTACCCCTCAGGTACGTCTTATTGCTCTGCAGTACCAGCTGTAGGTCAGCGAGTACCCCTCAGGTACGTCTTATTGCTCAGTACCAGCTGTAGGTCAGCGAGTACCCCTCAGGTACGTCACTCTTATTGCTCTGCAGCAGCTGTAGGTCAGCGAGTACCCCTCAGGTATGTCTTATTGCTCTGCAGTACCAGCTGTAGGTCAGCGAGTACCCCTCAGGTATGTCTTATTGCTCTGCAGTACCAGCTGTAGGTCAGCGAGTACCCCTCAGGTATGTCTTATTGCTCTGCAGTACCAGCTGTAGGTCAGCGAGTACCCCTCAGGTACGTCACTCTTATTGCTCTGCAGCAGCTGTAGGTCAGCGAGTACCCCTCAGGTACGTCTTATTGCTCTGCAGTAACAGCTGTAGGTCAGCGAGTACCCCTCAGGTACGTCTTATTGCTCTGCAGTACTAGCTGTAGGTCAGCGAGTACCCCTCAGGTACGTCTTATTGCTCTGCAGTACCAGCTTTACGTCAGCGGGTACCCTAAACACTAAATTATATTTTATTCAAAAGACTTGGGCTCTATATTTTTGCCAGTGCCTTAAGCCTTATCCCTAAACTTCTTTGCCCTTTTTTTTTTTACTATTTTGAAAAACATTTTTGAATAGTTCAAACACCGTACCGATCTACAAGCACACAACGTGTGTGCTTGTAGATCAGCTAGTTGAACATTGTTTGTTTCAAAATTGTAAGAAAAGGCAAAGGGATGAGGGGTAAAATTACGAAAATATTTTTTACTAAAATCAAATTTCTGTCAAAAGCAACCTGCAAATATTAGCAAATAATAGCATTCCTGGAAATATTTTTAAATTAGAAAAAAAAAAACAGTCCTGGATAAGGTTTGGGATTAATCAAACATTTTGGAATATGTTTGGAGAGCTACTGTATATACGTTGTTTTTTTTGCTATTGGTTCTGATCATAATAAAATGTCCCAAAACATCAGTGAAATATGAAACAAACATTTACGGATAGTACATACACAGGACAACGCGTGACAAATGTAATTGATCTACAAGTCAACAACACGTTGCACCGCAACACGTTGTTAGCTTGTAGATCTGTTATTTTTGTTACGCGACGCCTTGGTCTTGGGTCTGTCTTGGGGCATATAGAACAAGACAATTCTTTGGAGAAGTTATGGAAAATGACTTTGTAGTTTGTTTTTCTAAACGGTCATTTTCCTCCTCCAGATCCTCGCCCCGTACAGATCTTCACCTGCGAGATTCCAGTACCACGTAAGTATTTACGTAACTGTGAGGGTTCAAAAACATCTTATCTCCATAGTTTAAATGTTTTTCGTAAATTATCGCCCTATATGCTTACACACAAAAGCATAGCAGCAAAAGTATCAGATCACACAAGCTTAAAACGTTTACTTTGCTTGAGTATATTATAATTATTCAAATGTTTTCATTACTTTTACATTTAGAGTTTGTACAAACAAGTTATATTACTACAATTATGTGAATGATAATGGTAATCAAGTTTCGCCGGTTGGACATCGTTGGACAGTGTTGTTTTTGGCAGCAAATTTCTATTTTAGTTTAGTCATAGTCTTTGGACTGAAACTTAATTTAGTTTTAGTCATATTTTAGTCACCTGGTGTTAGTCTAGTTTTAGTCGACTAAGTGTCATGCGATTTTAGTCGACTAAATCTACAGTTGATTTAGTCGACTAAAATATATTTTTGCGGGACACTTGCTGAAAATAGCCGATATTAGATCTGCTATTTTCAGCATGCAACCAGGTGTAAAATGACTTGTACTGGATCTCTTGTCCACTAGTCCCTTCCTAACATTTTAGTCTAGTTTTTATTTGTTGGCGAAATTGACAATATATTTAGTCACCACAGCTTAGTTTTAATTTAGTTTCCATTTAGTTTTCGTTGGTGAAAAAAAGGTAGTGAAACGTTTTTCGTCTTAGTATTAAGGTGGCCTTACACTAGCCGATTCTTTTCAATCTGATAGCGCCACACACTACAGGATAATCGGAGCGGGGCAGAGCAAATATCAAACATGCTTGATGTTGATCGGGTCGATCCCGATCGCGCCCCGAGCAGATCGATTGAGTCGGGCACCCCCCGAGCGTCAAAAAATGCCCGATTATCGGCTAGTGTAAGGCCACCTTTAGTCGACGAAACCAACACGAAGGAACACGTTTCGTACGGATGCTTTCCTACTGGGTTTCTAACATGGAAAAACGTTGTTCTTTCGTGCAGAATCCCCGGTGATGAAGACCCCCGTCATGATCAAGACCACCGAGACCCAGGAGGACAGCAGCTGCATCTCCTACGACTGAAACCACAACAACGCCTTCAGTGGCGTGCACAGACATTTAGAGGGGCAGGTGCTCAAGTTAAAAAAGGGCACCTTGTGCAGCGCGTGGAACCGGCCGGTTGCCTTAATCCATTTTGGGCGCGAACCCCTTTTGGTGTTAGCATTATGTTATGCTTTAGCTATTGAAAAATAGCAGATCTACAAGCTCATAGCGCGCCACCGAGTGGCGCGCTATGAGCTTGTAGGTCTGCTATTTTTGAAAAATCAAAAAAAAAATAGATTTTTTTTTTTTTTTTTCAAAAGGGCACATTGCCAAAAGGGCAGGGGGTGCTCTAGCACCCCCTAGTGTCTATCTGTGCACGCCACTGAACGCCTTCTTCGCAATAACACACTGTACAGAAACCTCTTATCTCCATATTCTAACTTTCTTTGTCGTAAATCAACGCCCTGTTTGATCACACTCACTGCAGCGTCACACACAAACACACCAAGATGTAGCAGATCTACAAGCTCGCAACGCGTCGCGAGCTTGTAGATCTGCAACTTTTGACGTTTTTGAATTTGAATCCTGAAAAGGAACAGTTTTGGACATATGAGGTTTCCAGCCGACAATATTATAGAATATTATCATTAATTATTAAACAGAGCCAGTTACTTTATCGTTCTCGTATCCCGTCATAGTCCAAAAAAAGCTTTAGCCTATTTATTTTTTATTTTATTATTTTTTATCCCATGATTTTGCAACCCATTTTTTTTCACCCAGTGTCAATTATCTAATGTAATCCTGGGCGCTACACTGCCTTGGGGGAGGTAGTTTAGACTAGAGACCAGGATTACTGCATGTTTTTTGTGAGGGTACCTACCCTAGGGGGACATGGGGAGAACATGTGAGGGTACCTACCCTATAGGGGGCATGGGGAGAACATGTGAGGGTACCTACCCTAGGGGAGGGGACATGGGGAGAACATGTGAGGGTACCTACCCTAGGGGACACGGGGAGAACATGTGAGGGTACCTACCCTAGGGGACACGGGGAGAACATGTGAGGGTGCCTACCCTATATTTGTCATTTTTGAATACCGACAAACGTTTAACTCAGTCGCACGTTTACATTCTGGCCACTGTATAAATACACATCCACATGTTGTTCTGTTGTTGTTTTACATTCATTGTCATTACTTGGAATAATGTCTTCTCTATATTACTATATTTTAACTGTCTTTATATATTTACTGTCTTTCCATTCACTGTACAGTACTACTAGCCTGGCAGCCCATGCGTGTGCATGTGATGTCCACGCTGATCGTCATTGGCCTGGCACGTTTTGTCAAGCTGAACGTTATAGTGCATATTTGGGCGTGGTTATATTTCCCTAGTAACATCTTGCTCCATATCACATGTGACTCGTGATATGTTCGCAGATGTTACGGTTATATAACCACGGTTATTACATAACCTTCAGTTTTCTGGCCGCACTGAAAATCTGCCATTCATTTTTCCCATGGAGATTTTTTTTGTTTTGTTTTTAATTACATTTTTATCCCACGATTTTGCAGCCATTTTTTTCACCCAGTGTCAATTATCTAATGTAATCCTGGGCGCTACACTTCATCTGCCAACCTGGGGGGTGGGGAGGCAGTGGACTGACCTCATGCCCCCTTCTATGCATGAGGAGTCCAAGCTGCTTCTTTTCACCTGACAGGGGAGAGTTTCCCTGGCCGGACGTACCTGTAGTGCGTTATTCTGACCAGTTCCTTATATTTTTGTGATGAGGCTTACATATAATATAATATATAACATATAAATTATGTAAATGTAAGTCTCTATGGGAAAAATGAATGGACGATTTTTTGTCATTGGGTCCAGAAAACCACACCCACTGCTATGTGCTCTATAGCTGAATTATAGCTGACAAGACAAGCTGAATATTGTTAGTCAAAATGGCCCTTCATGCTGCTGCACACTGTGTGTTCAGGAAAAACTAGTATACTGCTCATGAAATAAAACGTCTATCTCAGAAAAAAACACAACATGCTCGTGACTTTGTTTTCCACAACGACGTGTTTTGACTCGGGCAAAGGTGGCCCAAAATATCAGGGCGGGAAGGAATTATTTTTAATTGAATGTGTTAAATTTGTCTAATACTAGTATAACTATATCAGTGAAGTACATGAATACAAAAAAAGCTCTCTCTTTCACAGAATAATGTATTGGTACGTATATATACGAATAAGTAGTTTAACGTTCATACACGCTCAGGCCTGCTGCACTCATTTGAATTCACACGGGAGCTAAGAACTGAGAATCTCTACAAAACACACTGGGGTGTTTGAAACATGTCAAAATAAATGTAAACAACATGCGCTGCAGTGAGACAGCAAGGCTTAAAGGATAACGTGTGTGTGTGTGTGTGTGTGTGTGTGTGTGTGTGTGTGTGTGTGTGTCATGTATGGAATGTCAAGGCGTCCATGGCATGACATTCCTGCTCTGCACCAAAGCATGACAACATGTCTGTCTGCTGTGATGTCATAACATTGAACTCACGTTTTTGTTTTGCTCCCGATCCGATTCCGATCATTTGATTTTGAATATCTGCCGATACAGATTTTTCCCGATCCGATATTTATATTTTTTTAATAGATAGATATATTGTGCCACATCACAATACAATATCCAAAATCACAGACAATATCCAGTCTAATATCATGATATGGATATAATATTCACGTGATCGGATCGGGACAACCCTAATAATAATAATAATAATAAAACTTTATTTATATAGCACTTTTTTAAACAAAGTTACAAAGTGCTTTGAACAGTCAGACAACAATAACAGAATACATCACAGGTGCAAAATAAATAACAATAGAAAATGCAAAATAACAAACACAGATACAAATCAGGGAGATGCAAAGGCTATTCTATAAAAATGGGTCTTTAGGAGGGTTTTAAAATGTGTTAGAGACTGGGTTAGTCTCAGCTCCTCTGGTAGGCTATTCCAGAGCCTTGGGGCCTTAACCACAAAAGCCTGATCCCCTTTAGTGACCAATTTAGCCTTATAGGTCACCTTCAGTAGACCCTGGCCCGATGACCTTAAGGTACGTGGCGGTACATACAATTCTACCATGTTACATAAGTAGCTAGTAGCTAATGACAACATGTCTGATGTGATGTCATACAGCGCAGGCACACCTGAACTTCCAATGCGTGGCCAAAAGCCGCTGTCTGCCGGTGTCTCTTCCTGGTTTTTTAGACAGCTGGTGGATGGAAAAGAAGCTCCACCCATGCGGATGAATGCCGCTGGGGAAAGCTTTTCCGGGAATCTGGCCGAGGTGGAGCTTCATTTCCATCCACCAGCTGTCTAAAAACCCGGAAGAGACACCGGCAGACAGCGGCTTTAGGCCGCGCATGGAATCCTAGGTCTGCTTACACCCATAGCAAGCAGCTCCAAAACAGACACACACAGACAGCGCAGGCACACCTGAGCATCACAAAGATGCCAAAAGCCGCTCTCGGCTGGCGTCTCTTCCTGGTTTTTAGACAGCTGTTGGATGGAAATTGAAGCTGCACCCACGCCGAGGGGGCCAAGCTTTTCCGGGAATCTGTCCGATGCGGCATTCTGCCGCGTGGGTGTAGCTTCATTTCCATCCAACAGCTGTCTAAAAACGCGGAAGAGGTGCCGAGACGCTGTGGCTTTTGGCCGCGCATGTAATCCCAGGTATGGAATCCATGGCCAGGTGTACACCCAGTGACACACACAGGACAGGACGAATAACAACAACACCACCACCACGCCTGTGTGGATAATAACGCTGTGTGTGTGTGTGTGTGTGTGTGTGTGTGTGTGTGTGTGTGTGTGTGTGTGTGGCGCGTGTGTATCATCTGAGTCCATAATAACTTACATAATCAGTATTCACAAAAATACAACTATTACTATCTATATTATCTAGTATCGCTTTTTACAGCATGAGTCTTACTATCATACTATGTCTGCTATACTGTGTATGAAAGGCTCTACAGTATACAAATACATGACTATTCTTTTTCTTTTTAGTCCCCCATATTTAGAATGGTTTGATTCCTTTATCACATCTAAAGGACATTAAAAAGAATTGTATGTCCTTGTATGTGTCCTTTGTATGTGTCTATATATAATAGACACAAATATATACTATCAAAATGAAGTTAATTAAATTAAAAGATTGTTCCTTTCTGTGTGGAGTTTGCATGTTCTCCCCGTGTCCCCTAGGGTAGGTACCCTCACAAAAAACATGCAGTAATCCTGATCTCTAAACTGCCTCCCCCTGGTCACCCGGGGCGCCTGATGGAGGAGAAAGGAACTGGTTGGAATAACGTGTTCCTTCCACGCGCTACCGGGGAAACTCCCCCTGTCAGGTGAAAAGAAGCAGCTTGGACTCCTCATGCATTGAAGGTAGCATGAGGTCAGGCCGCTGCCCTCCCCAGGTTGTCAGAGGAAGTGTAGCACCCAGGATTACATTAGATAATTGACACTGGGTGAAAAAATGGCTTGCAAAATTGTAGGATAAAATAAATTAAAAATAATAATAATAATATTGTTTTAAGGGCAATTCACTGACGAGTACTATAGAGACGAATAACAGTTTAAGTCCACACTAATTATCCATAATGTATGATAAGGGGTCAGGACAACTAGGCCTTTTCGTGGAGGGGTCAGAATAAAATTTGGACTTAAACTGTTAATAGTACTCAACTATTAAAATGGACCAGTACAATAGTAGACTTGGCAAATGCTGTTTAAGATCTAGTGTGAGAGGAATTTCACTCAACTGGCTTGGAGAGATGCCTGCATGCACACAGGTGTCATAATGACTGACACAACGACACACACCCTCTGAGAAAGCATTTCTACAAACAACACATCCTACATTCTATATCCAAGAATGTGCATCGTTTTAGTATTGGATATCTAAATGTACCTCCACTCATTCTATAGGAAGGTTTGTCATATTTCAGCTGTATTGATGTTATTATCTTCTGTACTTGCAAACCATTGTATTCAGAGTAACCGTCGCCATAGCAGAGTAAACAGAGTGTATTTTATTCAATGCAACGGAAACACAAGAACATCAAACAGGCATTTTTTGAGGAAAGTATTTGAGTAATTCAACACCGAGAGACATCGTTTAGAACTTGTCCAATGAGGTCCTAATTCATATTTTTGTCTGACAGGTCTGTTGTGTAAACTTAAATGTTTTCCCCACTGACAAGAATTGGTAGAATTCCTGCAGAACAATTGAAGCAACGTGACACGCAGTATTGAGTGACTCCTGCTTTACAAGAGTTGCGCTTGAGTTTTGTGTTGGGGTTTGGGTTTTATTGTAAAGTAAACATTTACATTATGATGTTTTTGCATAGTATTGTATATTTGGTATGTCATTAAATGTCTCAATGCATTGAGTATGCACGACCGCAATGGAAACAATAGGCTTTCTTGGGTTTTAAATCTTCTTAGCAGACCTTGTATTGAACTGTACTTTACTGTGCTTTTTTTCTTTCTGTAAACTGTTAATAAAGTATTCAATCAATCAATCAATCAATCAAACAAAGAACAAGAAATAAATGCCTTGAGAAATTAAGAATCAATGGCAGTTATTATAATGAGCCATTATGCGAGTCATCGCTGCCATCTAGTGCTCGTTCCTGGAAACTACAGCCTCGTGCTTCTGACTCACTCACAACTAACAGCACGACCGGAAACCACTTCAAAACAAAAGCATACAGCTCGGTCGGTAACGTTTTAAAATAAAGTCACGTAACACTTATTTTGAAGGTATAGAAGCAACGTTCTACCGGCCTCACCGTGTCCATGCGTACTGTGGTGACGTGACTGACTCAGCTGTGTTTTGGTCATCCATGGTTTGGAATCTGAGTGGGGTTTTATCCTATTCCGTAGTTAAAGTTTATAATAGACTGAGCACATTGAACTCTGTGAGACACCATCATCATCATCACCATCATCCTCGACTCCTTCACATCGCAGCGATGTCTGATCCAACAACAAAGTAAGTCCATTCATTACAGTCATTATTAAACCTGCACGATAATGTGTGATATGATAATGATAAAAGTTACTGCTGTGCAGCTGCGGATATTCACACACCCACGGTCCGTACTGTACTCTGTGTGGAACAGTGGAAGTTAGTACAGAAAGTGAAGTGATGATAGTAAACCGTTATAAGATAATGGGCTTTTCTTGGGTTTAAAATCCTTGTATTGAACTGTATAGAGGAGGAGGATCGATCCTTGATGTGAAGCTTTTTCTGGTTTTATATCCTCGATCGATCGTTGCAGATTTTGTATACTTTCGTTTGAACTGTCTGTACCCCGTTCTACAAACTGTTAATACAATTTTCAATCAATCAATCAATCAACACTTTCCTGCAAACTGTTAATACACTAGTATTCAATCAATGAGGGAGATAGCTCCTTTCGGAACCCTACGTTAAAGTTTCTGACATTGTGATGACTTTATGTAGGGTTCCTTCTCACCGGCATCACGCGACATGGGACGCAATCTGACTTACCCTGACTTAGCCCTGTGCTGCGGTGTCGGTGTCACGCTGACATATTCCAAAAGAAGCATATGGACGCTATAGGATACAACGAACCCTCTCACCCCCCCCCCGAACGGCACAGAAGCCGTTAAGTATTTTTAATGTTTGTACGACCGTTTGGCAGCTCTCTTCCTTCCTTCCTTGACTTCCTTATTGACATCCTATTGTACCGCCTCCAGCGTCGGGGTTGGTTAGCTGCGCGTTCCTACGTTCTGGCCTCTGATTGGCGGAGCTCGTACTTGCTGTGGTGGATGTTTGTTCTGTTGTTGTTGTGTCTGCTACATTCACGTGACTACACTCACGTAATTATGGCCCAATATTTGTAGCTCTGTTTCTGAGACCTTTCAAAGTGATTCCAGATACAGAAATTGCATTTTTTTTATTATTAGTAGTAGTATCACTGTGTACAATATATGGCTGTGTGTGTGAAGATTCGTCAGTTTAATGATTTCTGTGTGCCTTTGCAACAGGTTTCAAATGTACATAATTTGTGTAGAAGTGTCTATTTGTACGTCTCTAAATGTTTTGATGATTTGAACATGGTGGACCCTGTTGGAAACAAGTGTAATGCTTAATTGGGTCGTCCACTCACAGTTAACAGCCTTTGTATTGAGTTTGTGCTTGAAATGTACTGTAATTCTGCAAACTGTTAATAAATTCTTCAATCAATCAATCAATCAATGTGTTTTGATTGTATTGCTGTATTGTGTTTTCTGCTTTCTGTAAACGAATGTTTTCTCATGCACTTGGAATTGCCAGTGAGTGTGCAATGCCGGTTGGTGCCACAGGGTGGTGCACTGCTCCTGGCTTGAAATGGTCAATAATCTTTGTCTGTGTGCAATGCCTGGACACCTATTCTGCTGGATCCAGTCCACTATAGCCATCATACCTTATAATCAGTTAATGATTTTCATTACACAAAAGTGGCACCTCTTTAGGCTTGTCATTCAAATAGACATTACATAATTTAAATAACCTATACCCCTGTGCACGTTTATAGCAATTAAGCAGCCTCGTTCACAGAAAATGTTCACATGCTTCAACACAGACATTTTGAAACCATCATCAGATTTTATATATCCTAAGGACCTTTTGCAGTTATTGTTTAGTCTGTGAAAGCCTCCAATGTACCTGGTTACAAGACATTTCATTGTGACAATACATTGTGACATACTTTGGTGAACAAGAACTGACTCGGACTCTAAACTTGGGTTCAGGGTTTTTAATAAGGTAAGAGCTGGGAGTAGTGGTGGAGTAAATAAATAAATCACGTGATGTAATAATACAGCAATGCCCACTCCCACAACCAAAACTGCTCAAAAACCCTGCAATGATAATAGCACACTAGCACACAATCGCACATTGTCACACACACAGCAACACATATCTCCTCCACATGCAGCTTCTAGTGCATCTTCTGCATCCATCTGGGGCAAGAGGATGTGTTTCAGTGCCTGCCTCCTCAGGCATACGTTATTGTTGGTGAGGTCGATCATGGATTTGTCCACAACTTTGGCCATATTCACTTGACTGTACACATACATGATGGCTCTCCCTGGAGCTCCATCACGGGAACACCGTCCCACCTCCTACCATGTAGAGAAAAAATCACACCCGTGTGAACTGAGTGGTGTAAGGTTTTATATAGCCTGATCAGCTCTGATCTGACGTAATGAAATCACACCCGGATGTGATTTCACAACTGGCTTTTTTTGTGCAGAGAAAATGACCATGGTTGCTATGTTCACAATAATTGGTGTAAGGTTTTATATAGCCTGATCAGCTCTGATCTGACGTAATTAAATCACACCCGGGTGAACTGGATGACCGTAGCAACCATGGTCATTTTCTCTGCACAAAAAAAGCCAGTTGTGAAATCACATCCGGGTGTGATTTCATTACGTCAGATCAGAGCTGATCAGGCTATATAAAACCTTACACCACTCAGTTCACACGGGTGTGATTTTTTCTCTACATGGTAGGAGGTGGGACGGTGTTCCCGTGATGGAGCTCCAGGGAGAGCCATCATGTATGTGTACAGTCAAGTGAATATGGCCAAAGTTGTGGACAAATCCATGATCGACCTCACCAACAATAACGTATGCCTGAGGAGGCAGGCACTGAAACACATCCTCTTGCCCCAGATGGATGCAGAAGATGCACTAGAAGCTGCATGTGGAGGAGATATGTGTTGCTGTGTGTGTGACAATGTGCGATTGTGTGCTAGTGTGCTATTATCATTGCAGGGTTTTTGAGCAGTTTTGGTTGTGGGAGTGGGCATTGCTGTATTATTACATCACGTGATTTATTTATTTACTCCACCACTACTCCCAGCTCTTACCTTATTAAAAACCCTGAACCCAAGTTTAGAGTCCGAGTCAGTTCTTGTTCACCAAAGTATGTCACAATGTATTGTCACAATGAAATGTCTTGTAACCAGGTACATTGGAGGCTTTCACAGACTAAACAATAACTGCAAAAGGTCCTTAGGATATATAAAATCTGATGATGGTTTCAAAATGTCTGTGTTGAAGCATGTGAACATTTTCTGTGAACGAGGCTGCTTAATTGCTATAAACGTGCACAGGGGTATAGGTTATTTAAATTATGTAATGTCTATTTGAATGACAAGCCTAAAGAGGTGCCACTTTTGTGTAATGAAAATCATTAACTGATTATAAGGTATGATGGCTATAGTGGACTGGATCCAGCAGAATAGGTGTCCAGGCATTGCACACAGACAAAGATTATTGACCATTTCAAGCCAGGAGCAGTGCACCACCCTGTGGCACCAACCGGCATTGCACACTCACTGGCAATTCCAAGTGAAAGGCATGAGAAAACATTCGTTTACAGAAAGCAGAAAACACAATACAGCAATACAATCAAAACACATTGATTGATTGATTGATTGAAGAATTTATTAACAGTTTGCAGAATTACAGTACATTTCAAGCACAAACTCAATACAAAGGCTGTTAACTGTGAGTGGACGACCCAATTAAGCATTACACTTGTTTCCAACAGGGTCCACCATGTTCAAATCATCAAAACATTTAGAGACGTACAAATAGACACTTCTACACAAATTATGTACATTTGAAACCTGTTGCAAAGGCACACAGAAATCATTAAACTGACGAATCTTCACACACACAGCCATATATTGTACACAGTGATACTACTACTAATAATAAAAAAAAATGCAATTTCTGTATCTGGAATCACTTTGAAAGGTCTCAGAAACAGAGCTACAAATATTGGGCCATAATTACGTGAGTGTAGTCACGTGAATGTAGCAGACACAACAACAACAGAACAAACATCCACCACAGCAAGTACGAGCTCCGCCAATCAGAGGCCAGAACGTAGGAACGCGCAGCTAACCAACCCCGACGCTGGAGGCGGTACAATAGGATGTCAATAAGGAAGTCAAGGAAGGAAGGAAGAGAGCTGCCAAACGGTCGTACAAACATTAAAAATACTTAACGGCTTCTGTGCCGTTCGGGGGGGGGGGTGAGAGGGTTCGTTGTATCCTATAGCGTCCATATGCTTCTTTTGGAATATGTCAGCGTGACACCGACACCGCAGCACAGGGCTAAGTCAGGGTAAGTCAGATTGCGTCCCATGTCGCGTGATGCCGGTGAGACCGGACCCTACGTGGTAGGTCCAAAGGAGCTCAACCCGGGGGGTCCGGAGACGGGCTATGAGGGAGACGACGTATGCCCATCACCAATTTAACCAGTGGTGTAAAGTAACTTATTTTGATTGATTGATTGATTGATTGATTGATTAAATACTTTATTGACTGTGTGAAAAATTGACTTTTACTCGAGTATTTGAAATGGATGGTATAATGGTTATTATCCGTTGCTCGATACTTCCTTCCCCTTCTTGAGATTGTAACTGGATCTGTTCTGTGGAACTCTCTTGACCTCACACTTTACAGTAAATGACAACACATGATGAGTCATCTGAGGTCACAGCCCGGGACATTTTAGTCAGAGCAGTGGTTCTCAACCAGTGGTCCGGGGGCCACCGGTGGTCCCCGAGGGGGTTCCAAGGTGGTCCCCGAGGGGGTTCCAAGGTGGTCCCCATAGCTAAATGATGGGAGAGTTTGTAACCAAATGATGGACCCTTATAGATCTTTAAAAGCCGTTCTGGACAGGAACCCCTTTTGGTGTTTTAACTAAGCCTTATGTTATACTTTAGCTATTGAAAAATAGCAGATCTACAAGCTCATAGCACGCCACCGAGTGGCTTGTAGGTCTGCTATTTTTGAAAAATCGTGAAAATGCGGCACAAATCTTTGAATATATATTCTTTCAGAAGAATATTTTTAATTTCGATGTCAGGCCTAAATGGGTTAACTCTTTGAGAGTGTAAAATGAAACTAGGGATGCACCGAAAGGGAAATTCTTGGCCGAAACCAAATACCGAATATAGGAAACAGTCGGCCGAAAACCGAATACCGAATATCCGAATATGATTAATATTATATATCTTTTTTCATACCATTGCTGTCATGGCCGTACCTTAAAGCTACCTGATTTATGGCAAAATAAATGGTTATGGCAAAACTTAACTTAAATAATAATCACTATTATGGGTCCATAAAAGATTTATTCAGCTCTTTTGAATGCATTAATTGCATACACTATTCGGTGATATATTTTCTGCCTATTCGGGCCGAAACCGAATAGGCCGAAAATGCATTTTTAGCCATTTTCTGCCGAATATTTTCTGCAGCCGAATATTCGGTGCATCACTAAATGAAACCATAAAATGGATCCATAATAATGCAGATTGTAATCGTAATATGCGGATCTATACACTCTCTAATTGTGTAGACTTCTTGTAAATTAAGTAATGCAGATGTTTAACAATAACTTAACTTCTGAGAGCGTGAAATTAAACCAAATGGACGGGCTGTAAAAGGTTTTCATTTCATGCTCTCAGGAGTTAAAGATCTAATAGCGAGCTAATTGCGATATCATAACATAACATGCATATGCCGATTTGCTGAGTGACAGACAAAACAAACATTAAACTCTGTCCATTGTCAATGGCGTTTTTAATGTTTGTCTAGACAAGACAAACGTTAAACCCCTCAAAGAAATATATAGATGCCTCATTGGCCGCTGCAGTTCATTGGAGCGAAGTGTCTTCATTTGAAGGCAGGAAGTCAAGCGGAAGTGCTGAAGGCACTTGGTCGCTGCCCAATACGTGACGTCACCATAGAGTATAAAGAAGGATAGAGACTGATCTGGCACGAAGCTCTGCCCCCTCCGCTATTCATGTCAGTGGAAGTTGCTCAGTGGCGTTTTGAAGCACCCGGAAGGACCGTCTCAGAACGTCTACTTCCGCATTTGCCAACCAAATTTTGGTGGTCCAATGCGGAAGTGCAACCGAGCGCTCAATGTTAAAGCCCAGCTGCACGGGGTTTCCCGGTCATGAATCCACGGGTCCGCCTGTAGTCCCTCCTCTTACCACTAGGGCCCAGTGCTTCAACGTTGGAGTGCCTCACTGGCCCCTTGGACGTCACTCATGCGACTCCTCCATGTCTCTCGCTGCCACTCAAAATTGACCGCTGGCCAATCACAGCGCAAAAGCCTCCGCTTATGCCTCGCAAGGAATAATCTCGGGGAAAGTATTGCCTGCTTCAGCAGAGACGTACGCCCCAGAGCCGCAACGCTGGAACCCCCTCAAGGACCATGGGTTGTAGACCAGCGGTATAGAGCACTGGTTTTCAACCAGTGGTTCCGGGGACCACCAGTGGGCCTTGAGGGGGTTCCAGGTAGGTCCCCAGCTAAATGATGGAGAGTTGCTAACCAAATGGACCCTTATAGACCTGTAACTCTTGAGAGCGTAAAATGAAACCAAATGGACCCTTATGGGTCCATTGGGTTTCATTTTACGCTCTCAAGAGTTAAATTATTGTTTCACATCTGCATTGCTTTATTTACAAGAAGTCTACACAATTCAAGGTTTGCCTGTTATCTCCTAATGGTACCAACATCAATACAGAAATGGAATTGTGGACAAAATCTTGTCCAACGACAACAAAATATTTGTTAGTTTTGGATCTGAGAGGCAAAAATTTAGCCTCTCAGACGGACCACCATTTAATGGTGGTCCGTGGCTCAAATTCCCAATAAATAATGGGCCTTGATATGAAAAGGGTTGAAAACCCCTGGTATAGGGGATTTATGGTTAATCCTCTCTCTCTCTCTCCCTCTCTCTCCCTCTCCCTCTCCCTCTCCCTCTCTCTCTCTCTCTCTCTCTCTCTCTCTCCCTCTCTCCCCCCTAACAGTGTCACCATGCATAAGAAGCAGACTCTGTTGGCCAGCAGCCAGAGGTCATCGCAGGGAAGGTCATCGCTGCTGGGAGGCCGCGCGCCCTCTGACGTGGTCCTCAACGACTTCTACATCACTCTGATGTCCTCCAAGGTAACCCGGAGCAATATCAATATCACTGTATTTATTTATTTTATATTCGATTTTTATATACATTTATAGTATGGGGGAAATATCTATGTAATGTATGTACAATCATTTTTAACCACATTGAGGTTGATTCTACGAATTATGCCTTCTAAATCAGTAGTTCTCTCACACTTTCAAGATTCTTAAAAAGAAAATGATCCGGGTGGCTGGCCGCTGGCGTAGCGGTCTGGGCACCTTGGCTGGTGACAGTGCGTTGCAGGTTCGAGTCCCGATCCCGACAAACTTTGCTGTGTGTGTCCCCCCACCTGTAGGCATACAAAGACCAATATAAGATAACTGTCAGCTCAAACCCATAATGCAATAATTTGTTTTCAAGAGTGCTTGGAGCTCTCAAGTAAAAAGAAAAGTGTGGGCAACCCTGTTGTAGATCTTGCTATCTTTGAATAGCCAATGCAAAAATCTAAAATGACACGGATGCTTTCCCGGTTTTTACTTGTACAAATTGCTACAAATGGAAAATCCTTGTCTTACTCTTTACCTGTAAACTTGTAACCCTATAAGCTGCTGTTCTACTCACCCCCCACGGGATACTAAAGGCACCGTTGTTTTGGCAGCACATTTTGATTTTAGTTTTAGTCATAGTCTCTTGAATAGTTGTCATTTAGTTTTAGTCACATTTTAGTCACCTGGAATGTCTTAGAATGTGTTTAGTCTAGTTTTAGTCGACTAAATGTCATGCGATTTTAGTCGACTAAATCTACAGTTGATTTAGTCGACTAAAATGTATTTTGGCGGGCGTCGTAATGGCTGATTTTTACACTTGCTGAAAATAGCCGATCTACAAGCTCACAACGCATCGCAGGCTTGTAGATCTGCTATTTTCAGCATGCAACCAAGTGTAAAATGACTTATACTGGATCTCTTGTCCTCTAGTCCCTTCCTAACATTTTAGTCTAGTTTTTATCTGTTGCCGAAATTGTCAATACATTTAGTCTTAGTTTCAGTCATCATAGCATAGTTTTCATTTAGTTTCCATTTAGTTTTCGTCTACTATCTACTATCTATCAATCTTGTCTCTAGGTGCCGACTCGACCCGTGTCGTCCACTGAGAAGCCTCCGGAGCCGTCGTCCGTGGAGCAGGCCGTGCTCGCCGCTCTGTCTGACGGCAACACCTCCTCCAAGGCCCTCCTACGTCGAGCTCCGCTGGTGATGCTGGTGGGCCCGGCGGGCTCCGGGAAGACCACGGCCCTGGAGAAGGTGGTGGTGGGCTGGGCCAAGGACCAGCACCTCCACGGCTTCTCCTACGTGTTCCACTTCCAGTGCCGGGAGCTCCACGCGCTTCAGGAGGACGGCGACGGGACCTTCTCCCTGGAGGCGCTGATCCTACGACGCTACGCTCACCTCTCCGCCGACGCCGTGTCCCACCTTCTGCAGGTACAGTACGGTGTCGGTGACGGCCCCCCGTCGCACTTATTACATACCGCGTTAATTAGCATCATTGCCTAAAGGCCTGTTCATACTCCAGTTTTTGGGTGATAAGGTGACCACTAGTCTCTCACGTGGCCAGACAATTTTCAAATGCTTCCGTCATACGTTGGCAGTTGCCTTTTTAATTTAATAAAGGCTTTCCTCCTCTTTTAACTTTTAGTGCCTGGATCGTCTCTTTTTTCTTTATGCTTCCGTCATACAGTCTGGAGCAACGGAAGCTCTGATCACGAGTCAAATATAAATGCTTCCGTCATACAGTCTGGAGCAACGGAAGCTCTGATCATGAGTAAAATATAAATGCTTCCGTCATACAGTCTGGAGCAACGGAAGCTCTATCATGAGTAATATATAAATGCTTCCGTCATACAGTCTGGAGCAACGGAAGCTCTAAACATGAGTAAAATATAAATGCTTCCGTCATGCAGTCTGGAGCAACGGAAGCTCTGATCATGAGTAACATATAAATGCTTCCGTCATACAGTCTGGAGCAACGGAATCTCTGATCACGAGTCAAATATAAATGCTTCCGTCATACAGTCTGGAGCAACGGAAGCTCTGATCATGAGTAAAATATAAATGCTTCCGTCATGCAGTCTGGAGCAACGGAAGCTCTGATCATGAGTAACATATAAATGCTTCCGTCATGCAGTCTGGAGCAACGGAAGCTCTGATCATGAGTAATATATAAATGCTTCCGTCATGCAGTCTGGAGCAACGGAAGCTCTGATCATGAGTAAAATATAAATGCTTCCGTCATGCAGTCTGGAGCAACGGAAGCTCTGATCATGAGTAAAATATAAATGTTTCCGTCATGCAGTCTGGAGCAACGGAAGCTCTGATCATGAGTAAAATATAAATGCTTCCGTCATACAGTCTGGAGCAACGGAAGCTCTGATCATGAGTAAAATATAAATGCTTCCGTCATACAGTCTGGAGCAACGGAAGCTCTGATCATGAGTAAAATATAAATGCTTCCGTCATGCAGTCTGGAGCAACGGAAGCTCTGATCATGAGTAAAATATAAATGCTTCCGTCATACAGTCTGGAGCAACGGAAGCTCTGATCATGAGTAAAATATAAATGCTTCCGTCATACAGTCTGGAGCAACGGAAGCTCTGATCATGAGTAAAATATAAATGCTTCCGTCATACAGTCTGGAGCAACGGAATCTTTTGCCACTGCCAGTGTGAACGCAGCATCATGTCCTCAGTCTATGAGAATGATTGTTACATTGAAACCATTTTGTTGTGACCTTGTAGATCGGCTATTCTTGGTGAATGTTCCCCTCAGTATAGGAATGCTGGGGTTTAAAGGAGCATTCAGTGATTTGGGCGATTTGGAAAACCCCCCGGTCCGCCCCGGTAACAACATGTGCACATGCACGCACTACAGTGGGGGGGACACGCGACAGGCCAACAGCACACACACCAAGGCGGTAAAAATCTAGCAAAAAACTTAAGTCAACAAGGCAGTTTTTTCCTTTTGTATTATTTTTATTATATATTTTTGGATGAGAGTCGGTCTACTTTTCTCTTTGCTTTGCCCACTCGTTCATGATTGGCGGAAGGCCCCTCTCTATCCTGATTGGATGAAAGGCTGGGCCACCTATAGCCAAAAACGAAACCTAAGGCTTTTTTACCCCAGGGGTTAACTGGGGACAGGGAGGAACTCCTTATATGGTCAGCACACTCTATAGTAGGGAGGATTATCACAACAAAACAAAAAAAATAAGTGATATTTCTGTGAAATCACTGAATATACCTTTTAAGTTTGCCATCCTTACCAGCGGTTGCTAAACTATTTGGATTGGCATTGGACAGTTGCGTTTGTGGGCGGCGGTTTTTGCAAAGCGCTACATTGCTCATCGTCGTTCTTGTTATTGTCTTGCAGGAGCCAGAGAAGATCCTGTTTGTCTTTGACGATCTGGACGGGTTCGGGTTCCAACCCAGCCTGGACCCGTCGGACCTCAGCCTGTGCTCCGAGTGCGGCCAGCCCACCTCGCTGTCGGTGCTGCTGGCCAGCCTGATCTACGGGGAGCTGCTCAAAGGGGCGGCCGTGCTGCTGGCCTCCAAGCCCGGCGCAGACCAGCTCAAGGTTCTGCCCGCCGGACTCGGAACCGCCACGCTGCGTCTGCTGGGCTTCCTGAAGCCACAGCGGAAGGAGTTCGTCGGCGGGTTCTTCGCCGAGGCGACGAGTGGCGTGGCGGCCATGCTTTCACACATGGAGAGGACGTTGGCCTGCTACGATTTCTGCACCTCGCCGAGGTTAGGGCTGTCACCGCTACACGTTTAAACCCATTTTGACCTGAGATCAGATTCTAAAAATGTCTTCTACATCCTGACAGTTTTCTGAAAAAGCCATGTTTCTATGTCAGTCGTTCTTCGATTTTTCAAAAATAGCAGACCTACAAGCTCATAGCGCGCCACTCGGTGGCGCGCTATGAGCTTGTAGATCTGCTATTTTTCAATAGCTAAAGCATAACATAATGCTAACACCAAAAGGGGTTCCCGCCCAAAATGGGTTAAAGGGAATTTCTCCCTAAACCTTTTTTTACAAAAGTAAGTTGATAATTATGTATATTGACCAAAAGAAATGTAAAAAAAATAATAAAGATATAGGGGAGCTGGGGCTGGGGCTGGGGCTGGGGGGGGGGTCTAACATCAGCTCACGTAGACCAGGAAGAGTGCAGTGTCAACAATGCATGAAGTGTTGCTGTCACATCATTACGATTAACCCATTTAGACCTGACACTAGATTCTACAAATGGCTTCGAAATCCTGACAGTTTTCTGAAAAACAAACTATGTTTCTGTGTCAGTGGTGCTCAAACTGTTTCATGTCAAGGTAGCCCCAGAGTTCTATGTATTTGGCCACAAACCCCCATTTGAAAACATGTTGTTCTAGGGACCCCCTAAAAGCAAATATCTGAGTTAAAAAGTTCACCGTGAAAGAATATATATATTCAAAGATTTGAGCCACATTTTCACGATTTTTCAAAAAAATAGCAGATCTACAAGCTCGTAGCGCGGCACCGAGGGCCACGCTACGAGCTTGTAGATCTGCGATTAGACCGATTTATTATATTATGACGAGCCCTCTCTCTCTACGCCTCCTATAGGTTCTGCTGGACGGTGTGTTCCGCCTACCAGTCCCAGACGGAGGCCGGAGAGGGTCTCCCCGAGACCCTGACCCAGCTGTTTGTCAACGTCCTGGTCAGCCTGCTGCGGCCCGTCTCGCTCAAGGAGACCGGCGGCTACCTCAGGGACCTGGTGACCGCCCTGGGAAGGATGGCTCGTCACTGCAGCCTCGAACAGAGTAAGGCCCCGTCCGTCCACAATTATTATTTGAGATACAATCGCAAATTGTTGCGAACGCAGTGAGTTGCGAACGCAGTGAGCACTAACTATAGAAGATGGCCTAGTCTGTCTGTCTGTCTGTCTGTCTGTCTGTCTGTCTGTCTGTCTGTCTGTGTGTCTGTGTGTGTGTGTGTGTGTGTGTGTGTCACGCTGTAACACCACCGGCCCGCCAACAGAGGGCGCAGCTGTATCACACACAAAACACACACACGCACGCACGCACGCACACACACACACACACACACACACACACACACACACACACACACACACACACACACACACACACACACACACACACACACACACACACACACACACAACTTAACTTAAAGAAAACTTAAAAAATATATATAACTAGAAAAAGTGCCCTTCTGGGCACAGGTCTCCACCAGGAGGATAGGACTGTGTGAGATGTTTGGCAAAATGTTTAGGAGTAATATAAACATGTTTGCCTTTGATGGCAATTGGATGACTTGAGGCATTTTGTTCCAAAAATGTGTTTTGCAAAAATCAACCTGTTGGTGGCGCTATAACAGGCCAATGTGAAAAGGGTGGGATATATTCCTCAGCCTAGTAAGAAAATGTGTGAAAGATTTCACGTAAATTGCATGCTGCGTTCATGATTTGAGGCTTTTGTTAATTATAGCCAATTAGGATGGAATATGAAATATCGGACAGATCCGACTTGAGCACATGACCATAGAGATACTGTGTAACGATTTGTGAGATTTTTGGACAGAATCTGGAGGAGTAATATCAAAAAATGTGTTTTACAAAAGTCGACCTCCTGGTGGCGCTATAAAAGGCATATGCGGAAAATGCAGGTCAAAGGTTTGTCCTTGGCCTCTAGGGAGTGTGCATGCAACGTTTCACGCAGATCGGTGCAGTTTTAGGTAAAAAATGTGAAAAGCTGCCTCATGGTGGCGCTATAACAGGCCGTTCTGGAAAATGCGGGGCAGAGGTTCATCGTTGGCATCCAGGGAGTGTGTGTGCAAAGTTTGGCATCGACCAGGTTAACGGTGCCGGAGATTAGCTGGTAACAGACGGACGGAAGGACGGACGGACGGACACACACACGGACACACACACACACGGACGGAGTGCAAAACATACTCTCTCCCCATGCCTTCGGCCTGGTGGAGACAATAATAATAAAACACACGCACGCAGCCACGCACACACACACACACACACACACACACACACACACACACACACACACACACACACACACACACTAAAAAATAACTTAAAAAATAACTTAACTTAAAAAAAACCTTAAAGTACGTAATTTATTCTAATCGTTGTTATTGCAATTTACGAGCTGCGTTCGCTTCCCGCGTCCATGCGTCTTACTTGTTCTTGTTGCATAATAGAATCGTCAACCATTTCCATGTTGAGAAATGTCCATCCATACAAATTTCAAAACGTTTTTCAAAAAAATACTGTCACAAATGGCGTCTAAAAGGGAACGTGTTGTAAGCTTGTAGTTCTGCTATTATGTTTGACCCATTCTGGGCGGGAACCCCTTTTGGTGTTAGCATTATGTTATGCTTTAGCTATTGAAAAATAGCAGATCTACAAGCTCATAGTGCGGCACCGAGTGCCGCACTACGTATTTGTAGGTCTGCTATTTTTGAAAAATCGAAGAACGACTGACATAGAAACATAGCTTTTTCAGAAAACTGTCATTTTCAAACAGACATTTTTAGAATCTGATCTCAACGGGGGGCACGGTGGCACAGTCGGTAGTGCTGTCGCCTTACAGCTAGAAGGTCCTGGGTTCGATTCCCGCTGGGGACGCTGTGGGCACTGGGGGCGTGTTCCCTCCTCCGCGTCATCAGTGCCCATACCCGAGGCGGGGTTGGCGAAAGGGCCCTTCTGTGTGGAGTTTGCATGTTCTCCCTGTGTCCACTAGGGTAGATACCCTCACAAAAACATGCCGTAATCCTGGTCTCTAAACTACCTCCCCCTGGCCAGCCGGGGCGCCTGATTGAGGGGAAAGGAACTGGTCGGAATAACGTGTTCCTTCCACGCGCTACGTCCAGCCGGGGAAACTCTCCCCTGTCAGGTGAAAAGAAGCAGCATAGAAGGAAGCATGAGGTCAGTCCGCTGCCCCCCCCCAGGTTGGCAGAGGAAGTGTAGCGCCCAGGATTACATTAGATAATTGACACTGGGTGAAAAAATGGGTTACAAAATTGTGGGATAAAACATTTAAGAAAAAAAAGGAAAAAAAAGAATCTGATCTCAGTTCAAAATGGGTTAAATGTGTGTAATGGTGTAATGGTGGCAGCCCCAGCAGGCCAGAGTCCCCCCACATGCACCAAGGAGCAGATGACGGCATTCGGCCTGACGCCCTTCCTCACATCCTCCTCCTCCTCCGTGGTCGACGCTCTCCTGTGCGTGGACGGCGAGCCGGGGTCGGACGACGAGGTCTTCTCCTTCCACACCCAGGTTGGAATAGTTTTTATTTCCATCTTTTTCATTTCAGTTAAGTTTTCGTTTCATTTTGAATATATTTTGTTTCTAATTCAGTTAGTTTATAATGCGTTTTTTTGAGCGGACTTTTTTTTCTTTTATTATTTTTTTTATGCTAATAGTTACGAGCTTGTAGTTCTGCTATTTTTGAAAAATCTTTGAATATATATTCTTTCACAGCGAACATTTTTCTAACTCGTATCTTTGACCCCGGGGGGGGGGGGGGTCCCTGCTACAAAACATTTTCAGATGGGGGTCGGCGGACAATTCCATATAATCTTTGGGGGGTCCTTGACATGAAATAGTTTGAGAACAACTGATAGCCTATAGAAACTTTCAGGATTTAGAAGTCATTTTAGTAGAATCTGTATCTCGGGTCTCAACGGGTGAACTCTAATAACCCATTTCGACCAAGACCGATTCTACAAATGTCTTCAAAAATCCCTCCCAGAAGCAAAGATGTGAGTTAAAGACGTTCGCTCTGAAAGAATATATATTCAAAGATTTGTGTCACATTTTCACAATCTTTCACAATCTTTCAAAAAGAGCTTTCAAAAAGCTGGCACCGAGTGCCGCGCTATGAGCTTGTAGATCTGCTATTTTTCAATAGCTAAAGTATAACATAATGCTTATAAAAACACCAAAAGGGGTTACCGTCCTGAATGGCATAATAACCGTGTTCCACACACCTGTCCAGCTGGTGCAGGAGTTCCTGCTGGCCGTGTCCTTCTACCTGGACGGGCCTGCCTGGGGGTCCGAGGGGGGTGTGATGGAGCTGGTGGAGCGCCCGGCGGGCCGCGTGGCGGTTCTGGACCTGTTCCTGTCCGGGCTGTCCCAGGACGCTCGGAGCAAGGCGCCGCTGGAGACTCTGCTGGGGGACTTCAGCGCCGAGCAGGTAAGGTGGCAGGGCAGGGGGGGGTGGTGGTCGTCATTTGGGTCATTTAACCTACAATTCAGTCATTTTATGCATGAGCAGTTGAGACGAATAACAGTCTTAAGTCCATAATTTATTCTGACCCCTCCCCGAAAAGGCCTCGTTGTCCTGACCCCTTATCCATAATTTATTCAGTTGTCCCCAACTCTGAATTGCTTTTTTTTTTGCATATTATGTCCGTCTACATGTGACATGTGTTATAATAAGCCTTTCATTCATCTATTAACCACTTTTCCACGATGGCATCCCTGTTTTGGGAATGGGCGAACATCCCCCCCCCCCCCAAACAAATAGTGAAAATAGTAAGTCCACTATTTTTGCCATTTTGAAAATGGAGCTATGGTAACTTATTTTTTTCCACCCCCTATTATATTTCTTTCTGAAATTACGCCTGTGATCCAAGGTTATAATAGTGTTTTTTTTCTAGGTCAGAGTAAGTAGGCCTATTGTGTAATACAAACTCAACAAAATATACTATTAAAAACAAAAAAAGTTATATATATTCAGTTAGTGTTGGCAATGAGAAAAATTATTTCAGTTCGTTTTGAGTTAGTTTTTTGTAAACACACAATACAGTTTCAATTAGTTATCGTTTTCTTTTCTTATTTATTAGAGTTTGTATTTCGTTCAGTTAACGGAAATGTTTTTTTTCAATTTTAGTTTGTTGTTTCGTTATTTCGTTTTCAGTTAAACTGTACTAACCTTGCTGTGACCATCAGGTGGAATGTTTCACGGCGTGGCTCCAGAGCGGCGCTCGGCAGACGCTGCAAGGCTTCGATAAAGGCCGACACCTGTACCAATACAGCCTGCTGCACCAGAGCCAGAACACACAGCTGGTGAGTACCACCACTAACGGCCTGCTGCACCAGAGCCAGAACACACAGCTGGTGAGTAGTGCCACTAACGGCCTGCTGCACCAGAGCCAGAACACACAGCTGGTGAGTACCACCACTAACGGCCTGCTGCACCAGAGCCAGAACACACAGCTGGTGAGTACCACCACTAACGGCCTGCTGCACCAGAGCCAGAACACACAGCTGGTGAGTAGTGCCACTAACGGCCTGCTGCACCAGAGCCAGAACACACAGCTGGTGAGTACCACCACTAACGGCCTGCTGCACCAGAGCCAGAACACACAGCTGGTGAGTAGTACCACTAACGGCCTGCTGCACCAGAGCCAGAACACACAGCTGGTGAGTACCACCACTAACGGCCTGCTGCACCAGAGCCAGAACACACAGCTGGTGAGTAGTGCCACTAACGGCCTGCTGCACCAGAGCCAGAACACACAGCTGGTGAGTACCACCACTAACGGCCTGCTGCACCAGAGCCAGAACACACAGCTGGTGAGTAGTGCCACTAACGGCCTGCTGCACCAGAGCCAGAACACACAGCTGGTGAGTAGTGCCACCAAGGGGCCAGTGGGGCTATTCAACGTTGAAGGTCTGGGCCCTAGTGGTAGGAGGAGGGACTACAGGCGGACCCGTGGATTCATGACCGGGAAACCCCGTGCAGCTGGGCTTTAACATTGAGCGCTCGGTTGCATACGTCACCCCGGACCTCAAATTTGAGGTCCGGAGGAGGTACTTCCGGCAGTCTTCCGGGTGCTTCAAAATGCCACTGAGCAACTTCATCGAAATGAATAGCTTGGGGGCGGGGCTAGTGCTCCAGTTCGGTCTCTATCCTTTATATACTCTATGAGTGCCACTAACGGCCTGCTGCACCAGAGCCAGAACACACAGCTGGTGAGTAGTGCCACTAACGGCCTGCTGCACCAGAGCCAGAAGACACAGCTGGTGAGTAGTGCCACTAACGGCCTGCTGCACCAGAGCCAGAACACACAGCTGGTGAGTAGTGCCACTAACGGCCTGCTGCACCAGAGCCAGAACACACAGCTGGTGAGTTAGTACCACTAACGGCCTGCTGCACCAGAGCCAGAACACACAGCTGGTGAGTTAGTACCAATACGGCCTGCTGCACCAGAGCCAGAACACACAGCTGGTGAGTAGTGCCACTAACGACCTGCTGCACCAGAGCCAGAACACACAGCTGGTGAGTTAGTACCACTAACGGCCTGCTGCACCAGAGCCAGAACACACAGCTGGTGAGTAGTGCCACTAACGGCCTGCTGCACCAGAGCCAGAACACACAGCTGGTGAGTTAGTACCAATACGGCCTGCTGCACCAGAGCCAGAACACACAGCTGGTGAGTTAGTACCACTAAAGCATTATTCATAGTCTAATATTTCCGGTGGTGAGGTGACCACCCAACTACAACATGACGTCACAGAGCCACGCTGAAGAGCAAAACCACCGCTCTCCCCCCAGCCCTTCTCTCTGTTTTTACTCACCGCCGCTCCACGTTATTACAGCTCCCGGTGGTCACCTCACCACCGGAGCGGTGGTCACCTCACCACCGGAGCGGTGGTCACCTCACCACCGAAACTCCAGACTATATGAATAGGCCTTAACGGCCTGCTGCACCAGAGCCGGAACACGCAGCTGGTGAGGCTCACCCGCTAACGATGACCCGTATTCACCACTATGTTCCTTATCAGACCATAGCAGTGGAGCAACAAATATGGACATTTCCTACATACCGGTTAAGACTGAGGTTAGGTTTCTGATTAGAGTTAGATTCAGGGTTAGTAGTTGGACAACCCGACCGACGCGATGTCGCACAATGGCTGACAACAAACGTCAATATGTAGGAAATGTCCATCCTCGCTCCAATAGCCCTGAGATTTGCTATTAATTAAATGGTCCGATAATAACGTCCCACAAACCACTCCCAGGTGAAGGACGTCGTCACTCCGTCGGCGCGCATGGGCATCAGCTACGGCGGTGGCAGCCTGAGGGACTACGTCGGCTTCGTCTACACGATGACCAGCCTGGGAGACACCCTGGAGCAGCTCAACCTCTACAACACCAGGGACCTGACGGAGGAGCAGGCCCAGGCCCTCAAACCTGCCATGTGTATGGCTGACAAGATCATGTGAGTGCTCCTGGAACCAGCCGTGTGTATGGCAGCCGTGTGTATGGCAGCCGTGTGTATGGCAGCCGTGTGTATGGCAGCCGTGTGTATGGCAGAGACGCATGCTGAAGGCGTTTTCTTGACGCCTCTTGACACGTATGGGCCTCTCGGAATACGTTTGATAATAGTTGGAATTTATCAATATCAGCACTTCTTAGACCCTCTAAACCAGGGGTTCTCAACCCGTGGGTCGCGACCCCTCGGGCGGTCGCCAAATTATTTTAGGGGGTCCCCAAATTATTTAAAAAAAATATATATATTTTCACGATTTTTCAAAAATAGCAGACCTACAAGCGCTATGAGCTTGTAGATCTGCTATTTTTCAATAGCTGAATTATAACAATGCTTAAAACACCAAAAGGGGTTCCCGCCCAAAATGGTTTAAGGTTATTGTAGCAGTCAATTTATATTGGGGGTCGGGAGGGGGCGGGGCGGGGGTCCCGAGACGTTGCCAAAGCATTTCCGGGGGTCCCCGGCCAAAAACGTTGAGAACCCCTGCTCTAAACCAGGGGTGCCCACACTTTTTTGACTCGAGAACTACTTTTAAACTGACCAGCTAAACAAGATCTACCCACCCACAAACATATTATCCCATTGCTGTTTTTTTTTATTTTTTATTTTTTATTCTGTTTATTGATAAGCACACTCATTCATACAGTTGTACAGAACTGGGAGGAGAGTGAACATAAACATTTACAGCATTATTGTACTTTTGTTTTTTTGTTTTTCTTTCCCATTGCTGTTTAATAGTTTTAAACAGTTACCTGAGGCGTTAGATATAAGACAAACACTTGGGAAATAGAAGGGCAAAATGGAATTGGCATAGGTTTTTTAACTTTGTAATGTTTGTCTGCAACACTCTTGAAAACAATGTATTGCTTTGTGGGTTTGAGCTGACAGGTCCTTTTTTATTTTCACGATATTTCAAAAATAGCAGACCTACAAGCTCGTAGCGCGCCACTCGGTGGCGCGCTACGAGCTTGTAGATCTGCTATTTTCCAATAGCTAAATTATAACATAATGTTTAAAACACCAAAAGGGGTTCCCGCCCCAAAATGGGTTAAAACTAGACTAAAACTAAAATAAAAATGTGCTGCCAAAAACGTTGAGAACCGCTGCTCTAGACCAGGGGTTCTCAACCCCTGCTCTAGACCAGTGGATGGACCCCCAGATGAATGATGTACAGTGTGTGGTACGAGAGCTACTGTAGTGTATATCCTTGACTAAAAGGAAAAAACTTAAAGGGACACTTCACCCTTTTTGCCAAAAAATATATATCAATGACGTTTATAAGATTTAGAACACTTTCCTGGCGTTATTTTTTGTGTAATCTCTGGGTTTAGATATTTTAGATTAACGGATGGCTCTGACGTCAGAGACACTGTTCTACTTCACTTCCGGACTACAGTTGTCTCCTCACAATGCAGCTAGACCAGCCCCAAAACACAGCCGTCACGGACACTGCGATTTGTTCCACCTACAACCTTCGTTGACCGCACCCCCACATGCGCATTTGTTATTGTGTTTGTGTCATGTCGCCGTCGTCAGCAGAGCAGCACCAGAGAGACGCGCTATGTTGCCACGAATCCCCCCCCCCCCCCCCCCCAACTCTAGATTTATTATAATGATATGAAGTGACTTGCCATAAACCAAACATTAACTCCCCATTCATCCAATTTGCATCTGCTTGTATTAAACAACATTAAACTCACCAACATTGCAGCTGTAGGGAAAGCTTGAATATCCACTTTCAAACTGCAAAGCTTTTGTTTCATAAAAATCCACCGAATCTTTTTCCCACTCAGCTCTGCACTTAGTTTTTCTTCTTTTTTAGTTCTATCTCACTACTAGAACTTTCTGACTCTGAGGTAGATAAGATTTTTGGCTGTCAACAGCATCCATTTGTTTTTTCAATGTTGTGGACCGGAGCGTGGTGAAATAGTTGCTAAGATATGATACTGCATAGTGATTGGCTCTGCTGCATGCCTATGAAGAGTACTGACCAATGAGCTGAGCCTAGCGCCCTTCCAGACACCAGGTTTCAGTGTCTTGCTTTCCTGTTCCTATAGCTCAGTCGGCTGCCCCTTCTTATTACTGCATGGGAGCGAGTGACTGAGAATCACCATAACGCGCTGTCATTTTTCCACGAGCCCAAAATACGGGATTAACAGCGATGCCAGCCTGCCGTTGAAACCTTCCGCCGTCCCAGCGACAGTTCTACAGAACCTGCCGAGGCGGACAGGACTAGCCTGCAATCATGGCATTTAAACATGCTCTTCTGTTTATAATCTTAACACTGTGACACGTTTAAAAAGTGTTACAAGTAAGTGTTTAGAACCTAAACGCTTGGGTTTAGTGTGAAACGAAAATAATCGGATCAGGCCCCCATGACGATTATAAAAACATTTTGTCTGTTTCCAGACATCTGTCTATATGTGCGTCCAAAGCTGCGTTGTAATTGTGAAGTTACTGGTACACATTGTTTCGGCAGCCCTGGGGGGGGGGGGGGGATTCGTGGCAACACTACACAGCGCGTCTCCTCTGAGTTGTTTTTTTCTGTATACTCTGGTGCTGCTCTGCTGACGGCAACATGACACAAACACAATAACAAATGCGCATGTGGGGGTGGAGTCAACGAAGGTTGTAGGTAGGTGGAACAGTGTCCGTGGGGCTGGTCTATAGCTGCAGTGTGAGGAGACAATGTAGTCCGCTAGCAATACGGAAGAGTGTCTCTGACGTCAGAGCCACCCGTTAATCTAAAATATCTAAACCCAGAGATTACACAAAAAATAATGCCAGGAAAGTGTTCTAAATCTTATAAACGTCATTGATATATATTTTTTGGCAAAAAGGGTGAAGTGTCCCTTTAAGCAGCATTATATCTGTAAAACAGTGTTCGCTGCATCGCCATGCAGTCTTGCAGAGACCTGCCTCCGAATGAGGTCGGTGAGCTGGAGAACTGAACATCTGCTGTGGCTACAGGGCAATGTTCCCCCTAACGTGCGCACACGCGCGTGTGTGCGTGCACGGCTCAGGAACGTCCCGTCCCGCGCAGAACAAATCTGTGTTAGCGCACAGGAACAACACCAGAGATAGATGTGTGTGTTTGTAGTTGTGTTGCCAAGTGGTTTGATTCTTTTGCGTTACATTTTGTCTACCTAACCAACCCTGCTTTACGCACGCTAGGGCAATTCACTTCTAGTCATTTTTACTAGTTGACTAGTTGCCTAGTTTACTAGTCAACTAGTCGACTAGTTGTTTAACTACCTATTATGTAAAAAAAAAAAAAAAAAAAAAACTGTGTACATTGGTGACTATAACTATAATCGACCTGATTTTGAGGCTTCATATCAACTAGTATGCACGCACGCACACACACACACACACACACACACACACACACACACACATGCAGGGAACAGTTTATTAAAAGTATTGCAACTGTTAACTTATTCTGTAATTAGGTTTGAATGAGCCATAACTTGACATTAGCGTATTGTACAAAGTGTGCTCATCATATGTTGCTCAGCAGTTGTTCGAGTTGCGCTCAGAAGGTTATAGCGTTTGCTCAGACCGATGGAACATTAGAGGGAACATTGGCTACAGGCCATTGAAAGTTTCACTGTGGCTGCAGGCTGTTGAAAGATATAGACTGGTAAAATCAAACCAATTATATCTAGAGGGCATGGGAGTCAGAGAGAGGAAAAAATGCATGGAGAAACGACTAATCAATGTCTTGGACAATTAAAACCAAACCACTTTGATTGCCACCCCTAATAGCAGCGGATTGTGCCTTTTGCCAGCTCTAGACGACATATTTGAATGGCAATAGAAAAATGTGTGATGTGACAAAAAAACCCAAAACAAATTACGTCAACGGGAGTCTAAGGGTTAAATGAATTGACAATTAATGAATTAATTGGCTCTGAGTGGACGGCCCTAGTGCACAGTTTCTCAACGTCGGGTCCGTCAATTTGGACCACTAGGGGTCCAAATTGACCCTTATGAGTCAGGGGGTGTAACTCAGAGTGTACAAAAGGAAGCTAATAAACTCTATTATATACAATCTATACAACATTCTTGTAGATATTCAGAGTCGCTTTGTAGAAATCAGAAACAAAACTAGAAAAAGTGCCCTTCTGGGCACAGGTCTCCACCAGGAGGATAGGACTGTGTGAGATGTTTGGCAAAATGTTTAGTAGTAATATAAACATGTTTGCCTTGAATGGCAATTGGATGATTTGAGGCATTTTGTTCCAATCAACCTGTTTTGCAAAAATCAACCTGTTGGTGGCGCTATAACAGGCCAATGTGAAAAGAGTGGGATATATTCCTCAGCCTAGTAAGAAAATGTGTGAAAGATTTCACGTAAATTGCATGCTGTGTTCATGATTTGAGGCTTTTGTTCAAAACGGGGCAATCTTGCAAACTGTGAAAGGCAATTATAGCCAATTAGGGTGGAATATGAAATATCGGACAGATCCGACTTGAGCACATGACCATAGAGATACTGTGTAACGATTTGTGAGATTTTTGGACAGAATCTGGAGGAGTAATATCCAAAAATGTGTTTTACAAAAGTCGGCCTCCTGGTGGCGCTATGAAAGGCAGATGCGGAAAATGCAGGTCAAAGGTTTGTCCTTGGCCTCTAGGGAGTGTGCATGCAACGTTTCACGCAGATCGGTGCAGTTTTAGGTAACAAATGTGAAAAGCTGCCTCATGGTGGCGCTATAACAGGCCGTTCTGGAAAATGCGGGGCAGAGGTTCATCGTTGGCATCTAGGGAGTGTGTGTGCAAAGTTTGGCATCGACCGGGTTAACGGTGCCGGAGATTAGCTGGTAACGGACAGACGGAAGGACACACGGACGGACGGACACACACACACACGGACGGACACACACACGGACGGAGTGCAAAACATACTCTCTCACCATGCCTTCGGCCTGGTGGAGACAATAACAGCTTTATTAGGGGAAAAAAGGTAGAAAATTGGGTATTTGAATCAGGTAGGGAATGCTGGTTTTTGAGGTTTTTGACCTGGGTTTTGAGTGTGGATTTAAATGTGGCGAGGGTGAGGACAGCGTTTTTCATATCAAGGTCCATTATTTATTCAACATCTGAGCCAAGGACCACCATTTGATGACATTTAGCCTCTCCGACCCAAAATGTACAATATTTTGTTATCGTTGGATACGATTTTGATCAAAATTACAATTCTTCTACATTCTTCTTGTACTTCTTGTAAATCAATTAATGCAGATGTTTAGCAATAATTTAAACTCTTGATAGCGTAATTTGACCCGTTTCAAGGACTAATGAGGGTCCATTTGGTTACCAACTCTCCCATGCATGTAGCCATGGGGACCACCTGGAACCGCCTCACTATGTTGTGTATCCTCAACAGGTTGTCCCAGAGCTCCCTGCGTCCCGGCGCCGTCCCTCACCTGGCCTCAGCCCTGGCTCAGGGCAGAACCACGGAGCTGGACCTGTCCTACTGCCACCTGGGAGACGCCGGGCTCCGGGTGCTCTGCACTGGACTGACACACAGCCAGCTGACCACCCTGAGGTGAGATTAGTACCCTTTTATTTATATATATATATATATCCCACGATTTTGCAGCCCATTTTTTCACCCAGTGTCAATTATCTAATGTAATCCTGGGCGCTACACTTCCTCTGCCAACCTGGGGAGGGCAGCGGACTGACCTCATGGTTCCTTCTATGCATGAGGAGTCCAAGCTGCTTCTTTTCACCTGACAGGGGGGAGTTTCCCTGGTTGGACTTAGAGCATAGAAGGCACACGTTATTCCGACCAGTTCCTTTCCACTCCATCAGGCGCCCCGGCTGGCCAGGGGGAGGCAGTTTAGAGACCAGGATTACTGCATGTTTTTTGTGAGGGTACCACGCTACAGACTTTTTTAAATCGTGAAAATGTTGTGCAGTTCTTTGAATATATATATTATTTCAGAGCGAACGTTTTTAACTCAAATATTTGCTTCTGGGAGGTCCCTGGAACTACATATTTTCAGATGGGGGTCCGCAGCCATTGTGGTCCAAAAATAAACAAACTGTCTCAGCGATACTGTCGGGGGAGGTGGCTCTGTATCGTTTATGACAGTCAAGTCACACATATTTGATACAGTGCTATATATTTGTATATTTTGCTATACAAATCAATTAACATTGATGTTTCTTTTTTTATAATCAATTAATTTGAGGAACCTTCGCACCCCTATAATCAATTGCTATTTTTTTTTAGTATGCTTATGGAAGCATTCCCCAAAGGCAAATAGAAATCAAAACACCATTAAATCAAATACACTTTGTTTTGTTTCCACCGTGCTCTTACTCGTCTGCTGCGTTGTCCTCTGAAAACTATAAACATTTGGCAAGATAAGTCGGTTTCTTTGCTTCCCCATATGCCTTACGCAAGAGGCATCTTGTGTAAGGCATATGGGGAAATAAAAAAACACTCTAGATAAGTCCGTTTTTCACTTCACTCATGCCAAAAGGTAATGTTCACTCTTGTGAACTTCCTCTAATCCTGTTGGTTTTGTACAGACCGACAGTATGCTAGCTGACGGAGGTGTGTTGAGGGGCGCATGCACAGCTTTGTGTGTTTGTGCTCAGCTGATTGGCTGAGCACGGAATGCGATGTATGATGATGTGCTACTAAACTTCCATCCATCTTCAACCGCTTATCCGTAGTCAGGTCGCGGGGGGCATCAGCTCCATCAGAGAACTCCAGATATCCCTTTCCAGAGCAACATTAGTAACTTCCTACTGGGGGATCCCGAGGTGTTCCAAGGCCAGTGAGTCTATGTGATCCCTCCATCTGGTCCTTGGTCTCGCCCGGGGGTCTCCTCCCAGTGGGACGTGCCTCGAGGACCTCCCTAGGGAGACGCCCGAGAGGCATCCTAACCAGATGCCCGAACCACCTTAGCTGGCTCCTTTCTAGGCAAAGAAGCAGCGACTCTACTCCGAGTCTCTCTCGTGTGACTGAACTTCTCACCCTATCTCTAAGGGAGATGCCAGCCACCCGTCGAAGAAAACTCATTTTGGCCGCTTGTATTCGCGACCTTATTCTTTTGGTCATGACCCACTTCATGACCATAGGTGAGAGTAGGACCGAAGATTGCTCGGTAGACAGAATATACAAGGAATATATAATGAACAGATTATCACAGGTGACTAAATAAATAAGTGGTTAATACTCAGCTGACATCAGGCCATATATCACTTTCTCTTGGAACAAACGATACAATACATACAATCTTGTTCAAAACAATGAAAATAACAAATTATACTTTTATTGGTATGACCGTGACAGGCCGCAGACACATTAAACCGCATGCGGCCCACCTGGCCGCGGGGTTGAGTAGCACTGATGTATGGCGATGTATGATGATAAGAGCGCCCCTCACTTCACACAAGTGTGATTTATTTTATTTTTATACAGACTGACGGTATGCCAGCTGACTGACGGAGGTGTGTTTGTTTCGTGTGTACAGACTGACGGTGTGCTATAGCTGACTGACGGAGGTGTGTTTGTTTCGTGTGTACAGACTAACAGTGTGCTATAGCTGACTGACGGAGGTGTGTTTGTTTCGTGTGTACAGACTAACAGTGTGCTATAGCTGACTGACGGAGGTGTGTTTGTTTCGTGTGTACAGACTGACGGTGTGCTATAGCTGACTGACGGAGGTGTGTTTGTTTCGTGTGTACAGACTGACGGTGTGCTATAGCTGACTGACGGAGGTGTGTTTGTTTCGTGTGTACAGACTGACGGTGTGCTATAGCTGACTGACGGAGGTGTGTTTGTTTTGTGTGTACAGACTGACGGTGTGCTATAGCTGACTGACGGAGGTGTGTTTGTTTCGTGTGTACAGACTGACGGTGTGCTATAGCTGACTGACGGAGGTGTGTTTGTTTCGTGTGTACAGACTGACGGTGTGCAAGCTGACGGAGGCGTGCTGTGGAGACCTGGCGTCGGCGCTGACCTCTGGCGCCACCCGGCTGCGGGTTCTGGACCTGAACTTCAACGAGCTGCAGGACCAGGGCGCCACGCAGCTGTGTCGGGCCCTGAGCAGTGCTGCCTGCAAAGTACAGACACTCACGTACGTTGTTCTGTTACACACATATCATCATTTGACCCATTTTGACCTGAGATCAGATTCTAAAAATGTCTTTTTTTGTGATTAGTATTTTATTGGATTTTCTTTTTCAGACACAAACACAACACCCACAATACCAGTCAACTGTAACAACAATACAGGACAAACAAACTAAGAAAAAAATGTTTTGACACAAATCGACAGTCACATTACAAAAAAAAGGAAAAAAAAAGAACCACAACTAGGAGGGAAGGAAGGGGAGGGAGGCTGTGTTCTTCTCGATAGAGACATATGTGATCAGGCGAATATCTACTGTAGGGGGGGGGGGGGGGGGGCAGCCAATAGATCTGCTATTTTTCAATAGCTAAAGCATAACATAATGCTAACACCAAAAGGGGTTTCCGCCCAAAATGGGTTAAAAAAGAATTCCATGCTAGAAGGCTTTCTTACCTTTATTTGTAGTTGTTACGTTCCCACCAAAGAGGTCCAGGTGTTATTTTGTGCAATAGTGCATTATTGGCTATTTCCCCTACCATAAGCCCTCAATGAATTGAATTGCATTGAATTGAATGGGGCATTGGGGTGTTGTGCTAATTCGCTTATTTCCATCGCTCAAAAATCATTTCTTTTTTGTCCTCTCGTCTTAATGTAAATAGTATCCCGAGCGGCACACTTTACTACTTATTTCGATGGAAATAAGCAAATTAGCAAAAAACCCAACCCCCATTGAAGGGCTTATATTAGGGGAAATAGCCAATAATGCGCTTTTGCACAAAATAACACCTAGACCTCTTTGGTGGGGACGTAACGGCTACAAATAAAGGTAAGAAAGCCTTCTAGCATGGAATTCTCCTTTAACCCATTCTGGGCAGGAACCCCTTTTGGTGTTTTAACTAAGCATTATGTTATACTTTAGCTATTGAAAAATAGCAGATCTACTCGGTGGCGCGCTACAAGCTTGTAGGTCTGCTATTTTTGAAAAATCGTGAAAATGTGGCACAAATCTTTGAATATAATATATTCTTTCAGAATACTTTTTTATTTATTTTGACGTCTAAATGGGTTAATGTACATTGTTCCATACATATCATATCATCATTTAATGTACATTGTTCCATACATATCATATCATCATTTAATGTACATTGTTCCATACATATCATATCATCATTTAATGTACATTGTTCCATACATATCATATCATCATTTAATGTACATTGTTCCATACATATCATATCATCATTTAATGTACATTGTTCCATACATATCATATCATCATTTAATGTACATTGTTCCATACATATCATATCATCATTTAATGTACATTGTTCCATACATATCATATCATCATTTAATGTACATTGTTCCATACATATCATATCATCATTTAATGTACATTGTTCCATACATATCATATCATCATTTAATGTACATTGTTCCATACATATCATATCATCATTTAATGTACATTGTTCCATACATATCATATCATCATTTAATGTACATTGTTCCATACATATCATATCATCATTTAATGTACATTGTTCCATACATATCATATCATCATTTAATTATTTCGCTGCCCACTAGGTGGTAGAATAAGCACAGCTGGAGGTAAGCCTTGGCTCGTTGTAAAACGAGACTCCGTGTCATATCAGTGAGGTGGGGGCTGTTGTTGTGAGCAGCAGTGTTGTTTTCGTCGACTAAAACTAAGACGAAAAATGTTCGTCGACTACCTTTTTTCACTGACAAAAACTAAATGGAAACGAAATGAAAACTAAGCTATGATGACTAAAACTAAGACTAAATATACTGACCATTTCGTCGACAAATAAAAACTAGACTAAAATGTTAGGAAGGGACTAGTGGACACTATAAGTCATTTTACACTTGGTTGCATGCTGAAAATAGCAGATCTACAAGCTCACAACGCGTCGCGCTGCGACGCGTTGTGAGCTTGTAGATCTGCTATTTTCAGCAAGTGTAAAAACAGTCATTACGACGGCATCAAGGCCAACTAAAATACATTTTAGTCGACTAAATTAACTGTAGATTTAGTCGACTAAAATCTTATGATATTTAGTCGACTAAAACAAGACTAACACTAAAACATTCCAGGTGACTAAAATGTGACTAAAACTAAGTGAAAACTATTCAAGAGACTATGACTAAAACTAAAATGGAAATTCTCTGCCAAAAACAACACTGGTGAGCAGTGATCACAGTGACATTAGCCCACACGCCCCTTTACCTCTCGTCAGAAAGGGTCACATGTCCGGAGCGATGCGAGACAAAGTCGCAAAGGAAATCCGATGGCGCGACGGCTCGCCATGGACAGCGCTTGACGCTTTAGAGATACGGGGCAGTGAAAATATTGATTTTAACCCATTCTGGAAGGGAACCCCTTTTGGTGTTTTAAGCATTGTGTTATACTTTAGCTATTTTTCTTTGCTTCCGGGGGGTCCCTGGAACTACATATTTTCAGATGGGGGTCGGAGGCCAAATACATGTAATTCTAGGGGTCCTTGACATGAAGTAGTTTGAGAACCACTGACACATAGAAACATAGGGTTTTCAGAGACTCAGGTCTAAATGGGTGAATTAATCACATGTCTCTCTTAGTGTCCAGACTCGACCACACCTGTAATAAATCACATGTCTCTCTGTGTTCGTGTCCAGACTCCACACCTGTAATTAATCACACGTCTCTCTGTGTTCGTGTCCAGACTCCACACCTGTAATTAATCACACGTCTCTCTTCGTGTCCAGACTCCACACCTGTAATTAATTGCATGTCTCTCTTCGTGTCCAGACTCCACACCTGTAATTAATCACATGTCTCTCTTCGTGTCCAGACTCCACACCTGTAATTAATCACATGTCTCTCTTCGTGTACAGGCTCCACACCTGTAATTAATCACATGTCTCTCTTCGTGTCCAGACTCCACACCTGTAATTAATCACATGTCTCTCTTCGTGTCCAGACTCCACACCTGTAATTAATCACATGTCTCTCTTCGTGTCCAGACTCCACACCTGTAATTAATCACATGTCTCTCTTCGTGTCCAGACTCCACACCTGTAATTAATCACATGTCTCTCTTCGTGTCCAGACTCCACACCTGTAATTAATCGCATGTCTCTCTTCGTGTCCAGACTCCACACCTGTAATTAATCACATGTCTCTCTTCGTGTCCAGACTCCACACCTGTAATTAATCGCATGTCTCTCTTCGTGTCCAGACTCCACACCTGTAATTAATCACATGTCTCTCTTCGTGTCCAGACTCCACACCTGTAATTAATCACATGTCTCTCTTCGTGTCCAGGCTCCACACCTGTAATTAATCGCATGTCTCTCTTCGTGTCCAGACTCCACACCTGTAATTAATCACATGTCTCTCTTCGTGTCCAGACTCCACACCTGTAATTAATCACATGTCTCTCTTCGTGTCCAGACTCCACACCTGTAATTAATCACATGTCTCTCTTCGTGTCCAGACTCCACACCTGTAATTAATCGCATGTCTCTCTTCGTGTCCAGACTCCACACCTGTAATTAATCACATGTCTCTCTTCGTGTCCAGACTCCACACCTGTAATTAATCACATGTCTCTCTTCGTGTCCAGACCCCACACCTGTAATTAATCACATGTCTCTCTTCGTGTCCAGGCTCCACACCTGTAATTAATCGCATGTCTCTCTTCGTGTCCAGACTCCACACCTGTAATTAATCACATGTCTCTCTTCGTGTCCAGACTCCACACCTGTAATTAATCGCATGTCTCTCTTCGTGTCCAGACTCCACACCTGTAATTAATCGCATGTCTCTCTTCGTGTCCAGACTCCACACCTGTAATTAATCACATGTCTCTCTTCGTGTCCAGACTCCACACCTGTAATTAATCACATGTCTCTCTTCGTGTCCAGGCTCCACACCTGTAATTAATCGCATGTCTCTCTTCGTGTCCAGACTCCACACCTGTAATTAATCGCATGTCTCTCTTCGTGTCCAGACTCCACACCTGTAATTAATCGCATGTCTCTCTTCGTGTCCAGACTCCACACCTGTAATTAATCACATGTCTCTCTTCGTGTCCAGGCTCCACACCTGTAATTAATCGCATGTCTCTCTTCGTGTCCAGACTCCACACCTGTAATTAATCACATGTCTCTCTGCGTTCATGTCCAGACTCCACACCTGTAATTAATCACATGTCTCTCTTCGTGTCCAGACTCCACACCTGTAATTAATCACACGTCTCTCTGCGTTCGTGTCCAGACTCCACACCTGTAATTAATCACATGTCTCTCTGCGTTCATGTCCAGACTCCACACCTGTAATTAATCACACGTCTCTCTGCGTTCGTGTCCAGACTCCACACCTGTAATAAATCACATGTCTCTCATTGTGTCCAGACTCCACACCTGTAATTAATCACATGTCTCTCTGCGTACGTGTCCAGACTCCACACCTGTAATTAATCACATGTCTCTCTGCGTTCGTGTCCAGGCTCCACACCTGTAATTAATCACACGTCTCTCTGCGTTCATGTCCAGACTACACACCTGTAATTAATCACATGTCTCTCTGCGTTCGTGTCCAGGCTCCACACCTGTAATTAATCACATGTCTCTCTGCGTTCATGTCCAGGCTCCACACCTGTGATTAATCACATGTCTCTCTGCGTTCGTGTCCAGACTCCACACCTGTGATTAATCACACGTCTCTCTGCGTTCATGCCCAGGCTCCACACCTGTAATTAATCACACGTATCTCTGCGTTCATGCCCAGGCTCCACACCTGTAATTAATCACATGTCTCTCTGCGTCCGTGTCCAGGCTCCACACCTGTAATTAATCACATGTCTCTCTGCGTTCGTGTCCAGGCTCCACACCTGTAAGCTGACCGAGGCGTCCATGGAGGCTCTGTCCGCGGCGCTGTCCTCCGGTCAGTGTGAGGTCAGAACTCTGGACCTGACGGGGAACGCTGTGGGCGACGCCGGAGTGAAACACCTGGCCACGGCCCTGCAGAACCCGCTGTGTCAACTACGGAGTCTCAAGTGAGTAGAGCGGCAGAACGCGCTCTGTAAACTACCCTCTGTAAACTACCCTCTGTAAACTACAAACTACACTCTGTAAACTACCCTCTGTAAACTACAAACTACACTCTGTAAACTACCCTCTGTAAACTACAAACTACACTCTGTAAACTACCCTCTGTAAACTACCCTCTGTAAACTACACTCTGTAAACTACCCTCTGTAAACTACCCTCTGTAAACTACCCTCTATAAACTACCCTCTATAAACTACACTCTGTAAACTACACTCTGTAAACTACACTCTGTAAACTACCCTCTGTAAACTACAAACTACCCTCTGTAAACTACCCTCTGTAAACTACACTCTGTAAACTACACACTGTAAACTACAAACTACACTCTGTAAACTACAAACTACACTCTGTAAACTACCCTCTGTAAACTACCCTCTGTAAACTAGCCTCTGTAAACTACACACTGTAAACTACCCTCTGTAAACTACCCTCTGTAAACTACCCTCTGCAAACTACACTCTCTAAACTACCCTCTCTAAACTACCCTCTGTAAACTACCCTCTATAAACTACCCTCTGTAAACTACCCTCTGTAAACTACCCTCTGTAAACTAGCCTCTATAAACTACACTCTGTAAACTACCCTCTGTAAACTAGCCTCTATAAACTACACTCTGTAAACTACAAACTACCCTCTGTAAACTACCCTCTGTAAACTACACTCTGTACACTACACTCTGTAAACTACACACTGTAAACTACACTCTGTAAACTACACTCTGTAAACTACACACTACACACTGTAAACTACCCTCTATAAACTACCCTCTATAAACACCCTCTGTAAACTACCCTCTGTAAACTACCCTCTGTAAACTACCCTCTGTAAACTACCCTCTGTAAACTACCCTCTATAAACTACACTCTGTAAACTACCCTCTGTAAACTACCCTCTATAAACTACCCTCTGTAAACTACCCTCTATACACTACACTCTGTAAACTACACTCTGTAAACTACCCTCTGTAAACTAGCCTCTATAAACTACACTCTGTAAACTACAAACTACCCTCTGTAAACTACCCTCTGTAAACTACACTCTGTACACTACACTCTGTAAACTACACACTGTAAACTACCCCCTGTAAACTACACTCTGTAAACTACACTCTGTAAACTACACACTGTAAACTACCCTCTATAAACTACACTCTGTAAACTACCCTCTATAAACTACTCTGTAAACTACCCTCTGTAAACTACCCTCTATAAACTACCCTCTGTAAACTACACTCTGTAAACTACCCTCTGTAAACTACCCTCTGTATACTACCCTCTGTAAACTACCCTCTATAAACTACAAACTACCCTCTGTAAACTACACACTGTAAACTACCCTCTGTAAACTACACACTGTAAACTACACACTGTAAACTACCCTCTGTAAACTACACTCTGTAAACTACCCTCTGTAAACTACCCACTCTGTAAACTACCCACTCTGTAAACTACCCTCTGTAAACTACCCTCTATAAACTACACTCTGTAAACTACCCTCTATAAACTACACTCTGTAAACTACAAACTACACTCTGTAAACTACCCTCTGTAAACTACCCTCTGTAAACTACACTCTGTAAACTACCCTCTATAAACTACCCTCTGTAAACTACACTCTGTAAACTACACACTGTAAACTACCCTCTGTAAACTACCCTCTGTAAACTACCCTCTGTAAACGACCCTCTGTAAACTACACTCTGTAAACGACCCTCTGTAAACGACCCTCTGTAAACTACACTCTGTAAACGACCCTCTGTAAACGACCCTCTGTAAACGACCCTCAGTAAATGATTCTCTGTAAACTACAGAGTCTCAAGTAAGTAGAGCAGCAGAACGCACTCTGTAAACTACACTCTGTAAACTACACTGTAAACGACCCTCTGTAAACGACCCTCTGTAAACTATCCTCTATAAACTACACTCTGTAAACTACACTGTAAACTACACTCTGTAAACTACACTCTGTAAACTACACAGTCCTAAGTAAGTAGAGCGGCAGAACCCACTCTGTAAACTACACTCTGTAAACTACCCTCTGTAAACTACCCTCTGTAAACTACCCTCTCAAGTAAGTAGAGCTCCATTGATGCCAGATGTATTTTTTATCTGGTGCCGATCCCAGATTGAGATAATCCTGGTTTTGTCCAAAAAGTGTGTGCGTGCGTGCCTGCGTGCGTGTGTGCGTGTGTGTGTGCGTGCGTGGTGGTTTTATGGTCACGATTCATTGATTCATTTTCAGAAATCTGAATGAATGGGCTTTACAATTCATGGAACCAGTAAAATGGCCGCCACTGCCTTGCTCTATAAAGGATTTGTGGAGAAACATTAACATGCATAAAGGATGTGTACACACACACACACACGCGCACGCGCGCAAGACGGCGGTCAGTTGGAGTAACGTCATTGAGTATTCTACGTAACTAGAGCGGTGCCCATTGGACACTGGCCTACTTGGAACGATGGCCCCTACTTGGAACGATGCAAGTTGGAAATGCATGCCCCACCCAGCTATTATGTCTGTGTCCGGTTTATGCCCATATATGGAGTTCTTTGTCAGGCATGCCCGAATATGGAGTCTATGCAGACGTCAGAAGGAGGTCAGAACAGGCCAGCTCTATATGGACACTGGGCAGGGGCCATGTCCAGAGCCCAGGCAGAAGCCTTTTGGGGCGGTTCTGGACAACCGTGTGTCCGACCGACTCGACACCGGGCACTGTACTCCCTGTGGTGGTGTGGAACGCGTGTGTCGGTGGGGCGAACGGTCCTCGATTTACGTGGATTACAGACCTACGTACTGGTACAGAGACTTGGTGCATTTATAGTTAGACGACATCATCGCTCAATGACGTCATCACAACCATGTCCTTTAAAATGAAATGTCGACTAAACAAGTTGTCATTCAGCAACTTTTACCGATGCATTCAACTCTCATCAGGAACCTTTAAACCGTAGCTGTCAACACTACTGAACACGCTGTCTGTCTGCTGTGTAGCTGAACACACTGTCTGTCTGCTGAGTAGCTGAACACACTGTCTGTCTGCTGTGTAGCTGAACACACTGTCTGTCTGCTGTGTAGCTGAACACACTGTCTGTCTGCTGTGTAGCTGAACACACTGTCTGTCTGCTGTGTAGCTGAACACACTGTCTGTCTGTTGTGTAGTTTGAAGGGATACCACAACCTGCCTGGACAATTCACCATCAACGTTGTCAGCTTCCATCATCGAACAAACCAAATTCATCTTCTTTGTGGATTCGTCAGACTCTCTGTGTGACATTCGTTCCACTGAACCAACAATAAGCGATAGGTTACAGAGCAAGAGTTAAAACTACGGCGTGAGAAATGTTCTGCTGGACGCTGCGTCTCAGTGGAGTAACAGAGGGACATTGTTACTATGCTACAGTAGCAGTGGAGAACAAGGTGTACTGCTTTGGAGGATCCTGTGATGGCAACAAGGATCAGATGGATGTCGGCGTGTTCAACTCTGTGTCTCTACGCTGGAGGAAGTTGTCTCCAGTGACAACTAGAGGAGAACTTCACCTTGATGTTCCCACCAAGCGGGCTGGCCACACAGCTGTACTGATAGAAGATATCATCTACATCTGGGGAGGGTTTTCTCAATGCAATGTGCTTTATGCGTTTGATGTGGACGCCCACAGATGGTTCAAACCCAAGGTGTCGGGGACTGTTCCAGAGGAGAGGTGCTACCACTCAGCCTGTGTCTTGGGGAAGATCATGTTTATTCATGGAGGACTGACCACGGCAGCTGTCCTCCAAACTAATGACCTCTACAAGTTGGACACCAGCACAATGTTCTGGACTTTAATTAACACCAGAGGAACTCCATCGCCTGCTTCATTAAGTCACACTGCCACCATCATCGGGACAAAGATGTTTGTATTTGGGGGTGCAAACTCCTACAGCAACATCAGAGTGTTTGACACAGAGACCAACCTCTGGCTGCTGAACACACCTTCTGCACAGCTTCATCCAGGAATACGCTGGGATCATGCAGCCTTTACCTACAATGGAGAGCTGTACATATTTAATGGTGTTGGTCAAATTGGAACTCAGAGCTTCAACGATCTGTACTGTAAATTCAATCCAGAGACCTTCTCCTGGAAGGAGGTTAAGCCCAAGGGGAAAGGACCGGGTCCGAATAGTAGGATGTGCTGTTGCATGGTGGGAGATCGTGTCGTCCTCTTTGGAAAATATCCAGCCCTCTGCACGGACCTGTACGTCTTAGACTTGAGTCCTAGTCTTAAGACCTTGTGCAAGCTAGTCGTTATTCACTATGGTCTGGATCAGTCTGAACTCCCACAGGACATCAGGTGGGAACTGAGAGCCATGACTTCCAACAGCAACTGAATAAAAAGAATAAGTCCCTGGGATAGAATCATAGAGCACAGATATCTTTTTTGTGATTCAAAGTTTTATTGCTTTTTCACAAACAGTTAAGACAACAAATGAAACAAAACTAGACAAGAAAAATAAAATACAACACACTACACTACCAAACCTTTACCAAAAAGATAATACAATACAGACAATACAATACAATAAAATACAGTACAATACAAAAAAAGAAAGAAAAAAAAAGAAATTAAGACAATGCCATTGAACCTGGGTAACATTAATTTATACTGTATCCGAGGAAAAAGAAAAGCATGTTGCACTCACACCACAATGGGATCTCTGACAGCAATATGCATTATGTATCCTCCCCATTTACGGATATATTTATCCAGTCTGTCGGACCTCCTATATGCCATTTCCTCGTATGCTGCAACCCTGCCTATCTCCACAAACCAGTCATGAAACGAGGGACTCCCCGGCGCTTTCCAACCCCTCATCAATACCTGTCTACCAATCATGATAGCCGTGAGGATGAAATCTCACGGCTAGAAATAGAAATAGAGCAGTTGAGACGAATAAAAGTCCAAAGTAATTATCCATAATGTAATACATGATGGATAAGGGCTCAGGACAGCTAGGCCTTTCCGGGGAGGAGTCAGAATAAATTATGAACTTGTTATTCATCTCAACTGCTCAATAATACAATGACATCCCTGGACTGTTTTTCACCGAACCTTCAAAAAAAAAACAATGTGTGCGTGTATGTGTGCGTGCGCCTGTGTGGTTTATTACAATATTTCTTTTTGGCGATTTTCATGTATTTGTTTTACACGTAATTAATTTTTTTATGGTCATGATTCATTGATGATTCATTTTCGGAAATCTGAATGAATGGGCTTTACAATTCATGGAACCAGTAAAATGGCCACCACTGCTATGCTCTATAAAGGATTTGTGGAGAAAGATCAAACATTAACATGCATAAAGGATGTGTACGTGCACGTACACACACACACACACACACACACACACACAGACACACGCACAAGCAGAGAGACATCGTACAGACGACAGTCAGTTGGAGTAACGTCATTGGCTATTCTACGTAACTAGAGCGGTGCCCGTTGGGCACTGGCCTACTTGGAACGATGGCCTACTTGGAACGATGTCCTACTTGGAACGATGCAAGTTGGAAATGCATGCCCCACCCAGATATTATGTCTGTGTCCCGTTTATTCCCATATATGGAGTTCTTTGTCAGGCATGCCCAAATATGGAGTCTATGCAGACGTCAGAAGGATGTCAGAACAGGCCAGCTCTATATGGACACTGGGCAGGGGCCATGTCCAGAGCCCGGGCAGAGGCCTTTTTGGGGTGGTTCTGGACAACCATGGGTCCGGCCGAGTCGACACCGGGCACTGTACTCCCTGTGGTGGTGTGGAACGCGTGTGTCGAATTTGAAGTCGGTGGGGCGAACGGTCCTCGATTTACGTGGATTACAGACCTACGTACCGGTACAGAGACTTGGTGCATTTATAGTTAGACGACATCATCGCTCAATGACGTCATCACAACCATGTCCTTTAAAATGAAATGTCGACTAAACAAGTTGTCATTCAGCAACTTTTACCGATGCATTCAACTCTCATCAGGAACCTTTAAACCGTAGCTGTCAACACTACTGAACACGCTGTCTGTCTGCTGTGTAGCTGAACACGCTGTCTGTCTGCTGTGTAGCTGAACACACTGTCTGTCTGCTGTGTAGCTGAACACACTGTCTGCTGTGTAGCTGAACACACTGTCTGTCTGCTGTGTAGCTGAACACACTGTCTGTCTGCTGTGTAGCTGAACACACTGTCTGTCTGCTGTGTAGCTGAACACACTGTCTGTCTGCTGTGGAGCTGAACACACTGTCTGTCTGCTGTGTAGTTTGAAGGGATCCCACAACCTATCTGGACAATTCACCATCAACGTCGTCAGCTTCCATCATCGACCAAACCAAACTCATCTGCTTTGTGGATTCATCAGACTCTCTGTGTGACATTCGTGCCACTGAACCAACAATAATCGATAGTTCACACATTAGGACTCTACCGTTACAGAGCAAGAGTTAAAACTACCGTGTGAAAAATGTTCTGCTGGACGCTGCGTCTCAGTGGAGGAACAGAGGGACATGGTCACTATGCAGCTGTTGCAGTAGCAGTGGAGAACAAGGTGTACTGCTTTGGAGGATCCTGTGATGGCAACAGGGATCAGATGGGTGTCAACGTGTTCAACTCTGTGTCTCTACGCTGGAGGACATTGCCTCCAGTGACAACTAGAGGAGAACTTCACCTTGATGTTCCCACCGAGCGGTTTCACCACACAGCTGTACTGATAGAAGATATCAGCCACATCTGGGGAGGGTATCCTTACTGCAATGTGCTTTATGCGTTTGATGTGGACGCCCACAGATGGTTCAAACCCAAGGTGTCAGGGACTGTTCCAGAGGAGAGGTGCCACCACTCAGCCTGTGTCTTGGGGAAGATCATGTTTATTCATGGAGGATTGACCCAGATGATATTTACTAATGACATCCACAAATTGGACACCAGCACAATGGTCTGGACTTTAATCAACACCAAAGGAACTCCACCACCTATTACAGCATGTCACTCTTCCACCATCATCGGGGCAAAGATGTTTGTATTTGGGGGTTATGTGGACCATGTGGGCGAGGCAAACATCATCAGAGTGTATGACACAGAGACCAACCTCTGGCTGCTGAACAAACCTTCTGCACAGCTTCTTCCAGGAATACGCTGTGATCTTGCAGGCTTTACCTACAATGGAGAGCTGTACATATTTAATGGTGTTGGTCAAATCGGAAGTCAGAGTTTCAACGATCTGTACTGTAAATTCAATCCAGAGACCTTCTCCTGGAAGGAGGTTAAGCCCAAGGGGAAAGGACCGGGTCCGAAGAGTAGGATGTGCTGTTGCCTGGTGGGAGATCGTGTCGTCGTCTTTGGATATCCATCACTCTGCAGGGACCTGTACGTCTTAGACTTGAGTCCTAGTCTTAAGACGTTGTGCAAGCTAGTCGTTATTCACTATGGTCTGGATCAGTCTGAACTCCCACACGACATCAGGTGGGAACTGAGAGCCATGACTTCCACCAGAAACTGAATAAAAATAAAAACTCCCTGGGAAAGAATCATAGAGCACAGATATCTTCAGGTGCGCAGATAGGGGGGGGGGGCGGGGGGGACCAAAAAAAAAGCCATGTACCGTGGCTGCATGTGTTTTGCTGTGTTGGCAGTGTTTTTCAGTGTAATCCGCTAAAAAAAACGCGGAAAATCTGCGTAATTGTGTGTAAAAGTGGGGGGGATATCCCCCCTCCTCATGAATTTTTATATAATAATATAATAGCCAAATATGTCCCCCCCCAGTTATAAAATGCTATCTGCGCCCCTGGGTATATTGATCTAGCCTGGATCCAGCCCAAAGACCCCGCCCACTCTATGAGTGGACTCCGTCTCTTGGTCTGGTGTTGCACTGTGAACCTATAATTTCTTCGGTACAAAAATGTATTATCCAATGAGAATCGGTGGTGGGGGTGGGTCTAACGAACAACCAATCAGCGCCAAGTCCCGTTTTCAGCGTCATCACGCAGCGCAACACACAGAGGAAGGAGGGAAAAACAACACCAATGGCTACTGGTTGAGGGAAATTCTAATCCCCTCCCCCTTGAAATCGCTCAGACAGGAGACAATGTCAGACTGAAGCTTCAAGAAAGCTACAGTCTGATAATCAGGCTAATATTGATCACAGTCCAGAATGCTCTTCTGTGTGTTACAGTGGAACCGTTGATAAGAATGTCTCTTGTTTGGTTCCTGCACCACATGATCACCTTTTGATTGATGTTTGTGATCAACAAGGAGACCCAGTTTAACTGTAGCTGTTGTTTAACAGTGAATAATTATATAATATAATAACTATCTGTTCAACAGTCTGAAATGGAGCAGTTGAGACGAATAACCGTCATAAGTCCAAACTAATTATGGATAAGGGGTCAGGACAGCTAGGCCTTTTCGGGGAGGAGTCAGAATAATGGACTTGTTATCCGTCTCAACTGCTCAATAATACAATGACATCCCTGGACTGTTTTTCACCTATCCTTTTTTTTTTTATATAATAAAAATGCGTGCGTGCGTGCACGCACGTGTGCATTCTCTTTGAGAGCAACGTATCAGCTGACTGCTGTGCATTAATCACTGTGTGTGTGTGTGTGTGTGTGTGTGTGTGTGCGCGTGTGTGTGCGTGCGTGCGCGTGTGTGCAGTCTCTTTGAGAGCAGCATATCAGCTGACTGCTGTGCTGACCTATCGGAGGCTCTGAGCTCAGAGCACTGCTCTCTGCTGGAGCTGGACCTGTCAGTGAACGAGCTGTTCCAGGAGGGGGCGCTAGAGCTCTGCAAAGCCCTCAGTAGACCTGGCTGTCCACTGGAGAAGATCAGGTAACGGTGTTGTTTCTGTACACTAAAACTAAGACGAAAAATGTCCGTCGACTAACTTTTTTCCACTGACAAAAACTAAATGGAAACTAAATGAAAACTAAGCTAACTAAGACTAAATGTATTGACAATTTCATTAACCCATTTAGGCCTGACCTCAACATTTAAAAAAAATGTTTTCTAAATCATGACAATTGTCTGAAAGATTTGAGGCACATTTTAACGATTTTTCAAAAATAGCAGACCTACAAGTTCATAGCGCGCCACTCGGTGGCGCGCTATGAGCTTGTAGATCTGCTATTTTCCAATAGCTAAATTATAACATAATGTTTAAAACACCAAAAGGGGTTCCCGCCCAAAATGGGTTAACAGATCAAAACTAGGCTAAAATGTTAGGAAGGGACTAGTGGACAAGAGATATGTTACACTTGGATGCATGGGGAAAATAGCAGATCTACAAGTGTAAAATGAACCATTACGACGGCACCAAGGCCCGCAAAAATACATTAAAAAAAAAAGAATCTTATGACATTTAGTCGACTAAAACTAGACTAACACTAAAACATTCCAGGTGACTAAAATATGACTAAAACTAAATGAAGTTTCAGTCCAAAGACTATGACTAAAACTAAAATAGAAATGTGCTGCCAAAAACACATCTGTGTCACTTTAGGCTTTTAACCCATTCAGGCCTGACGTCGAAATAAAAAAGACATTCGCTCTGAAAGAATATATACCTATTCAAAGATTTGTGCCGCATTTTTACGATTTTTCAAAAATAGCAGACCTACAAGTTCTATGAGCTTGTAGATCTGCTATTTTTCAATAGCTAAAGTGTAACAGAATGCTTGAAACACCAAAAGGGGTTCCCGCCCAAAATGGGTTAACCACCTTTAACCATTATTTTAAACTTTAGCTGTTGAAAAATAGGGAAAATGTCGCGCAAATCTTTGAATATATTCTTTCACAGCGAACGTTTTTTAACTCAAATCTTTGCTTCTGGGGCGTCCCTGGAACTACATATTTTCAGATGGGGGTCCACGGCCAAATTCAGATAATTCTGTGGGTCCTGTATACATGAAATAGTTTGAGAACCATGGATATAGAGACATTGGTTTTTCATAAAGCTGTCAGGATTTGGAAGACCTTTTGTAAAATCTGGTCTCAGGTCTTAACACATTGAGAGCCCACGCAAAACTGCCCAAAATCACTTTCACCTAGAAAATCCATTCACATTTTTTATAATTCAGCTGACTGTGGAGACACATGCTGGAACTTTTTACTTTGAAATGTTTTATAGTTTCTGAGTTATTTAATTTAAACGCCAAATGCATTCTCAATGGCGAAAACACAAACTTTGGCACCACGTATTTAAAAAAAAAAAAAAAATAGTTTTGATTTTTTAGATTTTTTTTAATAAAAAATAATAAAAAATAAAAAATAAATAAAAATATATATATATATATATTTTTTCAAAGACGTCCACAGACGTCTTGGGCTATGCACGTGCGGTAATACCCAAGACGTCCACAGACGTTTTGGGCACAAAATGTGTTAATGGGTTAATGTGTCAAACCGCAACAAGTTGTCTCAAGACACTTTAAATGTAGAGCAGATCTCCATATGTGACCAGATTTGACTGAGAGCCTGCCATCGTGCAACCTCCAGCTTTTCACCAGAGGATAAAAACTGAATTTATTTATATTTGATCCAAAAGGAGTTAATAGCACAGGCAGACTCTTCACATACTAGAGCATGTCTGAAATAAATATCAGAGCTGAAATCGACATGTAAATATGAAATAAATGCTTAAACATGTAGCTAGGTGTGATGTTAGAGTCCACAGAAGTGAACCTTTCAAGCCTGTTTTCTCAACTCTTTTCTCAATGTCTTCTGCAAGACATTACTCTATAAGCCATATCTCCAAAACTGGTGGGTCAAACTGAACAACCAATATGTCAATTTGAAGCTATGATTCCCTGCTTTCATGAAAATCCAATAGCAGTCCCTGGAGCTGACCTGTTCTGACATTCCATTTGTCTGCTGTCACCCAGGCGGATGCGTGCGCGCAGCCTGGTCGCTTCTCGCCCTCAGGGCATCTTACTGGTAGTTATCATTAATAATAATAATAATAATAATAATAATTAGGGATGTCACGACTCACGATACACTTTTTTCGCTTCCGATCCGATCCCGATACCTCAATTTCTGTGTTAGTCGATACCGATACTGACTACCGATACCAGTGTCGTGATCTCATGTTGTGTTTATAGCTATCTAGCAATATATCTCATGTTGTGTTTATAGCTATCTAGCAATATATCTCATGTTGTGTTTATAGCAGACCAGTTTGGGCAACATTTCATTCCACATTTTATTTACCTGCCATAGTGTCAACCCCTTACCCCTGTGTCGGATCTGTGGTTAGACTGGCATATTCACCGATACCGACACAACCCTATATGACAAATAAGGGGCCGATCCGATACTTTTCCCGGGACATCTCTAATAATAATACTACACATACTATTTACCCAGGGTGTGCGTGTGTCCACGATAGTAGCCATCCGTTACTGCATGTGCCGTGCACAATACTGGGTTTAAAAACACAGCTGAAACATGAAGTGGAGGCTGTCAAATCCCGCAATTTCCTTCTGCCCATTGCGTGGCACCGTAACTAGGATTCGACCATTTAAAATGAAACGTCTATGGCAGTGCTGACATAATGTAGTGACATTATTCCAGTAGAGTCAGTGTCAGCCCTTCGGTCGCCCGTCGCCTATATTAAGGCGTCTTACTGGTTATCATTGCTGTAGACTAAGTGTTTGTTTGTTCCGTAATAACCATGTCTCTCCAGCTCTTTAACAAAATCGGTGCCGGGATTCCTTCAAAATAGGAGCTCTGGGGTGCCGGAAAGACATGGCCGCTTTTACTCTGAAACCCACGACCCGGAAACAATCCGCTCCAAAAAGTTTACTTTACATTGCTAGCTTACATTGCTATCGTTTTAATTTATACGATATATTATCCAAAAAGCGTTCATATTTTGCGGGAGAGACGGATGAGGAGCAGAAATTAAGCGCTAGTATATCGATCAGTTCAAAACCACGGAGAGCGCCCTGGATTAGGAGAGACGAGTCATTCTTTCTGCCGCGCTAACAGCTAAGTGAACGGTAAGCTAACATGAGCCGAGAATATTCCTCTCTCGCCTGGTATCATTGAGGATGCGCTAGGAAGTCTACAGACGTCCTATGGACGCGCCGATTGGGACCCCTAGGTCACGTGGACACGTCCTACAGACGGACACGTCCTACAGACGGAAACGGTTAATAAACAGAAAGGTTTTAACCAAAACACATCACTTACAGCACTTTTCATTGACCCATTTACAAACGGGAAAGCATTTTAGATTTGAGCTAAAAAGCATTAGTTTATACTTGCTATGCTACTCAAAAATAGCAAATAATATACAAGCTTGTAGATCTGCTATTTTGGAAAAAAATGGTGACAAATGGTGACAATTTGGGCGAATCTTTGAATATATTTATTCTTTTAAAGCGAACATTTTAATTCAAATCTTTGCTTCTGGGCGGGGTCCCTGGAAACAAAATATTTTGAGATTGGGTGGTCGGCGACCAAATACAGCATGTACTTTTGGGTTTAAGCACCGGATGTTTAAATCTACCGTCTCCTTCCAGCCTGACGCGCTGTGAGATGACCGAGGAGGTGTTTGGGGAACTGGGAGCGCTGCTGAGAAGCGGGACGTCTCGCCTAAAGTCCCTGTCCGTGTCTCTGAACAACGTGGGAGACTCCGGAGCCAAACACCTGTGGGAGGCTGTGGCCGACCCGCTGTGTCTCCTGGAGAACCTGGAGTGAGTCTCTAAACATTGTGTTTCTGTGTGTGTGTGTGTGTGTGTGTGTGTGTGTGTGTGTGTGTGTGTGTGTGTGTGTGTGTGTGTGTGTGTGTGTGTGTGTGTGTGTGTGTGTGTGTGTGTGTGTGTGTGTGTGTGTGTGTGTGTGTGTGTGTTTTTGATTGATTGATTGAAATATGTATTAACAGTTTGCAGAATTACAGTACATTTCAAGCACAAACTCAATACAAAGGCTGTTAACTGTGAGTGGACGACCCAATTAAGCATTACACTTGTTTACAAGAGGGTCCACCATGTTCAATTCATCAAAGCATTTAGAGACGTACAAATAGACACTTCTATATAGACAAAGAACAGAACAGGAATTCTGTTCTTTGTGTGTGTGCGTGTGCGCGTGTGTGTGTGTGTGCGTGCGGTATCCAACTGTATACTGAGAGCACCGGCTGTGTAATCAAATCCAGGTGCAGATAGAAACGCCTCTGTAATCATTTTTTGGTTGCAGGTCACACCACGTCCTTGAATGTGAGGACGTTTAGTTGATTAAAAAAAGACAAGCCACTCCTTTTTCAAACAGAGACACTGTGTAAACAGGAGCTCTCTCATAGAAAAGAACCTGTCATTGTTCAAGGTCTCGTCGGAAGAGAGAAAAGCTGCGTTGTTTAAGGCGAGTGAAACGCATTTGTTTGTTTGTTTTTCTAAACGACAGAGAGCATTTTCATCCAGAACTCTGAATAGGAACGTTGACAGTGAAAACAGGCCTTTCAGCAGGCCAAAGGGAGAGGACATGAGTGACCAACCCCCCCACCTTTTTGTAACCCTCTTAAATGTTTCCCCAATGTAGTGTTTTATTTCATTTCATTTTGTGATGATTAGAATCTTGTTATGTTTCATGTCATATTATGAATTGAATACCCAGGACCTGAATGGAAAACTTTTTTTTCCTGTCCTTGACTGTACTCTGCTGTAAACTGCTGTTTACATATTTCTGCCTAATAATAAAGTATTTGATCGAGCGATCAATCGATCAAATCAGAGGATTCTAACTCTAGAATGCACTGCGGCTCAGGTTAACACCCCGAACGCCCGCGGTTATTTAACCCATTAAATCAGAGCGCCCAGCGATTTATAGCAGCGGAGCACATTTACCGACTGACCGGATGTTATCCCGGATGTGGCTGAAGCAGCTAGATGTAGCCAAAACACTCTTGAGGCGATCGACAACAATGGGAGGTATGATTAATTCTACCGTGACTAGCGACGGGACCGCGGTGGGCCGTCTAACACGTAATCTTTGGTTAGAATTGGACGGAATGATTTAGATCAAGAGTTAACGTTTTAAGATTTTCGGTCTCGTCGGCTAAACAGGGGGGGACATTTTCGATGATGTCCCACCGTTGCACAACATCGAATGTTGCGCAACAGATCTACAAGCTCATAGCGCGGCACCGAGTGCCGCGCTACGAGCTTGTAGGTCTGCTATTTTTGAAAAAACGTGAAAATGTAGCGCAAATCAAGCGTTTTTAACTCAAATCTTTGCTTATGGGGAGGTTCCTGGAACAACCTATTTTCAGATGGGGGTCGGCGGCCAAATACATATAACTTTTGGGGTCCTTGACATGAAATATTGAGAACCACTGATACAGAAACATGGGGTTTTTCAGAACACTGTCATGAGTTATAAGACGTTTTTTAGAACCGTTCCCAGGTCTAAATGGGTTAACAGTCAAAATAGCAGATCTACAAGCTCACAACGCGTCGCAGCGCGCCGCGTTGTGAGCTTGTAGATCGGCTATTTTGCTGCTCTCTGCCGTAGGGTGGAGATGATGGAGGTCAGGGTTAACAGTCTGCTGCTCTCTGCCGTAGGGTGGAGATGCTGGAGCTGACGGACGGCTGCGTGGAGGACCTGTGCGCTGCGCTCAGGGCCAGCCGGCGTCTGAAGAGCCTGGACATGAGGAACAACGTGCTGACGGACGCCTCGGTGCCCCAGCTGGTCCAGGTGATGCAGGACAGCGACAACATGCTGGAGCTCAAGTGAGTACACGAGTTAAGCACTTCACTGAGAGGTGGAGCTAGAGGTGGAGCTAGAGGTGGAGAGGTGGAGCTAGAGGTGGAGCTAGAGGTGGAGAGGTGGAGCTAGAGGTGGAGCTAGAGGTGGAAGGAGGGGTAACGTCCCGTGTGTAACGACATACGTGTAGTATGTCGTTAGTCCGACATATGTGGCTGGTTAAGACTCACCCGTGGCTTCTGCGTGCGGTTAAGGTTAGGCGTAGGCATGATTATTATTATTATAAAAACGTGGATTAAACAATGAAAACATAACTCGGACAACTCGTGAATGGTAGTCAAAGTGTTAAAACGCTTTGTGTGCCCTTTCAACATTTTCAAAATAGTGACCCAGGGTGCCCAATGTTATTTTTGACATTTTATTTATTTTTTAAAACAAAAAGAAAAAAAAGGGTTTTTTTACGTCCACGTCCTGGGCACCACATAGCGGTAATTCCCAGGACGTCTGTGGACGTCTTTGGGCACAAAATGTTTTTTTTTTTTTTTTCCGACGTCAGGCCTAAATGGGTTAAGAGGCAGCTAAAAACCCTTTTTTATGATCTTGGACGACATTTTCCAGAAAGTAAAATAAAGTGTTACAATCACAATAGTCTGGTTACCCTGTTAGGGCAACCAGACTAATAAAGAATAAATTAATCCTGCCCAGGCTACAACAACCAGTGTCCTGACTGTAACTGCCTTTCTGTCCCCGTTCTCTGACAGCCTGAGGTACAATGACTTCAGCGAGGAGGCTTTCGAGCTGCTGGACCAGTGCGATAAAATCAGATACTGAAGAACCAAGACGTCCCCCCCAACGTCTGCCTGGAGGAAAACGGTTGCTATTTGGGATCTCCTCACGTGTTCTTATACCCTGTTGTGTGTGTGTGTGTGTGTTGTTTTTTTTGTTTAGTGGCAGGATAGATTTGGGTGGGAAGATGTTTTCATGAAACTTGTCCCCAAAGAGATGATTCACGTTTTGGGTCAGAAATGCACTTCCCCGAGGGGGGACAAAAACAAACAATTTTTTTTTTTTTATTGATTTAGAAAATGGTGGCCAAGAAGAACTCAGAGTTCTTGCCAGAGCACTTTCAAAGCTGCACCGAAAATTGTTTAAAATGTTGGATTTGTTAAAAATGTATGTTTGAAATTACATAATAATTAATGTAATGTAATTAATGTCACTTTTTTTGGGGGGGGGGGGGTCACAATGACGACCTGGCATATTACAAAAACTCCGACTTCCAGGTGGAAATTAAAGGCAAATTTTGCAAGAGAAGTGCAGCTACACCATTAGTCGCAGTGAGAGACACTACCGGTGTCTTACCACCAGGGGGCTCAATTGAGTCACGTAATCGACCAGCGCTGCATCATGCATGGGCATGTGTTGTATCTGACCCACTTCTTTTCACTTTGTGGTTGTGTGACGGAGTCCGACTCCCCGCCCGGGGGAAGTTTCTATGAGACAAGCCTGAACCTCAGACATATTGTTCAGGTCAGATATTGATGGTGCCACCTAACACCTCTTATTACCGTTCCACGGTTTCACCTAATGGCAAACATTCTTTCCTCGCCCGCCCGCAGACGGTCGTGGCACACAAACAAACATGACGGTATATGGGTGTATCATTAGCTGTGGGTGTGCGTGGCTGTGCGCCATTATACTAATTGCGCCTGTGGGCAGGTGCTACGTGTGCGTGTGTAAACCACAGAGTTAGCGAGCAGCGATCGGTGTCATTTAGACCTGGAGGCCTTGGAGCCATCCATGCACCGTAATCACAGCTAGGGGAATACCACTCATTTTCAACATTGAACTATGTCATTAACCCATTTAGGCCTGACGTCGAAAAAAAAAAAAAACGTTCGCTCTGAAAGAATATATATTCAAAGATTTGTGCCGCATTTTTACGATTTTTCAAAAATAGCAGACCTACAAGTTCATAGCGTGCCACTCGGTGGCGCGCTATGAGCTTGTAGATCTGCTATTTTTCAATAGCTAAAGTATAACATAATCCTTAGTTAAAACACCAAAAGGGGTTCCCGCCCAAAATGGGTTTTAATATACCTTAGACTTGTTGTGTGGAAATACAACAAGTTTAGAACTGGAGGTCTAGAACTTGGGGTCATGTGATCAACCCTCGCTCACTTCACACGGGTGTGATTTTTATTTGTATTATTCCCACACAACAACTCAGTGTTGAAAATGAGTGGTAATCTCCTTCAAACCTGGCTGTCCCTGTTTATGGCCATGTCACGTTTTCAAAAACATGTTTAAAACACGTATAAATAACCCCCAAAAAACGCGTCGGAAACCCTCAAGAATCCCATGGGGCGACGGCACGGATAACATTAAAGGGCCACTTCACCCCTTTTGCAACCATATCTTATTTTAATGATGTTTGGGAGACAAGAAACACTTTCCTGGGGTTTTTATTATGTGTTTTCAGTATTTCAAGGTATCCATGGGCTCCATGATGTCATGGACACTGGGCTCACTTCCTTCCTGGACTACAATTCCCATAATGCTTTGGTGTACTGCTCCTCCTTGTGAATATAGGGGGAGGGCTGTCTTACTAGAGACAACATGTCCATGAAGTCCAGTGTCCATGACATCATGGAGCCCATGGACACTTCGAAATACTAAAATATCTAAAGACACATATATTACCCACATAAAACCCCCAGGAAAGTGTTTCAAACATCATTCAAATAAGATCTGGTTGCAAAGGGTTCTTCTCACAGCGTTGCTCCCAGGCAGAGACCTCGTCTCCATGTGTCAAATGAATGTTTATCGTCTCCACCAGGCCGAAGGCATGCGGGGAGAGTATGTTTTGCACTCCCGTCCCGTCTGCGTACAGCTAATCTCCGGCACCGTAGGCCCGGTTCGAAACTGCGCACACTCCCTGGATGCCGAACAACAAACCTCCGCCCCAATTTCTCCACAACGGCCTGTTAAAGCGCCACCGTGAGGCCGATTTTTTGCAAATCACATTTCTTTATATTACTCGTTTTGTTTATAAATTAACCCCCTGCTTCGTTGTACGAGGTTATCGGGCGGAAATAGCTCGTCTTACACGTTCACAAGCAACGCGTTGTGAGCTTGTAGTTCCAACTATTTTAGCTATTTTTTGGGGGAAAGATTCAGAGTGAATGTGGTCAAGTTTCAATCTCCTAAAAAAACTGCTTTTGGAAATACAAGGTTTTAACTTTAAAAGCATTTCTGTGGACAATTGTTTGCCTCTGCTTTTGTCGTGCTCTTGTTTAAGGCCAATGCGTGTGCATTCAGGAGGACATAATGGCTTGTGTTTTGCGTTTGTTCTGTTTTTATTTTGTCTTTTTTGTATGAGTACGGTGGAGGGTTTTATATTTTTATATAATACAACAGTGTATTGTACACCTGTCCTTGTTCTGGCAGCTTTATTATATGTTTGGATGTTCTCCCACACAAGCAAAAAGGGGGGGGGGAAAGGGGAGCGTTTGTTTTGCTTCACGTGATGAATGACTCCGTCCACCACTACCACCACCACCCAGACAGCTCGCTCGTTGGTGCGCTCTGCCCGCGTCAGCTGCTAAGTTGTTACCATAGCCATTAGCTACACTCACTTGAGGCCTGGCGGTTTTGCGAGCCTATCAAGCCTGCCACGTTGAGGTAACGTAAAGCAAGCGCTCCTCTTCCCCGAACCAGGCCATTTTAAATGGACCAGTGAAGGAGGCTGTTCGTTTTAAAGCCCGGCACACATGGTTTCTGTTCTAATGAACGTTCTGAACAACTGTTAACTGGGTTGGAATAAAGCTTATTGGCTTAGAGAGCATTTGGTTCATTGTCTGATTCCTTTGGTTAGTGTCACTGTTGTGCAGCCTAACACATACCTATTAACTGTATATATGATGATTTCAGGTGTTACAGTACAGTACAGTAGAGGGACCCCATGGGGACCCCCACATGGTAACTCTGTCATTTCTCGACCGTTTCGGGAGTGGGGCGGGTCACAGGCACCGGCCCGGCCTGCTGGGCGCGTTCCTGCAGGGTCTGGATGTTCAGAAACCCATTTTATCCCATGTTATCATGATTATTAGTGAGGGCCTATTATATGAAGATAGCTTGAAGTGGTGAATTGGTCCTTTAAGGTGTCACAACGGGTTTTTGTTTTTAGCCTTAGCGAACGGAAATAAAAGTTCCGGGTACCGAGGCTACTCGCAATGCATCCTGTTCGGCACTTTTCTCCAATGCAACTAGTTATATTGACCGCTATAGCACGCATCACATCCAGTAAATGCTCCATTAGTTCCTCGCTTCATCAGCTATACTCTCTTGGTGCTGACTCTTAGGTCAGGCATGGAATCCTGAACAGGCCCCCGCAGGGTCAAAGGTGAAGGTGGGGGGGCCCTCAACAAAGAGAAAAAAGTCCCGGGTAGTCCAAAGTCCAGGGTTACTAGAAGGCGGGCATACGCATACCATACTTTCCTTTTCCACCTCATTTCCTCATCACACAGCTTCATTTGATTGACTCGGCAACTACATTTGAACCGGGCAGAAGTAAGGGGTCAAATGGGTTTCTGGTTTAACCCATTCAGGACGGGAACGACCCCTTTTGGTGTGTGTTTGAAGCATTATTTATGTATACTTTATTATTTATTTATTATTATTTAGCATTTTTGAGTGGTGCAAACCACTCCAACAACCAGCTTTGTCTGTATGTTTGTGTACCTGTCTGTGTACGTGTCCGTGCACAGGTGAGCATGGTTACTATGGTCACTGACATTACGTCAGACCACATGCAGCTGATCAGGCTATATAAGACCTTGCACCACTCGGTTCACACGTGTGATTTTTTTATTTATACTTTAGCAATTTTTGAAAAAGTCGTGACAAATGTGGTGGAAATCTTTGAATATATGCTTTCACAGCGAACGTTTATAACTCAAATATTTGCTTCTGGGGCGGGGGGTGTCCCTGGAACAACATATTTTCAGATGGGGGTCCAGCGGCCGATTACATATAATTTCTGGGGGTCCTTGACATGAACGTTTGAGAACCACTGACACATAGAAACATAGGTTTTTCAGAAAACTGTCATAATTTAGAAGACATTAAATCGGGTCTAAATGGGTTGCTGCCGGATTGTATGTACACATGTTTGACAGGGACATGGACATGTGTGTTATGTATATTTACTAGGAGTCCTAGTCTGACTTCTAGCTTATGTCAAAACCCCTCATTCTGCTAGAATCTGGAGGTCCTTTTTCTCTCCTCTTTCATATTCTGTCAGTATGTCATTTAAAGCCATTAATTAGAGCTCTCCACACAATCCACACTTTGTAAGCTGCAGTCTCAAGAAAGGGCCCACTTTTTTTGAGTGGTGCAGCCACACCATTATGCGTAGCTATGTCACCCCGTGCACACCTGAACTTCCATGCGCGGCCAAAGGAAGCTGTCTGCCTGGGTCACTTCCGGGTTTTTAGACAGCTGGTGGATGGAAATGAAGCTCCACCCACGCGGCATTCAATGCCGCTGGGGCAAGCTTTTCCTGGAATCTGGAAGAGACCCCGGTGTCAGACAGCTTCCTTTGGACGCATGGAAGTTCAGGTCTGCTTACGGCTTCTGTGTCCCTGCTGTGTCTGTCTGAGCACGAAAAGCTGAAACACCTCGCTAATGCCACTCTGTTGACACATACACGCACACACGCCAGGGAGGAGGGCTTGTACAGTACAGTACAGTACAGTACAGTACAGTACAGTACAGTACTACAGCAAAGCACCACTCACTTCTAGTCATTTTTACTAGTTGCCTAGTTTACTAGTCGACTAGTTGTTTAACTACCTATTATGTAAAAAAAAAAAAAATATATATATATATATATATATATACATATTACATATATTCTTTTTTGGAAATAAATATTTGTACATTTAAAAACTGTGTACATTGGTGACTAACTAATCTACCTGATCTTGAGGCCTACAGGCAAGGAAATCATTTTACCACAATTTACGGAACGGGGAATGTATGCATGTCGTGTATAACCTATCTTTATAAACCTGATTAATTCACTGCATCTTCACATGCACAGTATGTAATTATGTACGTAGAAAAGGTTAATTGCAGGTATTTTTCAAACTATTTCCTAACATTTGCATAGAGTTTAGACCCACTTTCTTCAGCCTGAAATATAGTGCCTTTGAGAGGCTATACGGTGGTGGTAACATGAGTTCCTGTGCATTCTTCCATTCCTACAAAGTTAATCAACAATCAACATCCAAGTTGACCATCCACTTACTGCACCATTAGGTCAGGGGTCAAAACGCTAGTAACACCAGTGTTTTTGGCAGCAACATTTGGTTTTAGTCATAGTTTTGAATAGTTTTCACTTAGTTCTAGTCACCCGGAATGATTTTGTGTTAGTCTAGTTTTAGTCGACTAAATCAACAGTTGATTTTGGCGGGCCTTGATGCCGTTTTTACACTTAATGAAAATAGCCGATCTACTAGCTCACAACGCTTCGTAATGCGTTGAGCTTGTAGATCTGCTACTTTCAGCATGCAACCCAGTGTAAAATGACTTATACTGGATCTCTTGTCCACTAGTCCCTTCCTAACATTTTAGTCTAGTTTTTATTTGTTGACGAAATTGTCAGTATATTTAGTCTTAGTTTTAGTCATCGTAGCTTAGTTTTCATTTAGTTTCCATGTAGTTTGTCAGTGGAAAAAGGTATTTAGACGAGGTTTTAGTTGTCAAAATCAACACTGAGTAACACACCGTTGTAGATTTGCTAAACAAATGTGTTTTTTTTTGTTTTTTTTATTAGAATCAACTCAATATTTGGTCCTTTTTAAACATTAGCCAAGCCGTATATTCATTCATGCGCCGGGCAGCATGTTAAGTTAAAAACAAACAAAAAAACGACAAGAAAAAAAAAGTAAATCTCCAATCATCAAATACATATTCACAATTTCATAGATAAAGCTCTGTCGCCATGTACAAAATATTGACTTATCCACAAACATGATACGAAACAATTTGACCAGCGAAACTGACAAACATTCCATATATAAAATAAAAAATCACACCCGTGTGAACTGAGTGGTGCAGTGACGTCACATACTAACCATAGCAACCATGCTCGTTTTTTTGTTGCTAACCATAGCAACCGTGCTAATCGTTTTTTTGGTACGAACAAACACGGGTACAAAGCCAGTTGTTGGAGTGGTTTGCACCACTCAAAAAATACACACACACACACACTAAGGCCCCCTTTTCCAACAAAATAACTTTGGTTCTAGAATCGTTCTAGATTAATTTGGAACCTTGGTGCTTTCATGGAACCGGCGGCCATTTTATTTTTTTTGGTTCCAGTTCCGAACCAACTGTGTAAACACTCTGAAAAAGTGGCCTGAGTGATAGTAGTAAGTACGTTCTACCTACACACACACACACACACACACACACACACACGCACACGCACACGCACACACTGTCCTCCTTCTCTATCCCGCTCTCCCTCAAGCTGGAATAATACTCTCGTTCGTTCTGAAAAGGGGAACAGGAGGAGTCGACTAAATCGACAGTTGATTTAGTCGAACAAAATGAGTGTTGGCGGGCCTTGATGCCGTCGCAATGACTGTTTTCTTTTTCCTCATTTGCTGAAAATAGCCGATCTACAAGCCCACAACGCGTCGCAGCGCGACGCGTTGTGGGCTTGTAGATCGGCTATTTTCAGCAAATGCAGCAAATTGTTGTAGATTTTGCTGCCGCGCTTGCAAGCAGGGTCACACCGACCCAGGAGGAGAGGGTTTCCATCCACCCCATAGGAGTTTTTTTTTTTAGGAGCCCCCGTCAGTGCGTCGTCTGGGTGCCGTTGATCTGCTCTGTGGGTGCTGCCGAGGAGCGGTCGTTGGGTGCCGGTCCTCCTCCTCCTCCTCCTCCTCGGTTGACGAGACAGTGGCCGTTGGTTCCGTTCTCCTCCTTGGGTTTGGAGATGCGACGGGCTTTGTTGCCGCTGGTTTCCGTCGTCTCCTCCTCGGAGCTGCTCTCGACGTCACTGCGGTCGTCCCTGGCCACCTTGAGAGACCGTGACAAACATTAGAATGTTGAGTTGAATTGGTTAACCGGATAGGAGCTGACCAGTGAGCCGAGCGCCTGCTTGCCTTAACACAATCAGTGCCGGGATTCCTTCAAAATAGAAGCTCCTTTTTTCGCTTTTACTCTGAACGGGCTAGGACGTGTACACACGTCTTATGGATGCGTCGATTGGATTCCCTATGGCGTGTGGACACGTCGGATGGACGGAAACGGTTTAAGAGGAGAGCACAGCCTGAATTATCCTAGACTACTCATTGGTGTTCATTTTTAGTGCAAAGTGCAACATTTTCTCACATTTTCCAACACATTTTTATTAAACTGTCTATTTGAGAATCTGTAAGCTATGTGCAAGATAAAAATCACCCCCATGTGAAGTGAGGGGCGCTCTTATCATCGTACATCATCATGACGTAAAATAGTGCTCAGACACTATGACATAAAATTGTCTCATTCATTGTCAATGAGAATTTAATGTTTGTGTAGGACAAGGTTTGTGCACAGTCTGCACACACACCAAAAGCTGGATATAGGAGGGGCTAGCGGGCCTCAAAAACTTAAGATACATAACAAAAGATAGCTCATGAGCCAAACTTATTTTTATTGAACAACTTATCTATATAAAAATGTCCAAAATAGATTATATACGGTGCTAGACAAATCGGTCAGAGCGATATCGGTCTGGCTGGCTCTAGAAATAGCCCTTTTTATGCCTACAATTTCTCTCATTCATATCCCTCTGGTTTTAGCCCCAGAAACGAGGGAATAAAATGGTAAATGGTGCATTTATATAGCGCCTTTATCCAAGGCGCTTTACATAGTTTGTGCATTACATTCACCCATTCATACACCGATTGCAGCGGAAGCCATACAAGGTACCAACCAGCACATCGGGAGCAATTTGGGGTTCAGTGTCTTGCACAAGGACACTTCGACATGTAGACAGGAGGAGCCGGGATTCGAACCGCCGACCCATGGATCATTGGACGACCTGCTCTACCTCCTGAGCCACAGTCGGCTCAGGAGGAAGTCAAAACTCTTAGAGCACTGACCCAAAAAACTAAAACACAAAAATAGCAAACGGACACGTCACCGCTCGCCAGCAATTGTATAAGAGCTTTAACCTATTTTGACCTGAGACCAGATTCTACAAATGTCTTCTAAATCATGACATTTTTCTATATCAGTGGTTCTCAAAGTTTTTCATGTCAAGGACCCCAAAAACGATATGTATTTGGCCGCCGACCCCCATCAGAAAATATGTAGTTCCAGGGACTCCCCCAGAAGCAAATATTTGAGTTAAAAACGTTTGCTCCGAAATAATATATATTCAAAGATTTGCGCCACATTTTCTCGATTTTTCAAAAAATTGCAGACCTACAAGCTTGTGGCGCGGCACTCGGTGCCGCGCCACAAGCTTGTAGATCTGCTATTGTTCAATAGCTAAAGCATAACATAATGCTTGAAACACCTCACACGCTATGCCACATTTCCTGTCTTCCCCCCCCCCCCCCTTTTCCTTTGAAAACAAAGCGCCTGCTGTTTCCGAGGCTTAGGCCTATGACTATAATGTGATTATCAGACAAGACCAGATAAAGATGCAGCAGTGTACCTTTCCCTTGAAGATGGCGTTGACGGCCATGCGAGCGATGGTGTAGAACCAGATGACGTGGAGACACTGCAGGACCAGCAGCAGGCCGTTGATGAAGCCCCAGCACCCGTACGGCCCGATGATCTCCCAGCTCTCGAACAGAACGCTGTTCACAATCCTAACGCACGCACACACAGGTTATTGGGGGGGCAATACACGATGGAAACCTCATTCGGCTTCTTTCCTGTTGCCGTTTCCCTGCTGAACTCTGCACCTCCTCAATGACACTGAACAATGATACCCCCTTCCTCCTACCCATCTGAACTCTCATGCTCACAACATACATATGTATAGCATAGTATAGTATAGTTTCATTATATAGATATTCCACTGTTACGTTCTTAGCTTACATGTTTCATGATAAATGCTTTTTATGTCATGTATTCCCATGCTTTTTTGTTCTTGCTTAATGTAAATCGTTCTGGATTAAGAGCGTCTGCTAAATGCCTAAATTGTAATACATACACTATAGCATGTTATGGCTTATGTCGGTAGGTGTGTATATATGCATATATATATTTACATCTTCATGCATTGCTTGCACTTGTACAGAATATTGTTCTTCTCATACTCCTTATTTATATGTATTCTTCATTGCTTATTTACTAATTATATACTACTGTACATACTGTACACTCAAAACAAAAGTGTATTTATTCCCATCACTGCATTACTGTATTGCACTCTGGCTAGACGCCACTATTCATTTCCTTGTCAAAGTATTTGTATGCTATGTGCAGTGACAATCATTTGAATCTAATCGAATCATTATGTCCAAAACCGTTACATTTCAAGACTCAAATAAAAAAAAATGTAAGGAAAAGTAGCAGATCTACAAGCTCGAACCGTGGCACGAAGCGATGTGGTTTGAGCTTGTAGATCTGCTACTGTTGATGCTTTGGTGTGACGCTAAGGACGTTCATTTACGAAGAAAGAAAACACACAAAGTTAAAATACGGAGGGTAGGTATAGGTACCCTCACCAAAAACATGCAGTAATCCTGGTCTCTAAACTGCCTCCCCCCCTGGTCGGCCGGGGTGGTGCCTGATGGAGGGGAAAGGAACTGGTTGGACCTTCCACGCGCTACGTCCAACCAGGGAAACTCCCCCCCCCCCCCTGTCAGGTGTAAAAGGAGCGACTTGGACACTCATGCATAGAAGGAAGCATGAGTTCAAGTCCGTTGCTCTCCCCAGGTTGGCGGAGGGTGTGTAAGAGCCCAGGATCACATTAGATAATTTACATTATGGTCACTTTATCCTATTTTGGGCGGGAGCCCCTTTTGGTGTTAGCATTATGTTATGCTTTAGCTATTGAAAAATAGCAGATCTACAAGCTCGTAGCGCGCCACCGGGTGGCGCGCTACGAGCTTGTAGGTCTGCTATTTTTGAAAAATCGAAGAACGACTGACATAGAAACATAGCTTTTTTTCAGAAAACTGTCAGGATGTAGAAGACATTTTTTAGAATCTGATCTCAGGTCAAAATGGGTTAATGATGGGTTAGTTGACGGTGGGGGGGGGGGGGGTTCTCTCACCAGAAGGGATAGATGACCAGTCTGGTGATGAAGAAGGTTAGGGGGGGGGGGGGGGGGTTCTCTCACCAGAAGGGATAGATGACCAGTCTGGTGATGAAGAAGGTCAGGGCGAACACCACAAACAGGCAGTCGCACAGCCGTTGGTACTTGGCGTAGTTGGTCAGCTTGGCAAACTTGAGGGGAAGGAATTCAATAATAATAACATATGAATTATTAGTATTATTAGTGATGTCCCGATCACGTTTTTTTTAGCTCCCGATCCGATACCGATCATTACAATTTACAATTTTACAATTTAGGCATTTAGCAGACGCTCTTAATCCAGAGCGACTTACATTAGGCAAGAACAAAAGTATGGGAATACATCACATATATAAAATGCATTTATCAAGAAACATGCGTAAGCTAAGAACGTAACTAGAACATATCTATATAATGACACTATACATATTAAATATACATATATACTATACTATGCTATACATATGTACTATGATGTGCTATGACTACATACAATGCAATTATTGTGCTGTCTACATGACATGCTATAAGTCTGTTTCAAATGCTATCTAAGTCTAAAAAGTGCTATCTAAGGGGGTAGGATAAGTGCTATGGGCCATGATGGAGTCTGAAAAGGTGGGTCTTCAGACTACGGCGGAAGATTGGGAGTGATGCTGCAGTTCTGATTGCAACGGGGAGTGCATTCCACAGTTTTGGGGCCAGAAGGGAGAAGAGTTTGGGACGTGTGGAGCGTTGACCCGGCGTTTTTAGTGAGGGTACTTCCAGCTTTCCTGCGTTGGCTGATCTGAGTGCGCGGGAGGGTTTGTAGGGTTCAATCATGCTTGCAAGATATGGGGGAGCCATACCTTTGGTTGCTTTGAATGCCAGCATCAGAGTTTTGTTTCATTTGATATCTTTATCTTTATCTTTTTATATAACACTTATGCCATATCACAATAGAGCGTCGCAGTCCCGCCCCTTACCATGGACCAGGAAATGAATCCCAATGCATTTTTCCCATAGACATTTCGTAAAGTATTTATTTAAAGACCTTTTAAGCGTCGTATGAAGCCAACTCGAGTCGTGACAAATCATGACAACTAACACAATATTTTGGACCAAACAAATAATTACATAGAAGAAAAACAACAAAAAAAGTGTTGTAACCTGCCGTTATTTTCTTCTTTCTAATTATTTTTTCGGCCCCAAAAATTGTGTTTGTTGTCATGATTTGTCACGACTCGAGTTGGCTTTGTCCGCGGCGTAAACGTCTTTAAATAAATACTTTCTGAAATGTCTATGAGGAAAATTAACGGAGAATCATTTCCTGGTCCAGGGTAGAGGGCGGGACTGCGACGCTCTATAGCAAATATCCTAATGTATGTCACTCTGGTGTTGTCTGTCGTGTTGCCTTTCAATTATTGAGAGGCCAAATGTGACTATACTTTTGTTAGAATTACTGTCATTGTGTTTTTTTTTCTTCTTGAAAGCATGAAATCATAGCAAAATAATGATGTGTTGGTTAAATAGAGCAGGGCCACTATTGTGTTGGGTGGGGATATGGGCTAAGATTAGAGCTTTTGTAAGTTAACACATTGCTATGCATCCCATGTGTATAAACATCCCACTGTTTCTCAACCGTTGACTACTACTGGTAAAATGTCCCAATAATAATGACTCAACCAGACAATCTGGTGCACTTCCCCCTTCTTGAGATTCTAACTCCCTTTTTCTGCTGAATTTCTTGAACTCCAACTTGCCGGTAAATGACTACATGGATGGACTCATCATTAGGTCACCGGGTCATTCAGTTCACGGTTTCTCGACTAGTGGAAAGAACATTTAAAACAAATCCTACATTACTAAATGCATGGCCAGGGACCACATGCAATACCTATGGCGCGATTCATACTCCTATTTTAGAGCCGAATAAAAGTCGGTTCGGCTCTGTAGAGCCTACAATGTGACGTCATTTGAGGTTCGGGGGGGCGGGTACCGTCCTAAAGTCGGCGCTTCGGTGCTACTGAAAATTTCTGACGAGCCGAAATCATTTCGGCACTACAGCGCCGAAACAGCGGTAAAATAGGAGTATGAATCGGCCCTATGTTTTATCGGTCCTCTGGAGTGTCCCTTACCTCGAGCACGATGTCGGACGCATCGTGGGCGGCCATGACCAGCGTCCCTGCGCGCAGCATGTTGTTGGCGTAGGAGAAGGAGATGAGCGTTATGGTGGCCAGGTGATGGATCAGCATGATGACGTGATCCTGTGGCGACACCATGAAGAGGAGAAATGAGGAGACAAAATCATCAGGAGACGAACCAGCTCAGTGGCCTTGTGGTTAGAGTGTCCGCCCTGAAACTGGGAGGTCGGGGGTTCGATCCCCGGGCCGGGTCATACCAAAGACTGTAAAAAATGGGACCCGATGCTTGGCACTGAGCATCAATGGGTTGGATTGGGGGGGTCAAATCAACTAATGATTTCCGAGCGCGGCGCACGCTGCGGCTCACCGCTCCAAGAGATGGGTCAAATGCGGAGAACAAATTTCACTGCGGTATAACGTGTGTGACTACTGACTAACGTGTACGACTTTGACTTTGACGGTGGTGGTGTTGTAGCCTGGTTAATAAACCAGACCGAATCAGCCGTTGGCAAAAATGTTTTGCCTGCCAGCGGATTAGGGTCTGGCGAGGCTCAGTAGCACGCCTCTTTCCTACAACCGAGAACAGGTCGGGCCAATCGGGACACGGTATGCAATATGGGCGGGCTTTGGTACAGTGACGTTCAATGCTTGAGACCTTTGACTGACAGTAGCTCTGACCAATTGCGTCGAAGAGAAAATGTTTGAACCCGCCCCCCGGGAAATGAAATCCAAGTGGAGCCAGCCCAGACTAATATACCGCGACAGTGTTGTGTGATATTAGTCTGTCTTATTAGCCAGGCTAGTGGTGTTGGTGGTGGTAGGATGAGGATCTCTAAGTACCAAAATGTGACCTTGTTTCAATGCCGTCATCACTGCTGTATAGTCCATGCGACGCCATCGTACCTGTTATGTGGCAACGATGCCGATCTACAAGCCCACAACACGTCGCAGTGCGACGGGTTGTGAGCTTGTAGGTCGTCTATTTTCAGCATGCAACTAATTGTAAAATGACTGGATCTCTTGTCCACGAGTCCCTTCCTGACATTTTAGTCTAGTTTTTATTTGTTGACGAAATTGTCAGTATATTTAGTCTTAGTTTTTGTCATCATGGCTTAGTTTTCATTTAGTTTTCGTCAGTGAAAAAAAAGGTAGTCGACGGACATTTTTCGCCTTGGTTTTAGTCGACGAAAACGACACTGGCTCAAATGCTGAATAAATAATGGACGTTGATATAAAAAAAGGGCATAAAACCTCTCCTGTAGAGGGCGCTGAAGTGTTGATCCGTCCGTGCACTTTGTGCAGCAAACTCGTTCTGCAGTATGTCACCCATTCTGGGTGTTTTAAGCATTACTTTAGCTATTGAAAAATAGCAGATCTACAAGCTCGTACGTAGCGCGGCACCGAGTGCCGCGCTACGAGCTTGTAGATCTGCTATTTTTGAAAAATCGTCAAAATGTGCCGCGAATCTTTGAATATATATTCTTTCAGAGGCAACGTTTTTTTTTTTAAGTCAAATCTTTGCTTCTGGGGAGGTGGGTCCCTGGAACAACACATTTTCAGAGGGGGAGGGGGGGGGGGGGGGGGTCGGCGACCAATTACATATATTTTTGGGGGGGGTCCTCCTTGAGATCAAAATGTTTGAGAACGACTGACTGATGATAGAAAACATGAGGTCAGAAAACTGTCTTGGAATTGGAACGCATTCGTAGAATCGTCCTCAGGTCTAAGTGGGTTAACCCATTCAGGCCTGACGTCAAAAAAAAAAAAAAAACGTTCGCTCTGAAAGAATATATACCTATTCAAAGATGTGTGCCGCATTTTTACGATTTTTCAAAAATAGCAGATCTACAAGTTCATAGCGCGCCACTCGGTGGCGCGCTATGAACTTGTAGATCTGCTATTTTTCAATAGCTAAAGTATAACAGAATGCTTGAAACACCAAAGGGGTTCCCGCCCAAAATGGGTTAATTAGCCTGGGTGTCTAGCCTGAACATATCTTCAGTGTGATGTGATGCGTGCTGTTGGTGTCCGATGGGCGTGGCCTGTTAATTGGCCTGGGTGTCTAGCCTGAACATATCTTCAGCGTGATGTGATGGCGTGCTGTTGGTGTTCGATGGGCGTGGCCTGTTGAGACGCTGACACAACAATATCTGGAATATCAGGATGTTCCGGCTATTTTAAATTCACGGTATGATTAGCTTGAAAACATCTTAAGAGGGAGGATCAGCACGCACGCACGCACGAACGCACACGCACACACACACACACACACACACACGATGCAAGAGTACATAGAGGTCGAATAGGTCCACGCACGCACGCACACGCATGCACGCACGAAAATCTGGAATTTCAGGCTACTGAAACGGGTGTGATTTGGGTCATCGGGGGATGGCAATAATTGTGTACTGTTTTTATTTCTGTGTATCATAATGGACTCCACAATACACAGAAATAAAAAAGTACTGGAGCACCGCCCCCCCCCCCCAACCTATGTTTTTCCACAGTGCAACTGCATGTACTTGTACATCGTTGTGACAATAAACCATCTTGAATCTAGTAGAAATCACATTTAACCTTGAATTCAGTTTATTTGAAGCATATTGTCCCCCCGAGCCCAGATTAATCCGATCTCATCACAACCGATGCCCGGCCATCCGTGACTCACATTTCATAATCTATTTATCGGATACAACCATTCATATATGAACCGCTTTCAACGTGGCACCCCTATCTCGCGCGCTGAGAGCTTGTAGATTAGGGGCTCCATCTTGCGCCACCCTTATCCCTAAACCTATTTGGCATTTTTTTACTATTTTGAAAATCCTTTTAAAATAGTTCAACTAGCCGATCTACATCGACACGTTGTGAGCTTGTAGATCAGCTATTTGAACTATTTTAACCCATTTTGGGCGGGAACCCCTTTTGGTGTTTTAAACATTGTTATAATTTAGCTATTGAAAAATAGCAGATCTATAAGCTCATAGCGCGCCACCGAGTGGCGCGCTATGAACTTGTAGGTCTGCTATTTTTGAAAAATCGTTAAAATGTGCCTCAAATCTTTCCGAAAATTGTCATGATTTAGTCGTCAGGCCTGAATGGGTTAAAAGGTTTTTTTAAATAGTAAAAAATGGCAAATAAGTTTAGGGATAAGGGTTAAGGCCGGGGTGGCGCAAGATATAGACACAACTATGTTTTGCTCTTTTAGAAAAGGGCAACTTATTCTTTTTTTTGCCACCCCCTATTTCTTCCTGAAAAAAATCTGCATTGAAACGCCGCGACTAACGGCGCCACGTCCAAAGAAAGGAGTCTCACCTTCCGTTTGATGTCCGTGAACTGGGAAAACATGAGCGACCAATAGAAGGCCAGCTCGGCCACATAGTAGTTGTGCTGCCCGGGACTCAGAGGCTGTGGGAGGGGGAGGGGGAGAGAGAGAGAGAGAGAGAGAGAGAGAGAGAGAGAGAGAGAGAGAGAGAGAGAGAGAGAGAGAGAGAGAGAGAGAGAGAGAGAGAGAGAGAGAGAGAGAGAGTGCGAAAGAAAAGAAAATATCTGTATGACACACGAGTCAGAAATGTTGACCTGACTAAGACAACATTGTGGTAATTCCCTCACAATGCGCTCACAATATAAAAGGCCTTAACCACAAGATAATGTCCTTGCTGTGTCGGGGGAGAAACTCTCTTTATATCACTTTTGTGTGGTTATTTCAACAGCGTCACACAAAAGCATCGAAAGTAGCAGATCTACAAGATCGAAAAGCGGCGCGAATCGACACGTTTCGAGCTTGTAGATCCGCTACTTTTTTCCGCTGTTTTTTTAAATGTGAATCGCGGCCCAGGCGGTGGCGTAACCGTCTGGGCACCCGACTGGTAATCCAGTCGCAGTGTGCCGTGGGTTCGACTCCCGAGCCCGACACGGCCGGACTGCATGTCTTCCCCCATCTCTCTCCCGTTTCCTGTCAGCCTACTGTCTGTCCCTTCAAAAACCAATAAAAGGCGTAAGCCGCAAAAAAAATATCTTAAAAAAAAAAATGTGAATCGTAAAAAGTAACAGTTTTGGACGTGTGAGGTTTCCACCCGACAGAGACCGCATGATACACGTAGATACCGCATGACATGGTAAATGGTGCATTTATATAGCGCCTTTATCTGAGGCGCTTTACATTCACCCACACACATTCATACACCTTTATATTGATTGTGCATTACATTCACCCATTCACATTTCACACACACATTCATACACCTTTACATTGATTGTGCATTACATTCACCCAGTCACACACACACATATTCACTCAACTTTACATTCACCCCTTCTTATTTCTAATTCTTTGTTCGGCCCAAAAAATTGTGTTTGTTGTCATGATTTGTCACAACTCGAGTTGGCTTTGAACGAGGCTTAAAAGGTCTTTAAATAAATACTTTTTTGAAAATGAACGGGGAATCAGGTGTTACCGATGATACTAATTAAGGCTCGGTTCCATTTATGTGTGCAGTGGTTCTCAAACCTTTTAATTTCAAGGACTCCCATTAACTCAGAGTGTACAGAGTTATTACGGGTCCATTTGGTTCCATTTGTACACTTTCAGAGCTACACACCCGTCCGGGGGCCATTTTGGAACCCACTCAAGGACACTTTGAGACCCCACTGGTGTAGCAGAGTGTTTCCAGTGAGCACAACACGCACAATAGCAGCACCCTGTTTGACCAGAATGGAACAGAGCCTTCGTTAGCATCCTTGGTGACACCTGTGATGGAAGTAGGAAAGGGGACCCAAGTTCTTTCCAAAATGGCGTGTGTGCATTATAGTCCATTGGCCACGCGGGGAGGGTGATAATGGTCACTACGGGGGTCTGGGGGCCCATAGGAATACTGTACTTGTTGCGAACGCAGTGAGCACTAACTATAGAAGCTGGCCTAAACTGTCTGTCTGTCTGTCTGTCTGTCTGTCTGTACTTAAAAAGAAAAAACGTACACAAAAAAGTACAACTAAAACACGCACGCACGCACGCACACACACACACACACACACACACACACACACACACACACACACACACACACACACACACACACACACACACACACACACACACACACACACACACACACACACACACACACACACACACACACACACACACACACACACACACACTAAAAAAATAACTTAACTTAAAAAAACTCCAATAAAACACAATAATAATAATAATAAAAAAAGATAACTTAAAAAAAAACCTTAAAAAAGTACGTAATTTATTCTAATTGTTTGTTATTGCAATTTACGAGCTGCGTTCGCTTCCTGCGTTCGCGCGTCTTACTTGTGTAACTCGTGCAATATTTCTAGCAGTTGCAAGCTTCAAGCTACGTCATATATGTGGTGTTGTTGACGCACTGGCCCAGTCACCACGTCTACATATTTATGTCTTATCAAACATGACATTTAGTGGCATTTAGCGAGAGCGTAACATTGTTATTCACCTGGAAAGGATAGTTGTACCAGCACTCTCTGGTGTTCCACATCCAAGGAGACTGCAGGGAGACCAAGACAAAACATTTGAATAATGTGCAAATGAAGGAACCTGTGTCCGTCTGACTCTTGACGTAAGAATATAGGCCTTAACCCATTTTGAGGCGGGAACCCCTTTTGGTGTTTTAAACATTATGTTATAATTTAGCTATTGAAAAATAGCAGATCTACAAGATCATAGCGCGCCACCGAGTGGCGCGCTACGAGCTCGTAGGTCTGCTATTTTTTAACTCAAATCTTTGCTTCTGAGGGGTTCCTTCATGGAACAACATATTTTCAGATGGGGGGGTCAGTGGGCCAAATACATATCATTTTTGGGGACCTTGACATGAAATATTGAGCACCACTGATACAGAAACATAAGGTATTTCAGAAAACTCGACTTCAGGCCTAAATGCAGGGTTAAAAAGGCAACACATTCTTTGCCTTCCACGCAGGCCTGAATGGTGCAACGTTGGCACGTTCTGTCAATTGACCCAGTTTCAGTCAGCAGGTTCCGTGGCTAATCAACAATGCTCAGAATGTTTCACACTGTTGCGTGTGTGTGTGTGTGTGTGTGTGTGTGTGTGTGTGTGTGTGCCAGTTCAACAACTCACCACCCACAGATGCCGCATTGCATAGATAAATATCCCAAAGTAAAACGTTAACCTCCACCTAAAACGGGAACAAAAGAGGAACGTTATCAGGAAAGCGGAACAAACGAAGCCAAAGAAAGAGAGAAGGTCAGAGAATGTTCTGTGTCGGCCTGGGCCGTCCGTGGTGGCTCAGCGGTCCAGGCACCTTGGCCGGTTAAGCCAGCTATACGGCGTGTCGCGGGTTCGAGTCCCGGTCCCGACGAACTTTGCTGCGTGTCGTCCCCCCCCCCCCCCCCCCCCCCCCCCATCTCTCCCCCTTTCCTGTCTACCTACTGTAATCTGTCAAATAAAAGGCAAAAAAGTCACACAAAAAAAAGACAAAAAGTTCTTGTCCTCGTGAACTTACATCACACATGGGCAACTGGCGGCCCCCAACCTTCACTTAATGCGGCCCGGGGGCCACATGCGGCCCCCAACCTTCACTTAATGCGGCCCGGGGGCCACATGCGGCCCCCAACCTTCACTTAATGCGGCCCGCAGGTTAATATTGGAATACTGATATATTATTGATTTCAGCTGTTACAATTCCAAACATGCAAACATACACGACCCGCTTTAATGACTTCAGTCTACAGTATTTAGACTAGTATTAAAATGGTATGGTCTTTTATTATGTGCAATACATTTGTATTTAAGTTCATAAAGTTAACATAAGTATTGTAAGAGCCATTATGACCTAATGTTTTGCTGATTGACAGTGTCACTGCAGCTTGGTCAGTGTCTGGGCCAGCCCAGGTATTTAACCAGGCTGCTAATCAGGCACAGGTGTTGCCAGTGGCAGACGGCAGAGGCTAACAGTTTTCCACTGTGTTCAGGAGGGCTGGTCCCCTGTGTTTGTTACTGTTTCTTTCTTATTATTTTATCTGTATGTTGTATAGGAAAATGACTGCAGAGAATAAAGCAAAGTTAAACTCAACGGACATGTTTTGGAGATCAGTTTGTACTGGCACACGTAAGAACTTCCACCTGGCCGTCGGCAACCAGTAGTGCCATTAAGTATAGGACTTTAGGCACTACAAGTATAATTAAAGGCATTTGGAATTCATTTATATAAAAAAAAGCAGATCTACAAGCTCAAAACACGTCGCACTGCAACGTGTTTTGAGCTTGTAGATCGGCTATTTTTGGTACTTTTGTGTACGTAGAATGACGAAGTAGGCCAGAGATAAAAATAGGTTGCATTTTGCATCCCAAAGCGCAGTTTATAGTTAAAGGGTAAGACCACTTTTGTAGAGGTTTGGGTTGTGTAGTTACCTTGCCATGATGCAACTCCAAATGTGGACAAGAAATCAAAAATAATTTCTCCAGTGATTAGAAATTGATAATTCAAAATATGCTCCTCATTGACTTACATTGTACGCTGAAACAGCTCTCAAAGTCACTCTTTTAGTACGTAAACAAACACAAACAAAGTTGTTTCAGACAATATAGAGCAACACCAAATCTCATGTGGTTTTCTTTTTTCATAAAAATATTAACTTCCTGTTGATTTGTCCATTTTTATTCAGAAGAAAACCCGGACTGGATCCATAGATCCGGATCCAGATCTTCATATAGTAAAATCAACTACCATATAAATTACATATGAAAGCAGGGAATCATAGCTTCAAATTGACATATTGGTTGTTCAGTTTGACCCACCAGTTTTGGAGATATGGCTTATAGAGTAATGTCTTGCAGAAAAATGCGAGTTGAGAAAACCGGCTTGAAAGGTTCACTGCTGTGGTCTCTAACATACACCTAGCTACATGTTTGGGCATTTATTTCATATTTACATGTCGATTTCAGCTCTGACACTTATTTCAGACATGCTCTAGTATGTGAAGAGTCTGCCTGTGCTATTAACTAAAAAAAAAAAAAGTTTTTCTCCTCTGGTGAAAAGCGGTCATTTGCGCGATGGCAGCCTCTCAGTCAAATCTGGTCACATATAGTGGCATACTGTCCATCTCGAGGTTTCCCACGCGTGACTCACATGCTCTCACAGAACTTCTTCAGTACGCTGGGCTTGTCCTGGTTGCGGCGGAGGCGAAACCATCTCTCTAATTTGCGGGTGTCCCAGTCCAGCTGCTTGGACAGACCCTCCAGTTGTCTGTCGTCTGGACTCTGGAAAGGACAAGTGTACACAAAATGATTTAACCCATTTTGACCTGGGAACGATTCTACAAAATGTCTTCTAAATTCCCGACAGTTTTCTGAAAAACCCCCAATGTTTCTATGTCATGTCGTTCTCAAACTATTTCATGTCAAGGACCCCCGAGGTTATTATGAAATAGGCCGCCGACCCCCCATCTGAAAATATGTTGTTCCAGGGACCCCCCCCCCCCCCCCCCCCCCCCCCCCAGAAGCAAAGATTTGAGTTAAAAACGTTGGCTCTGAAAGAATATATATTCAAAGACTTGCACTACATTTTCTTGAAAAATAGCAGATCGACAAGCTCGTAGCGCGGCACTCGGTGCCACGCTATGAGCTTGTAGATCTGCTATTTTTCCAATAGCTAAAGCGTAACATAATGCTCAAAACACCAAAAGGGGTTCCCGCCCGAAATGGGTTAATTTGTATTCTACCAATACTGCAATGTATGGATGTTACATGTTACAAGTAGTCCCTCTATTCAAAATGTACTCAAGTAAAAGTGCAAAAGTATCGGCATCAAAATGTACTTCAAGTACGAGGCGTGGCGAGTAAACTGTGACCTGCTATGGTCGCAAATAAAAGTAAAAGTACTCAATTTTACTTAGTTACTTTGCACCACTTCTAAAAAAAAAGGTGGACACCGCCACAGAAGAGGAAGAAGCTATCTTCAACGCATTTTGCATTCAGGAGAAACAATGCGGCATTATGCAACACGGACATGCAAAGAAGATATTAGCATTAATTTAAATAAAGTGAAGATACCACACGCAGGCAGTGCTCGTCTCCTGGGGCAGGGTAAACCACGGCAAGCCAACAAATCTAAAGTCCAAGTCAGGTGTTGAGTTTGACGGCAAATTCTGATCTCGTTTTAGTCACAGTCTTTTGAATATAATTCTGTTTAGTGCTTTATTTTTTATTTTATTTTATTTTTTATGTTTTTTTTTTTATGTTTGGCTTTCGCCTTTATTTTATATTTTTATGGAGGGACAGACAGTAGGCTGACAGGAAATGGGGAGAGAGATGGGGGGAAGACATGCAGTAAAGGCCAGACTGGATTACCAGCCAAGGTGCCTGGACCACTGAGCCATGGCCCAGGCCAGTGCTTTAGATTTAGTCATATTTTATTCATCTCAAATGTTATATAAATATCATACGTTTTTAGTCAACTAAAGAGTATTTTGTCGGTGCCTTGATGGCGTCGTAATGCCTCATTTTACACTTGGCTGCATGCTGAAAATAGCCAATCTACAAGGTCACAACGCGTCGGAGAGCGCTGCGTTGTGAGCTTGTAGTTCTGCTATTTTCAGAGCGCAAATGACTCGTCTTTTTAGTTCTACTGGATCGCTTCTCCACTAGTCCCTCCCTAACATTTTAGTCTAGTTTGTATATTCACTGATGAAATTGTCAATATATTTAGTCTTTAGTCTTTAGTGACAAAAGGTAGTCGGCAAACATTATCCGTCATAGTTTCAGTAAACGAAATCAACACCGATTCCAGCACACACCAGGACACTGGGATGGATGGACAGTATCAGATGACATTATAACCAAGAAGGAGCGAGCTACATGCTTGCGTTGCTTCACCGGGAGATATTTGCTATGCGCTTGATTGCCATCGGACGTGGGCCAGGTGTGCGTTAAAGATAGGCTCTGTGCTTAGCGGTAGTTCCCTTTAGTATCTGTAGTTCCCTTTTTGCCAGGTGCTTGAAAAGCGCCTGGAGCCCTGGACTACATTTGCTACTACCCCTAGCTGCGACCGTATAGTGGACACTTTTTCATGATTGGCTGCCTCGTCGTCTCTAGGCTGCCTCTAAGCCAATGGGAGACTTACCCATAAAACCTATAGTCTGAACAGCATAACCCATTTTGGACTGAGGTCGATTAAAAAAAAGACTTCTAAATCTTTTTTAAAAAATCTGAAAAACCCATGTTTCTATGTCAGTGGTGCTCAACCTTTTTCATGTCAAGGACCCCCAGAATTATCTCTATTGGGCCGCGGACCCCCATCTCAAAATATGTAGTTCCAGGGACCCCCTAGAAGCCAATATTTTAGTAAAAAAATGTTCGCTCTGAAATATATATTTAAAGATGAGCGCCACATTTTCACAATATTTCAAAAATAGCAGACCTGAGTGGCGCGCTACGAGCTTGTAGATCCTTAAGTAAACAGTCGTCGGCGACGGGTTGTCGGGTTCCCATCCATTTTTTATTCCCATGGTGACGCATCTATGCAGCTTGTGTCACACATGAACACTTTTTAAAACACCCCGCGTCAGCTAACTTGCCGATATTGCTTAATTCTTATACATGCGCTGATGCGCTGGACATGATCAGCAGTGAAAAGAGGAAGGTGCTGGAGCAATATGTGTTATCCTAAAACCGATTTAATAAACGTGGTTAATATGACATATGGTATTAGTGTTATTTCTTCATTCAGAGCATGCCAACACATTACACAGCATAAGAGAGGTGATGGAGCAATCGGTGTAAATGTATGACAGCTATAATCTCAATAAACATGGTTATGACATGGCGTTGTAGACACTACGTGTAAGTCTAGGTTCTGCCGTATTTTTCAAAAATAGCAGACCTACAAGCTCGTAGCGTGCCACTCGGTGGCGCGCTATGAGCTTGTAGATCTGCTATTTTTCAATAGCTAAAGCATAACATAATGCTAACACCAAAAGGGGTTCCCGCCCAAAATGGGTTATATTCCACCTTCTGGGAAAGGGAACTACAGATATGGCTATTCGGGGGCCCAACATTCAGTGAAAATGGCTCACAAACAATCGGCTATTTTCAGTGAAGGGATTTGGGGCTCCATTTTCGTCACCGCTAAACCCCTTATGCCTAAACTTCTTTGCCTTTTTTTTTTATTACTATTTTGCTAAACATTTTTGAATAGTTAGAATGGCAGTCTACAAGCTCACAACGTGTCAATGTCGATTGGCTAGTTGAACTATTCAAAAATGTTTTTCAAAATAGTAAAACAAAAAGGCAAATAAGTTTAGGGATAAGGGGTTTAGCGGTGACGAAAATGTAGCCCTTGGTGTTGAGGGGGGAAAAAAGGAGCAGACCAAAGCTTAGACCCCTGGGAGACTCCAGTCAAGGGTTTAATCATAATCAGGTGCTGCAGATTAGCACAGAATCCAACAGAGTCACGTTATTATTGCATCCCCTTATCCTTTACTTTTTTGTGCATTGTTATTGGGGGAATGTCAATGTGAACGTATTGGATTCTCTGCCAATCAGCACTTTATTATTTAAAAGGCACACGTAAGGCGAAAGAGGACAGGGGAAATGTGATGGAGCAGCAAAACACAAGGCCGTGTTGTTCGTTTGTTAACGAATTTAGACCCGAGTTAAAAACATTCATGAAAGAATATATATTCAAAGATTTGCGCCACATTTTTACAATTTTTCAAAAATAGCAGACCTACAAGCTCATAGCGCGCCACTCGGTGGCTCTGTAGATCTGCTATTTTTCAATAGCTAAATTATAACATAATGTTTAAAACACCAAAAGGGGTTCCCGCCCCAAAAACGGTTAATACAAAAAAAGTGTCAAATGAATCTTAGCATCTCAGTGTGCCGGAATATTGATACATATTCGTTTTGAGGGGCACTATAGCCCCTCCAACGTCTGGCTTGTTTGGGGGGAAATTACACGTCTTTTTAATGTTTGGTTACAGCACTTTTAACAAACACAGTTGCAGCCAAGTCTATGGACTTTTAGTGTACGATGTTTGTTTAACCTATTTTGGGCGGGAAACCCTTTTGGTGTTTTAAGCATTACGTTATACTTTAGCTATTGAAAAATAACAGATCTACAAGCTCATAGCGCGTTACTGAGTGCCGCGCTATGAACTTGTAGATCTGCTATTTTTGAAAAATCGTGAAAATGTGGCGCAAATCTTTGTGAATATATATTATTACAGAGTGAACATTTTAACTCAAATCTTTGCTTCTCTTCTGGGGGAGGTCCCTGGAACAACATATTTTCAGATGGGGGGGGGGGGGGGGGCGGAGGCATATTACATATTATTTTTTTTCATATAAAAGGTTTTTCAGAAAACTGTCAGGACACTTTTTTAAATTTCGACGTCAGGGCCAAATGGGTTTAAAAGGAGTGAGGCTCCCCTCACTCCACACCAATGTGTTTTTGTTAATTAACGTAGTGAGTGTTTAGGAGAGTTTGGGTTGCCTTTCAGAATGCAGAGAACATCAGCAGAGCAGCGGCGGCGGCGGCGTTTCTTAGTGACAGGACGTAAACATACCCTGTTGGACGCGAACACTCTCTCCAGCGCCGCGTTGGGCTGGGCCGGGCGACTCACTCCTGCCTGAATGTGAAATATGTGGGCACAGGGTTTGGCAACCAGCCTATGCACACACACACGCGCACACACACACGCACACACACACACGCACACGCACACGGAGAGAGAGAGAGAGAGAAAATAGGGCGGGGGGGCAGGGGACGGGATTATATATGGGAGGTTGTGTGTTCATAAAAGGCAGATTCAGAGACGTGTTTTTCAGTGTGAGAGCGAGAGAGAGAGAGAGAGAGAGAGAGAGAAAGACTGACCAAACATGTAGTACAGGTTATGCGGCGGATAAATGGAACCATTTAGCTATGTTCTAACTTCAATGAACCGGTGGGTGAGGGTGCACGGGGACCCCCAGGGGTCCTCGAGGGAGTTCCAGGGGGGCAGGGCGGTTTGGCCGCTCCCTCCAGCAGCATGTCAATGACAGGAAAACTAGCTTTGAGAAAGACTGGCCTCGAACCCTAGCATCCCTATTCTGGAGGCTAACTTTAGCAAAAATAACCGATCTACAAGCTCACCGTGTTGTGAGCCGAGCGGTGAAGATGTTTAGTTGTTGTAGAGCTGAAGCAACACGACAGCCTAGTTAGTGTCAGAGGGAATCCAGTCTCCACTAGTCAACTAAACTGCAGCGGTTCCCAAACATGTTTATGGACATAACAATTACATTGCTCATTGCACAGTTGCACAAATTGTAGCTGCATCGTTTACAGTGTGTTAGCACATGTGCTAGTTTTCACCACTTGTCCAGTTAGCTGCAGACCCGAAAGAGAAATGATCAGACTTTTTGCCTGGGACCCAAACGAGAGTGAAAACAGCAGATCTACAAGATCACAACATGGCGCGAAGCGACGTGTTGTGAGCTTGTAGATCTTGCTGTTTTCACTAGTTCCTACTAAATGTTTTTTATTTAATTTTTTTACGGAAATTATTAGATTTTGTTGGTTTTATTTTAAGAAAAAGTTTTAAAGTTGTGACTTGTTTTGTTGGAATCTTTTGATTAAACCCATATAACAAACAATTGGTCCGTGACCCAAAAAAAATCCTGGTTCCATCCTGACCCACTGTTTGGGAAGCTAAAAGTGAAATACTTGGCTATTATATACAAGTGTATGTATATTTGTATGTCTCTGAATGTTATGATGAATTGAACATGGTGGACACTAATTTGTAGTGTAATGCGTTATGGTGCCGTCCACTCCACAGTTAACAGTTTTGTATTGAGTTGTGCTTGAAATGTACTGTAATTCTGCAAACTGTTAATAATTAAAAAATAATTGGGGCGGCAGTGGCTCAGGAGGTAGAGCAGGTCGTCCAATGATCCCTGGGTTGGCGGTGCGAATCCCGGCTCCTCCTGTCCACAGTGTCCTTGGGCAAGACACTGAACCCTACATTGCCTCCAATGAGTCGGTCGGTGTGAGCTTGCCACCATTGGTGTCTGAATGTGGGAAGTGAGGACGCTGGCGTTGACTGTTCGCCGCTTCACCTCCCAATGTATGAATGAATGAACCATTGTAAAGCGCTTTGAGCACTTGGAAAAGCGGTATAAAAAATGCAATTCAATTCATTAAATACTTCAATCAATCAAGAACTAAACTAAAGCATAGGAAGAGAGAGAGAGAGAGAGAGAGAGAGAGAGGA